>NC_137971.1:45127474-45588848 GCF_963924665.1 Micromys minutus
AGTATATTTTGTTAGTGAGATGAAGAGCTAATATCTAGCACAATCCCGTGTGAACCATTAACTGTATGCGACTGGGTTTCCTATTCTATGTGTTATTTATATTCTCATAAACATTTTTTATACCATTGTACTGGCTGGTTTTGTACTTGACACAAGCTGGAATTATCACAGAGAAAGGTGTCTCCCTTGAGGAAATGCCTCGATGAGATCCAGCTGTAGGACATTTTCTCACTTAGTGATTAGAGGGTCCACTGTGGGTGGTGCCATCCCTGGGCTGGTACTCTTGGGTTCTATAAGAAAGCAGGCTGATCAAGCCAGGACCATCTCTCCATGGCCTCTGCAGGAGCTCCTGCTTTCTGACCTACTTGAGTTATAGTTCTGACTTCCTTTGGTGATAAATAGCAATGTGTAAGTGTAAGCTGAATAAGGCCATTTCTTCCCAACTTGCTTCATGGTCATGATATTTTGTGCAGGAATAGAAACCCCAAAAAGACAACCATACTCCCCATAAATCTAATTTTTTCAGCATCATGGAAAAGCAACTTGTTGAAGATACTTTTGCTGGAGAGATGTTAAGACGTATTGTATCTACTACATATGCAGCTGGAGACATGGGTCCCTCCCTGTGTACTCTTTGGTTGATGGTTTTGTTTCTGGGAGCTTTGGAGTGTCTGGTTGGTTATTGTTGTTCTTCCTATGGGGTTGCAAAGGAAGGGGGAAGGGAAGGATAGAAGGTGTGTGGAGGAAAAAGTGAGAAGGGAGATAACATTTGAAACGTAAATAAATAAAGTAATCAATAAAATGAAAAAAAAATTAAAAATAAAAATAATAAAAAATTTAAAAATGGTTGTATGTCATAGCCATTGCAACCATGAACATCACAGGAACCTGGGAAGGAGAGTAATGACAGACAGAAACATAGGACTCTGGGCTCACTTCAAGAATGAACAATCTATTTTTCCCACTGCTCTTTATACATTGTTAAGATGGCTATGAGAGAATAATATTGCAAGCAGAGATTGAACAAACAGTGCCTTTGACTGCTTATCTCAGTACTTCCTTCTGTTCTTCATGTCCCTTTTGGATTAAGTTTGCCATGGAGGACATTCCATCTAGTCTTAGTGTTGTGCCTGAAGGTTTTAGTCACTGGGCCATATATGAGTTAGGTTTTGTGCTAGAATGAGGAACTGTTGACCATCTGGACCCAACAATACTAGAGCATACCTGATGTCTTGCTCTTTCTTGATAAAAGATAAGCAGTTTTCATAATGAATTAACTATGACCACCTTAGAATTTTGCATACACTCATAAAATGACTATGATTTGATTTTTAACCTCATATATATTTTGCCTACAAATATATCTAGCCACTATATTGTACAGCACCTAAAGAAGCCAGAATATGGTGTTAGATCCCCAGAGACTGGAGTTCCAAAGTTATGAGCAGCCATATGGATGCTAGGAATGGAATCAAGGTTCTTAGTTATTCTTATTACAGTGTAATGTGAGTGACCATAGTCATCGTTATGGTGATGGGACTTATCTTTATTCTGAATCCATTTCTGATGCAATTATAAGGTTGGACTTGATACATTCGATAGTTTGGTCACTTTGTTGTGATTTCTGTGTCTTTTTAAAATTCTATTCTTTTCAAATCTCTTTCTTGTATACTTCCATGCCTTTTTTTATCCCAGTATGATTTGGGTGAAAGCACTTAAAGCTCAAAACTGCAGAAACCAGTGTTGTATATGCTTTGTGTAGATTTCCACATTAGGACTTTGCAGCAAGCTTGTAAGCTATATGCCATCCTGCCAAACTCACTGACTAGAACCTGATGTTCTGGGACAACGACAGTGTGTTCAATAGCACACCGTGAGACACTCCATCTATATGGCACCCTTTACTTATTTAGTTCTGCTATGGTGTAGAAGTTTAGAGGGCCTTGCTTTGGCCATCAAAGGGACCTGGATTTTATTCTTGGTCTATCATTATCACTGTTAAGTTAGATAAGGCTTCTTCTTCTTCTTCTTCTTCTTCTTCTTCTTCTTCTTCTTCTTCTTCTTCTTCTTCTTCTTCTTCTTCTTCTTCTTCTTCTTCTTCTTCTTCTTCTTTAACTTCATCTCCGGCAAATGAAATTAAAACCACAAACAGAATTAAATTTATCCTACAGTTCAACAAATCATGACCTTGAGTTTTAAATGCTATGTGCTTTGATCACTGAGTGATTGTGTCCTGTTCTATACTTCTATGCCTTTGCATTTGGTATACACGTTTCTGAACATTTGCTGAGTTTCACTGTTTAATAAGAAAGATTTAATAATCTGTGCTGTTCATTTTTGATTTTGGTATCAGATTTGTTCACTTTGGTATCAGATTTGATTCTGTTTTCTTGTCTGTTTCAACAGGGTGAAGATGTGTAAAAGAACCAAGGGGGAAAGGATTGAAATCAAATCCTGGCATGGTAGAAGTTGTGATAGGTCCCTTTAACTTGACTTTAGCTACTCACACAAAGCAAAGGAAAATTCTTTGAACTTGCCTAATCACATAATGAGTTCAAACCTGAGGTTTGACAGCCAGTTAGATGGTTCAGTGAGCAAGCTTGATGAACTTGTTTAATATCAGGAACTAGGTAAAGGTGGAAGGAGAGAAATGACTACACAAAGTTGCCCTTTGGTCCCCACCCAAATGCTCACACATATGTTTATACACATTGTGTATAAACATACAGCAATGATGGGAAATAGCATTTTTCAAATTTTAAAAACTGAGGTTTGAACAAAATTCTACAAGTTATTTTAGTCATTGTTTTCAGGTTTAGTGTGTGTACATATATATGTGTCATACACTCGAGTGTGCCTATATGTGATACACATTTGAATCAAGAAAAGATTAATGATGACTTCAGAGCTATGTTGATTACATTTTAGTTGTATTTCACTTTGCCAAAGCTTACTAATTCCTACAGCAAAATAGTGCCTGCATCCATGTTGTGTACCTCTTGCTTATTTATGTGTGAACACAGACTGACATGCTCTCAGAGGTAGCTGCAAGCTTGCTCTGACTGCACAGTCCTGAAATCTTCCTATGATTTTTTTTTTCTCTTCAAAAACAATACAAAGAAGTTGACAGGTCTGAAAGGGGCTTATGTGAAAAGATAATTAAGAGCTTTAGAGAGTGTCAAGAGTCAATAGCTCAGCACTGTCAGCACTCTGGAGTGTTGCAGGCTATAATTAGATGGCATGAAGGTGTAAGGCACGCTTGGCAGTTGATTCCTGCATGATCTCCAAGGGAAGAAACAAAGAGCAGCTTCCATGAGATGTCAGGCAAAGGGGAGAACAGATGTACAGGACTCAATCCTCTCAAGGGTCTCCTCTGTTTTCCCAGATGGCATTGTTTTGGTGAGAAGTTTCTTTGCCTTTTGATTAATATTCACATGGGCCATTTTGCCCGTGCTCATAATTCACACAGTCTTCCAGGGTTTGTACAGAGACATCGCTTCACTCTGAGTGAGAGAGATCAGTCCTCATTGGCCTCAAAGCCTTGTCCCGTATTATTGAGTAAAATTGCAACTATTTTTACATTTATTTTTAGTTTTGAGATGATAATTACAATATTTCTCCCTTTCGTTTTTTCTCTCCAAAACTCACATATACCCCTCCTTGTTCTTTTTCAAATTCGTGGCCTGTTTGCCTGTTTGCTTGTTTGCTTTTGTTTTGTTTTCATCAAGTGTTGATAGTAATATCATTTGTCTAAAGTTGAACATAAAAGATTCTTATTATACTGAACCTTAAATTGAATAGCAATAATCAATTTTAAAATGCTGCACATTAAGTAAATATGCCTATACTTTACTAAACATTGCCTATATGGTGCCATAAATCAAATAAGCACAAATTAAAGAATATGTGACAGAGAGTTGTCTTGAAATAAACTGGTATGTTCTCAAAATGTAATTATGTTAAAATTTATTCCTTGCCCCAAGTAATCTATGATTAAAGCATAAATAAACCTATGCAATTTCACTAATTTTGACATTTTATTCAATCATTTTAAAATAAAAAAATTCCAAAATATTACAGATAAAACTAAATTCTTCCTCAGTCTCATTGCCTTTCTTCATTCCAAGGACAATTACTTGAGTTAATTTTCAGTAATCTGTATATAGAAACCTGGGCCATAACCTCACTCAGTAAGATGAATTCTTCAAGGCCAAGATGTTTAAATCCTTTAGATTGCAAGGTTTAGAAGAATCCTTTTGAAGCTCTTATTCTCAGGATTAGAGAAACCCCAAACAGCAAGCTAACCCGGGTTCTCATTCTATCTTAAAGTGTTTTTTATCTCACTCAGAACTGTAGTCTTGACTTGTCCGGTAAAGCATTCCTTCCTAAGCCAATGTTCTGTATTCTTCCCACACTCGTTTCTCTTATCACATGCCATCATGGCATTTGATACTTTCCAATGTCCCGCAAAGCTCCATATTCTCTATATCGGTGATGACCGAAAAAAAAATCTAGTCTTTAATGTAGAAGCTGGGGTCCCACACTTTAGTCCAAAACAACTTTCCATTAACTTTTACTCGTGGATCAGTGTTGTTCCTGGACATTAACTAGTCTAAACCATGCCCTAGTTCTTTCACAGCGTTTTGCCTGTCAATAAAACTGTTGCTGAACATCTTAAAATGATTCCCTCTTGATAAAAATTTACTTAGCAACCAGTATTCACTACTTAACTCATACCTTCTATGTACTTGATAATCCATATGTTAATTAACCCACAATAATTGCCACTTACAAAAGTCTAATACTTAAAACTCTGAACCTAATCAAGTCAAGGAAAATTAAACTAATTCCTCATTCCTTAGCAGATCTCTAGATATATATTATGCAATCATTTAGTAGAGTGGAAGATGGTGAAGTATTATTTCTAATTGACTTTTATACTGACAGTCAGAATAGCATTTGCTATATATTAAATGCTCATAAACAGGTTTTAAATACCAGAGGTTGGCAAACTGTAGACTATTGTTTCCATGTAGCCTAACATTCGTTTAAATGAGCAAAGATGCACTCACACATTCTTCCATGTATTCTTACCCATGCTTTAGAAGGGTAGAACTTAATAACTGCAGTGGACGGTTTGGCCCACGATGATTAAATGTTTCCCATCTACCCAGTTCCAGAAAAGACTTTCTGACCAACTGAATGAAACTTAGCTATGCACTAGGGTGA
The DNA here is from genome assembly GCF_963924665.1 of Micromys minutus. Taxonomy (NCBI): domain Eukaryota; kingdom Metazoa; phylum Chordata; class Mammalia; order Rodentia; family Muridae; genus Micromys; species Micromys minutus. Next base: position 45,132,704 of record NC_137971.1, read on the forward strand.
TGTAAGATCATACATTAGTACAAATTGATACTCAATTTTGTCATTTTAGAAGATTATTCTGTCTTCTTTTCTATCCACATGAAGATAGGCATATATGCAGCTATTATCAGCTTTTGTGTCTTTACTTGTTGATGTGTGATGATCAGTCATTATCAAAGGTAATTCGAATAGATATTTGGAATCATATTTATTTATATACATTTATACATTCATACATATATGTAAACACACATGCAAAGTCATGTATACCCAAATGCATGCATATAAAATATGTATTTGTAATGAGCATAAGTTTTGAAATTTCTCAGAAATATAAAGAAAAAATGATTATTCCCTAGTCATACAACTCAGTGTTTTAAATGCCATATGGAAATATTCCTCTGATTGCTTTCAGGAGCTCAGCACAAAAGCCAAGGTTTACATTCATACACTCATTATTCACTGAACATCTGAGGCTGACCTGCACATATTTGCAAAAGAAGAATATTGTAATTCCATTAAAATGGTGGCACTTATTACATGCTAACACATGTTTATCCTAAAACTCCATCACCTGATGAATATACAATTAACCTATGTATTGCCACAGAAAACATCTCATTGGAAATGCAATATAGCCATATAGCTTTTAATCTCATCTTCAAAGGCTTTCTGTAAGAGAAAATAATTTTTCCCAATAAGAGATATTATTGGAAACACAACTCTGCATAGCCAATTCTCTACATCATCTGATTTATTTTAATTAGAGGTTAGCTGCTGAATGTGATTACAGTAATAATTATTACAATACCAGTCACCCACGTTTCCATTAGGATTCCACTTGATGGTTAGCTATAAGCAGAAATAAAATATTAGGACTTTTAAGAGAAGAGATTACCAATTAGTACAATTCTCCACTGGCACAAGATAATTATTAATTATACTCATCATGGTAATTATTCACCAAGCTAAATTTGCTGGGCTACCTGCATGCAGGTTTCTTGCTCTGCAGTGAACACTCGTTTTTTCTTATCTGCTCAGGAAATCCTGAAGCAATGTTTGTATTAAATACACAGTTGACTGCACACAGAATGGAAAAGCAGCTGCAAAGGGGCAGGACAGATCTCCATTTCATTAAAGGACTCCTCTGCAGGGCAAAGCAAGGTAAGGAAAGTAAATCATATGCTGTAGGAAAAACCCCAAAGTATTAATAGTCACACACATGTTCACTGATCACACATGATCCAATTGATCCTGAACAGCCTTCATAGCAGCTTTCAGTCTTCTGAAACAGCCTTTCAGATCCATACCACATTGCTTATTATAAAGAAAACAAACTGAATGTGGAGGATGTTGATCACTCAAGGACTTGACAGTATTTTAAGGGGCTACTAATAGCATTCTTAGGCATTGTGGCTTTTAATGTGCATTCCTGTTGTGCTGGAACACAAACATATCTGTAGATATGTTCTCACACATTAACCCACCATATTCTGCTCTAAGTTTTCTTTTTCACATGAAACAGTTGTAGAATAGTCACAAGAAACAAGCACTGAATGAGACTTCGAGAAGGGCAGCCTGCTGGAGTGGACAAACACCACAGCTGAGCTGTCAAAGTGGATCACTGGGTATTTGTTTTTACGCCTCCTGTGGGGACCTGTTAGGAGAGATAGACTCAATTACATTGTTAGCAGTAGTGTTCAAATATGAGGAAACTTTTAATAATTCCAAGGAACCATTAAGAGAAGATTGAATGTTACTTTACAAAATAACACAAGAGTGTTATATAAAATGTGACTTAAGGTTTTACTCAGTAAACAAAAAGGGTGCCATTGCTGGAAATAAAACGAAATCCTGCTCTTTGAAAAGACACTATAGTTTCTTAAATCTCTGAATTAGCAAACATTGATAGAAAGTATAAAGGAGTCCATCCCCTCCACACTTCCTCTGTGAGTGTGTGTGTGTGTGTGTGTGTGTGTGTGTGTGTGTATGCCTGTCTCTGTCTCTATCTCTTTCTCTGTGCCTCTCTGTCTCTCTGCGTGTCTCTGTCTCTGTTTCTGTCTCTGTCTCTCTCTTTCTCTGGCGATGGTTGGCAGTGTAGAATATCCTCTGTGAACTTTCAGAGGAGCACATGGGCTGCATTTGCCAGCAGGAGTCAGGGACCTGCTGTAGCTAGCTGTCTCTATGTGACTGCACCAATCACTGCCTTACTGATTCTAAATAAGGGGAAAATAAAGTAAATTCCAAGTGATTCTTTTCATTGCTGCTGCTGTTTGCTGCCAATGTTTGCCTCCATGCTTGAAAACATGGACAAAGATTTGTCATTTGCAAGTGCTCTATTTCTCCTGTTTAAATAACTCCTCCCGCTCTAGTGGCAACTGAGCTGAGCTGGGGCCCTTGAGGAGCTGCTGGAGGGAGGGGCACATTTGCTCAACAAACATATTTAAGAGTAAAAAGAAAGCCGTTTTGTAGCTTGGCATTGGGTAGTGCTTACTCATGAACCAAGATTCATGGGAAAAACAGGACAGATGTGGCTCAGATTATCTTTGGATGTTTATCATTTTAAGTACTTGGAAAGCTTAGTTTATGTAAATTTCAGTGTTATTAAAGGCTTATGGATACATTAGTCATTCCTGGTATTTTAATTCTGTAACAATTTAAAGGAAATAAACATCTATTCAAGGCCAAATTTCTGAAGCATTTGAGGAAGAAAAAATGTATATACATGAATATTTTTGTCCTACAAACTGTCTATTTTAGTAGCTTTTGTGAACATAATAGCAGTAATTTACCAACTAATTTACCTAAAATCTTTTTATTACAGAATCTGAAAGTCGCGCTAAACAAGTATTCTCTTTGTCTAAAAAGTTACATGAAAAGAAACATTTCTAGATTATTTTGAGAGGAGAATTGAGGGTTTCCTGATGCTCAAATGTTTGGTAATCTCTCAAGGAGGTTTGGGGTAAACAACCTGCCTGTAACAGGAGCCAGAAACAAAATAAAGAACAGGATTTAAAATTGTATCCCTTAACAGCAACTGTGAGAGAAAACTAGTACTACCCTTTAACAAGGGTGCTTGCAGTGCAACCAACCTACCATCTGCCAGTCTTAGGGCTTGTTTAGAACTCTGTTGTCAGAGGTGAGGAGAGGGGAACCTATGGAAATTGGCTCCACAAAACCAGATTTTTCAAGTTTGAAATTTAGAAGTATTTCTGTTGATTTAAGGTTCTCATATTAAAAATATGACCTGGAAAGTGTTTCTAGGGGTTTTCATAGATTTCTTGAAGTTGTGAAGATGACTGCATCTTCCTGCTTTTCCTGCATCACTGTGTGTGTGCTTGGAGGGAGGTGGATAACCTTGGATGCCATTTTTTCCTGATTCTATAATAAGATGACCAATCAGATTATGAAATGAATTGTCACTCACTTGAAGGTTTTATTGGGAGATGGCATTGTAGCTTGTTTCTGTCCAATCAGAATTCTTAAGAAGGCATCTAGCAACTTTCCTGCATCCTCTTATTGTGGTCGTATTCAGGATACTGGCTTCTAATTCTTGCTCTTTTTCCCTTATTTTCTTACCCAAGTCTTGTTGGTGGATCAATATGTTTATTAGGGTTACATACAGGAGCATAAACAATTGAAAGTCAGCAGTAATCTATTTGAGTCTATCCCAGCCTACGCGATGATCCTCAAAAACTGTACTTCTGGAGCTTTCCTGCCAGTCTATTCTACCAGGCAGTCTGCTCTTCCCTGACAATTGTTTACTACTTATATTATAGAGAAGCATTGTGAGTTCTGTAAGTTTCATAAACTTCCTGAGCTTTGCAAATTTTGCTACTATCATGAGTCTTATGAATTACTGTTCTGGATATTTTTTAAAAATGACCAAAGCTGGAAGTTAAAAGTCTGAATTCATATAAATTGTTGGAGGAATCACAAATCACACATCACATCCAATTTTTAGGAATCATGAGTGGAGATGGTTGTGGAGAGTGGGTGATCCACTTATACATGCATCACCTTCTCTAGATACAACCTAGTCAATAGTTCTTGGGCTGGATATATTTGAAGTTTTGTGAGCAACCTCTATTTCCCATAGTGAGCCACTAAAAGGGAGAGAGAAAGAAACACTGGAATAATAGTGATTTCTATCCATCCAAGAAGTTTATGTTTGTTCTTTGCGATTGAAAAATCAATTGTTTTTTTTTTTTTGAGCTTTTAATATTATAATGGCTTTATGAGCATATGGGATCAAATGCTTCCCAGGATGTGTGTCTATGTGTATGTATGTATAATAGTGGTTATGAATTAAAACCATTCTTACTTTATTATTTTTTAAAAAGAGTAAAAATAATCTTTGCTATCCAGAGAATTGTGTTATATGATTATTCTAATATCAAATAAAGCTTTAAAAATGCTTTTCTTACTTAGTATTTTAAGATGTGTATAGAATGTATTTTCACCACATTCTTTCCTCATGAGCCCTTCTTCTGAAAATGCGTGAATTTTTACTTGCTTGATTTTATTTGGGTCTTATACAGGGAACAACAGCAACTGTGCGATCATGATTACAAGAGTCATGTCCTGTCTAGAACACAGAATATCACATCATTCCGAAGACGAAATGTCTTTAACATCCTCTGGCTCTAACATTCTTTCTGCTTGTTCTTCCATGGTGGTGTTGTCTGAGCCTTCATGGGAGACATTATATAGGCAGCCAACTAAGGCTGAACATTAATAGTCATTTGCTCACAGCACTTTGACCAGTGCACACTGCAATAAAGAAGCTTCCCTGACAGAGGTTGGAAACAGCACAGATCTATGGTTATAAATATTGACATTTAAAAGGCAGTGTGACAACAGAACCATTTAGCACAATAACTGAATTGAGTTCCTCCTTAGGGCATTTGACTTTCTAGGTATATACTTTTGATCAGATTTAACATACCAGATAATTATTCCCTCCACTGTAGCAGGCCTCAAATATAATATCAAAATAGTTTATTATGCACAACAGACATGCCACTATTATATTAGTGTGCACATCTTGTATGAAAAGTTGGTATTGTAGTATATCCAGTCCTTCATTGAATAAGACCATTAGTATTTTTTCTCCACAAACAACCTGAAATTACCTTCTAGCGATATGAAAGTTGGCAAGCAAGGAGCAAGTTTTCTTGTATGTTCAAGATTGATTTTGCTATATCTTTTAACCCCGTAGTGTGTTGTCTTCACTGATACGTTCTTACTTTCTAGTTATGTTGAACAGCCAATGACAATGTCCCTAGCCTGTTTTATTTTGAAGGCGTGACCTTTTCTGGTATTAGGGTTTTTACTAAATAATCCACATCCTCTGGGATCAGCACTGTGTAACTGATGCAGGTTGTCTTTGGATATGTAAGAAAGCAGGGTGAGCAAACCATGGAGAACAAGCCAGTAAACATCATTCCTCCAAGACCTCTGCTTCAGTTCCTGTCTCCAGGTTCCTGCTCAAGTTCCTACCCTGGCTTCTATCATTGCTAAACTGGGAGCTGGGGGTAAGCCAAATAAAACCTTTCCCCCCTAGTTGCTTTTAGACATGTTTACCACATCAATAGAAAACCAACTAAAACAAGTAGCTTCCACAGTTTCTACCTCCACCAACAGTGTTCAAGCCTCCCCCTGCCATTGCTCCCTCACATCCAAGCCTTTATTTGTTTTCTTTTGTAATCCTGATCTTGGCCATTCTGGCTGGAATAAGATGGAATTTTAAAGTAGTTTTAATCTACAGTTTTCTTTTGACTAAGGGCATTGAACCCTTCTCAAAGTATTTTCTAGCCATTTGTATTTCTTCTTTTGAGAACTTTCTATTCATTTCCATAGCACATTTTTAATTGGATCATTTGTTTTCTGGATGTTTAGGTTTTTGAGGCCTTTGTATATTCTAGACACTAATCCTCTATGGAATGGATAGTTGACAAGAATTTTCTCCCATTCTGTGGGTTGCCTCTTTACAAGACCGGCAGTTTTCTTTCCCATACAGAAGCTTTTTAGTGTCATGAGATCCTATTTATTGATTGTTGGTCTTCCATTCTGAGCTACTATAGTTCTATTCCGTAAGTCCTTACCTGTGCCTGTAAGTCGGTATGAATTCCCTACTGTTTTCTCTAACAGTTTGCAGTATCAGAGCTTATGCTGAATCTCTTTAATGTTGGCTTTTGTGAAAGATAAGAGATAAGAATCTCCTTTTAATCTTAATTTTATTAATCTGTGTCATCTCTGTCTTCCTCTTTGTTAATTTGGCTAAGTGTACCAGGCATGCTCATCATTTAAAAAAAATACCATTTTTTTTGCTTTATTAATTCTCATTTTAAACTTCTGTTTCATTATTTTCTGCCTTGTATTTCATTTATATTTATGTGTATGTGTACGTTTGTGTGGGTATATACCATATGTGTGTGGGTACATGCAAAGACCTGTAGTAGGTATAAGATTCTCTGGAGCTGGAGATACAAGCAAAAATGAGCTATCCAATGTGGGTGCAGGGAAGCAAACTTGGGTCTCCTAAAGGAGCAGGAAATGTTCTTCACTGCTGACATGTCTCTCCTCCTTCCGTGATGTTTCTGATTATATTTCTTCCTTAGCGTTTTGGAGTTTTGTTCGTTCTTGTTTTTTTTTTTTTTTCCCAAGGCATGAAAGTTTGCCATTAAAGTTGCATTTAATTTATGTTCTCTCTACATTTGCTTTTTATAGTTGCTTTCTTTTTGATACAGTATTGGACTATATAGGCCTTGCTGGTTTAGAACTCAGAAGTCAGGCTAACCTTGAACTCAGAGTGACCCACCTGAATTTGTGTCTTCAGTGCTAAGATTAAAGGCATGTGCCACCATACCTGGCCTCTCTGTTACTTGTACGTAGGCCTTTACTGGTATATACTTTCTTAGGATTGCCTTCATCATGTGCCATAGATTTTAGTTTATTGTGTCTTTATATCCATTCAGTTTTAAAAATATTTGTTTAAAAATTTTGTTTTTGATTTCTTCAGTGACTCATTTATCATCTTTCGGTAGTGTGTTGCTTAGTCTGTAAATGTACCGTTTTTCTAGTCTTCATTGCTGTTCATACCTAATTGTATCCTATTGTGCTCAGACAGGATTTCTATTTTTCCTTTTCTTTCTTTCTTTTTCTTTCTTTTTTTTTTTTTTTTTTGAGCTATGTTTTGTGTCCTAATATGTGATTAGTATGGGGGAAAGTTCCATGGGTTGCTAAGAAAAGTGTGTATTCATTAGTATTTGGGTGCAATATTTTCTATATGTCTCTGATCCATTTGATTCTTTGATATCATGAATGAACTCTAATGATTCTCTGTTCAGTTTTTGTCCCAGTGATATATCTATTTGTGAGAGTGGAGTACAGAAGTGTTCTATTGTCATTTTATTGTAACTAACCCGTGGCTTTATATCTAATATTTTTGGTTTGATTGAGTACACCTGAGGTTGTTGCATATATGTTTAGAATAATAAGTTTCTCTTCATTTAAAAAATTTATTTACATTTGAAATGTCATACCTCTTCCGGGTTTCCCTCTACAAACCCCCTATCCCACACCCCCTGCTTCTATGAGGTTGCTCCCCCACCCACCTATCCATTCTTGCCTCAGTGCCCTAGCACTGCTCTATGCTGGAGCATCAAGCTTACACAGGACCAAGGGCTTTTTTTCTCATTGATGTCAGATAAGGCCTTTGCTACATATGCAGCTGGAGGCATGGGTCCCTCCATGTATGTACTTTAGTTGGTGATTTAGTCCCTGTGAGCTCTGCAGGGTCTGGTTGGTTGATATTTTTGTTCTTTCAATACGTTGCAATCCCCCTTCAGCTCCTTCAATCTTTCCCCTAACTCTTCAATTGGGGTTCCTATACTCAGTCCCATGGTTGGCTATGAGCATCCACATCTGTATCTTCAAGGTTCTGGCAGGGTCTCTCAGGAGACAGCTATATCAGGTTCCTGTCATTAAGCATTTCTTGGCATCAGCAATAGTGACAAGGTTTGGTGACTACAAATGGGATAGAGCCCCATGTGGGGCAGTCTCAGTATGGCCTTTCCTTCTATTTCTGCTTCAATTTTTGTCCCTGTATTTCTTTTAGACAGGAGAAATTCTGGGTTGAAATTTTTGAGAAGGTTGGGTATTTCTATCCCTCAACCTGGGGCCATACCTAACCTCTCTATATGGTCTCTCATTTCTCTCTCCCCCTTAGTTGGGTATTTTAGCTAATGTTATCCCAGTTGGGTCCTGGGAACCTTTTGCTTTCCTGGTGTCTGGGACGTTCTGTTCACTATTCTAGTTCACCGTCCCCATTGCTACACAATTCTTTTCTAATTCTTGTTTCTCTGTACATCTCCCTCATCTCTTCCCACACCCGATCCTGTCCCACGTTTTTCCGTTTCCACCTCCTATCTTTTTCTCAAGTCCTTCCCACATTCTATACCTCCCATGATTATTTTGTTCTTCCGTCTAAGTAGTACTGGAACATCCACACTTTGGTCTTTCTTCTTCTTGAGCTTCATATGGTCTCTAAGTTGTATCATGGGTATTCCAAGTTTTTTTTTTTTTTTCCTAATATCCACTTATCAGTGAGTATATACCATGTGTGTACTTTTGTGATTGGGTTACCTCACTCAGCATGATATTCTCTAGTTCTATCCATTTGCCTATGAATTTCATAAAATCACTGTTTTTAAGAGCTGAGTAATATTCCATTGTATCAATGTACCACATTTTCTGTACCAAATCTTTTGTCAAGCTATTAAAAATAAGGCTGTTATGAATATAGCAGAGCATGTTTTCTTATCATACATTGGAGTATCTTTTGGGTATATGCCCAGGAGTAGTCTAGCTAGGCCCTCAGCCTGTACTATGTCAAATTATTTGAGGAACAGCCATACTGATTTCCACAGTGGCTGTACCAGTTTGCAATCCCACCAGCAATGTTGGAGTGGACCTCTTTCCAATTTCTTTCCAGCACCTGCTGTCATCTGAGTTTTTGATCTTAGTCATTCTGACTGGTAGAAGGTAGAGTCTCAGGGTCTTTTGATTTGCATTTCTCTGATGACTAAGGATGTTGAACATTTCTTTCAGTGCTTCTCAGCCATTGGATATTCCTCAGTTGAAAATTCTTTGTTTATCTCTGTACCCCAGTTTTAATAGGTTTATTTGGCTCTCTAGTATCAAACTTCTTGAATTCATTTAATGTATTGGATATTAGCCTTTTATCAGATGTAGGATGGGTAAAGATCTTTTCTGTAGGCTGTCATTTCCTCCTGATGACCATGTCCTTTGCCTTACAGAGCTTTTCAATTTTATGAGATCCCATTTGTTTGTAGTTGACCTTAGAGCATGGGCATTTGATGTTCTGTTCAGGAAATTTTTCCCTGTGCAGATGTGTTCAAGGCTCTTTCCCAGTTTTTCTTCTAGTAGCTTAGTGTATCTGCTTTTATGTGGAGGTCTTTGATCCACTTAGACTTGAGCTTTGTACAAGGAGTTAAAAATAGGTCAATTTGCTTTTTATTTATTGGATATTTTATTTATTTACATTTCAAATGTTATTTCCGTTCCAAGTTTCCCCTCTAAACTTCCCCTACTCATCCTCTCTTGCTGCTTCTATGAAGGTGTTCCCAACCACCCATCCACTCCAGCTTCCCCGCTCTAGCATTTTTCTAACTGGGGCATCCAGCTGTCTCAGGATCAAGGGCCTCTCCTCACATTGATGTCCAACAAGGCCATCTTCTGCTACACATGCAGCTAGAGCCATGGGTATCTCCATATATATTCATTGATTGGTGGTTTAGTCCCTGGAAGATTTAGGGTGTCAGGTTGGTTGATGTTAGTTTACTTCCTTTGGGTTACAAATCTCATCAGCTCCTTCAGCCCTTTGTCTAACTCCTCCATTGGGGTCTCTGTGCTCAGTCCAATAGTTGGCTGTGAAGATCTGCCTCTGTATTCGTCAGACTTTAGCAGGGCCTCTCAGGGGCCTTTCAGCAAACACTTCTCTGCAGCTGCAATAATGTCTGGGTTTGATGTCTATATTTGGGGTGGATCCTCAGGTGAGGCAGTCTCTGGATGGCCTGTCCTTTAGTATCTGCTACTTCTACATACTGATCCCTACTTATACCAGCCCCATTTTCTGAATATGCTGTTTTTTTTTTACCACTGTATGTTTTTAGCTTTTTCTTTTTTTCTTTCTTTCTTTCTTTCTTTCTTTCTTTCTTTCTTTCTTTCTTTCTTTCTTTCTTTCTTTCTTTCTTTTTTTTTTTTGTCACAGATCAAGTGACCATACGTTGTGTGGGTTCATTTCTGGTTTTCAGTTCTATTCCATTGATCTACATGTCTGTCTCTATACCAGTACCATGCAGTTTTTATCACTATTGTTCTGTAGTAGAGCTTTAGTTTAGGGCTGATGATTCTTCCAGAACTTCATTTATTGTTGAGAATAGTTTTAGAAATAGTTTTTTTTTTTTTTTTTTTTTTTTACTGTTCCAAATGAATTTGAGAATTTCTCTTTCTATCCCTATAAAGAATTGAGTTGGAATTTTCATAGGGATTGCAATGAATCTGTAGATTGCTTTTGGTAAAATGGCCATTTATACTATGTTAATCTGGCCAATCCATGAGCATCAGAGATCTTTTCATCTTCTGAGATCTTCAGTTTCTTTAGAGACTTAAAGATCTTGTTATACAGATCATTCACTTGCTTAGTTACAGACATGCCAAGATATTTTATATTATTTGTGACTATTGTGAAGGGTTTGTTTCCCTAATTTCTTTAGAGGTCCATTTATCATTTGAGTAGAGGAAAGGTACTGATTTGTTTGAGTTAATTTTATATTCAGGGACATTGCTGAAGTTGCTTATTAGCTGAAGGAGTTCTCCGGTGGATTTTTTTTTGGGTCACTTATTTATTCTATTAAATCATCTGCAAATAATGATATTTTGACTTTTTTCTTTCTAATTTATATCCCTGTGAACTCTTGTCTAATTGCTCTGGCTTTAACTTTGAGTAGTATATTGAATAGATAGAGAGAGTGGGCATCCTTGTCTAGGCCCTTATGTTAGTCAGATTGCTTCAAATCTCTCTCCATTTAGTTTTTTGTTGGCTGTTGGTTTACTGTATATTTCCCTTAGTATGTTAGGTCTGGGTCTTAAATTCCTGATCTTTCCAAGATGTGTAATATGACAAGTTGTTGAAATTTTTCAAATTCGTTCTCAGCATCTAATGAAATGATCATGTGCCTTTTTTTCTTTGAGTTTGTTATAGTGTATTATGTTGATGAACTTTCATATACAGAACCACTCCTGCAACCTTGGGATGAAGTCTACTTCATCGTGGTGGATGATCATTTAATGTGTTAGTGGATTTGGTTTGCATGAATTTTATTGAGTAGTTTTGCATTCATAAGTGAAATTGATCTGAAGTTTCCTTCCTTTGTTGGGTCTTTTTGCAGTTTTGGTATCAGTGTAACTGTGGTTTTATAGGATGAATTGGGTAGTGCCACTGCTGTTTTGTTTTTGTGGAATAGTATGAAGAGTATTGATATTAAGTCTTTTTTGAAGGTCTGATAGAATTCTACACTAAAGCTACCTAGTCTGTGACTATTGGGAGAGGGGACTTTTAATGACTGCTTCAGTTTCCTTTAGGGTTTTGGGACTTTTTATATGGTTTGTCTGACCCGGACTTAAGTTTGGTACCTGGTATTTGTCTAGAAAATTGTTCACTTTATTCAGATTTTTCTGTTTTGTTAAATATAGGCTATTGTAGTGGAATCTGAACAAATTTTGTATTTCTTTGGTTTCTGTTGTTATGTCTCCTATTTATTTCCTGATGTTGTTAATTTGGATACTGTCTCTGTGCCCTCTGGTTAGTCTGGCTAAGGGTTCATATATCTTGTTGATTTTGTCAAGGAACCAGCTCCTGGTTTTCTTGTTTTTCTTGTATAGTTCTTTTTGCTTCTACTTGGTTGATTTCAGCCCTGAGTTTGATTATTTCCTGCCATCTACTCCTTTTGGGTATATATATTTTTTTTCTTCTGCTCTGGAGCTTTTAGATATGTTGTTAAACTAATGTGTATACTCTCTCCAGTTTCTTTATGGAGGCACTCAGAGCTATAAGTTTTTCTCTTAACACTGCTTTTATAAGTTTGGGTATGCTGTGACTTCATTTTCATTAAATTTTAAATGTCTTTAACTCTATTTTTTTATTTCTTTCCTAGCCAAATTGTCCTTTAGTAGAGAGTTGTTTAGCTTCCATATGTATGTGGGCTTTCTGTTGTTACTGAAGACCAACTTAAGTCCATAGTGCTCTATTAAGATATATGAGATTATTTTAATCTTCTTGTATCTCTTGATTTTGTAACTGATTATATGGTAAATTTTGGAAAAGGTACCATGCAATGCTGTGAAGAAGGTATATATTTTTTATTTTAGGATGAAATGTTTTAGAGGTCTCTTTTAAATCCATTTGGTTCACAAGTTCTGTTAGTTTTACTGTGTCTCTGTTTAGTTTCTTTTTTCATGATCTGTTCATTGATGAGATTGGGATGTTGAAGTCTCCCAGTATTGTTATGTGAGGTTCAATGTGTGCTTTTAAACTTTAGCAAAGTTTCAGTTATGAATGTGGGTTCCCTAACATTTGGGGCCTACATGTTCAGAACTGAGAATTCATTTAAGTAGATTTTTTCCTTTGATGTAAGAAATGTTTTTCCTCATATTTTTGATAAATGTTGATTGAACATTGATTTTATTTGATATTAAAATATCTACTACAACTTGTTTCTTGGCACCATATTCTTGGAAAAAAATTTCCAGCCTTTCACTGAGGTGCGTTTTCTTTATGCAGCAAAATGCTGTGTTAAAATATTCAGTTTCTTTGTATATGTTTTTTCATGAGACATTTATTTTATTGATGTTTAGAGATATTAAAGACCATTGGTTGTTGCTTCCTGTTATTTTTGTTGTTGGAGGAGGAATTATGTTTCTTTTGGGTTCATTGAAAGAAGATTAATTTCTTGCTTTATTTTTGCTGTAGTTTTCCTCCTTCTGTTGAAGTTTTCCATCTATTATCCTTTGTAGGGCTGAATTTTTGGAAAGGTATTGTTTAAATTTGATTTTGTCATGGAATATCTTGGTTTCTCCATCCATAGCAATTGAGAGGTTTGCTGGGTATATAGTAGCCTGGGCTGGCATTTGTTTTCTCTTATGGTCTGTATGACACCTATCCAGGATCTTATGGCTTTTTAAAGTTTCTGCTGAGAAATCTGGTGTAATTCTGATAGGTCTGACTTTATCTTTTTTTGACTTTTTAACTTTATCGCTTTTAAATTCTTTCTTTATTCTGTGCATTTGGTATTTTGATTGTTATGTGACGGGACAATTTTTTTTTCTTCCAATCTATTGGTGTTCTCTTGTCTTTTTGTATGTTTATGGTCATCTCTTTCTTTAGGTTAGGTAAGTTACCTTGTATATTTTTTTGAAGATATTTACTGGTCCTTTGAGTTGGGCGTCTTTGCTCTCTTCTATGCCTATTATGTTTGATCTTTTCCTTGTGTCCTGGATTTCCTAGATATTTTGGGTTAGGAGCTTTTTGCATTTTTTATTTTCTCTGACTTTTGTGTCAGTGTTTTCTATGGTATCTTCTACACCTGAGATTCTTCTATCTCTTAAACTCTGTTGTTGATGTTTGCATTTATGACTCATGATTTCGTTTCTAGGTTTTCTATCTTTAGGGTTGTTTCCCTTTGTAGTTTTTTTATTGTTTATATTTCCATGTTTAGATCCTGGATGGTTTTGTTCAATTTCTTTACCTCTTTAGTTGTGTTTTCCTGTATTTTTTTAAAGAGACTTATGTGTGTTTACTCCTTAAGGGCTTCTACCTGCTTATTTGTGTTTTCTTATATTTCTTGATGGGAGTTATATAAATAACTTCTGAAAGTTCTTTCTCATCATCATGAGATGTGGTTTTCAATCAGAATCTTGCTTTTTCATGTGTTTTGGTATATCCAGGGTTTGCTGTGTTGGGAGACCTGGGATTACCTTTGTGATGCTAAGTACCCTTGGTTTCTGTTGCCTATGTTCTTGAGCTTGCCTCTCATCATCTGGTTAACTCTGCTGTTAGCTGGCACTGCTGTCCTTGACTGGAGCTTGTCATTCCTGTGAGCCCCAGAGCCTGTGGATTTAGGTGTGTCAGCACTTCTAGGAGCCCAGCTCTCTCTTAGCCTGATTGGGGTATGGATGGTTGTGGGACAGGGTTAGCTCCAAGGCACAAAGAGAAACTGGAAGGAGTGTGTCCAGTAATTTCCTCTTGATAGATTGTTCTCTTAATGAACATGAAGTATCTTTCCTGATCTCTCTCACAAGTTTTGGGTTGGATTCCATTTTCTTAGATATTAAAATAAATATGCATGCTTGTTTCTCAGTTTCATTGGCTTTAGATACCTTCTTCAGACTTTTTGCCTTAAGGTCTTGTATATCTTTGATGATGAAGTTTATATCTTGAATGCAGAAAAGGAAGGATCCTATTTTCTAAAGCAATCTGCTAGCCAGCATTACATAAGTGGGTAATCTTTTCTATAAAATTTAAAATTATCACCTATAATTTTGTTGAAAATATTTTGTGTCTATGTCAAGTATTACTTTGTGACTATAATAAAAAAAGCAGACTTTCAATGGTGTTACCAAGATTTCATAAGTTCATTTCAGATATTTAAAAAATCATTGATCTTTACTGGATGATCTATTTCCTTTATCTTGTTTTTAAGCCCCAATATTCTGTTTTCCTCATGTTCCACCCTACTGAGGCTTTCCCCTGAGACTTTTATTTGGCTTATTGTGTTTTTTATTTCTAGAATTATTTCAGTTTGGGTTTTAAAAACATTTCTGTATCTTTCTGCAGTTTTATTTTATACCTTTTATTGATTTTCTTATTTCATTTAGTTCTATAAGTTTGTTCTCTTAGAATATTGTACATCCATGCCTTTGTGTTGTTTGGGTACAATTATCATTATTCTTTTGAATTCTTTTTGGGGGGGGGGATTATATCCCAGTAGTTTTCATTGAGTTCATTATAATATAATTAGCATTTTCTTGGAGAAGACACATTTTCTTGGATTTAAATTTTTTTTGCATGTTGACATACATACCTGAAGTTAGTTAATTGGTTGAAAGTTTATTTTTAAAATTCAAGTCCTCTTCCTCTTTCAACTCCCCCCTTCCCCTACTCTGTTCAAGTTAAAACACTTGAATTGCTCAGGAGATTATTAAATTGTAGTAGGGCTAACATTTCATTTTCTTGCATAAGCCTGGTTTCCAGGACCATAGACTATATTTTTAGTCTTCTCTGAGTGTCAGCTACTCTCTGCATTAACAGTTACTATTCAAAGGTCAACACACTCCTAACTTGTCTATGTGGTGTGACTCTTTACCCTAGATACCCAACCCTGGGCTCTGGCTGAATACTTTTTTGTAGTCTCTCAGAATTGTTTACTGTCACTGTGTATGAGGCTGCCTTAGCCTTGATTAGTTATGACCTCCTGTTTGTTTTCACAAAATTTACCAGGTGTTGTAGGTTTTACCAATTTTAGTCTATCACATTGGGACAGCAATAGTTTCCTGTCTCTGTTCATAGATTCCTCTAAAAGCTGTGTGACAACCATACTCCTTTTCCTCTACCCTACCCGCTCCATAAGCTGAGCCAATTTTTGTTCTCTCCCTAGATACACAGCTTTGGCCATGACTTGTGGGATTCTGAGTCTATGTACACTATCATGAGTCAACTCCATTGCCTCATCCCCTGGGCCTGCAGCTTCCTTCAAGAGTTGTGGACCTTAACTGTCCAATTAATATCTTTATTCGGGACTGTGAGTTCACTTTGAGAAAAGAATTAGAGGAAGTTGGAGTCTAAGACAAATTTGACTTCTCCAAAGGATACCAGCATGGATAACAACCGCTTTTCTTCTGGCTGTGGAAGCTGATGCACTTCGGCTGGCTATGAAAGGTGGTACTTTTCAGCTGGCTATAGAGGATGATGACATAGTGCTGGTGCCATGATTGCTCAGGCAGAAGTCTAACGTAAATTCACTTTGAAA
The DNA here is from genome assembly GCF_963924665.1 of Micromys minutus. Taxonomy (NCBI): domain Eukaryota; kingdom Metazoa; phylum Chordata; class Mammalia; order Rodentia; family Muridae; genus Micromys; species Micromys minutus. Next base: position 45,148,795 of record NC_137971.1, read on the forward strand.
TAGCAACATATATATTATATAAATTTATGAACTCCATGAATTCATTTAAACTTTGCCTCAGCAACTGTGCTCAAAATAGTGTTTCAATTACTTTATGTTTTCAGTAAGCTTAAAGATTCAGTAAGCTTAGTGGGATTGAGGACAGGTTCTACAAGCTTTAGATTTCTATTGGTTTGCTAGGTTTTTAAAAATTATAACAGTGTGTTGAGCAAAGTTCGAGAAAGATTTTAAGCTAATTATGAAAATTATATAACTATGTTTTTTCCCAATTACTGTTACTTATTTTTAAGTATTTAAAATGAAATTTCATGAATATTTTATAAGCATTAATCAATATTACTCAATAATAAATGATTATTCATTATTCATTTTTGAATAGCTTTGAAAACATTTCAGGAATCACTATTTTTGAATGAAAGTCTTTCAGAAGTTTTTCATCAAGGTTATGTTTAGCCTTCTTTAAAATATTTTGACTAAAAAGGCAGACCATTCTCCTGATTGTCTTCTGGTTGAGACAGACCATCAGGCCAGCTCTTAGAACTCAAAGAATCTTCTTTCCAAGGCATCTCAAAAGAAGATGGGCTTGAATCTTACTGGGTCTTGGGACATAGTCTACTTTTAAATGATAACACAGATTTTTCACAAACTCAAAAGATTCATCCTGAGGCCATGTTTTTTCCACATCTGGTTTAAAGTTATTTTCATTAGCTTTCTTGGTTTATGAAAATGTTAGAGACAATGAGTAATATTAAAAATACTTATGCAATACGTTGTATAGGTACTTATCATGATTGAGTATAAGACAACTTTTAGAATGTCCAAAATTAGGTTGACCTTTACTTTCAAATAGTTATTTGAGCATCTATTTTTAGTCGACCTATTTCTTCACCATAGCTCTATGAGTGCTGAAGTATTTTGATAGTCTTGTCCATTTTCAATGGTATTTCTATATATGTATTATTTATTTCTTCATATTGTTTTAGGGCACTGTACATTCACCCTAAACAACCAATCTTTACAGAGTCATTGTGTGAAATAGAGTAGGAAAAAAAGCCTGCTGAATAAGAGCACTGAGGGAGAAAAATTAGCCTAGTAAGAGTAATTGTTTGTCTTTCTGTAACTTAAAAACTTTCTGTGAAAATTACTGATGTATATTCTTCTAAATTTTATAATATTAAAATGTAAAGAAAATATGAGTTAATTGATAGCTTTTCCTATCACCCTTACAATATAGCAGTTCAGAATGGTAGATTCTGAACTGGAAATGGAAAACAGATCTTCAGTTTTGGAAATTGAAGCAATATATAAGTAAAATACCTTAAGACATAGAAAAAGTTCCAACGGGGTGTCCCCTAGGAAGGCAAATGTCAATTACTTGTACAGTTGCCCACTATTAACAAGGGTTTTGAAACTATGAAATCTACATAATGATATACATGGATGTATCAAAAAGTACCATCTTTGTGCTTTATAAAAAAAGAACCTTATGTGTGTGTGTGTGTGTGTGTGTGTGTGCGCGCGCGCGCGAACGCGCACGCACACACGTATACACATTTCTTCTACTCTAGAGCCACACAAGAACTAAGGAGAAATACAGCAGTTCATCTAGAGATGAATGAGTCATAAAACTGAAAATTAAATGATTTGTGTGAGAAAAAGCAGGTTACTTCCTAGATGTGTATGATATATATTTGTGTATGATGATGTTTTTAGCAAGACAGATGTCATTTTAATACCTCCTTAGGAACCCAAGAAAGACCACAAATGCAAGCATGAAGAGGGATTCTTAACTTTCACACCAATGTTGATGTTACATAGTTTTGTAAGTATGAGCCTTGTTAGTTGAGAGATTTTCCTGTTTGATACAATGTGGTCTATGGATTGCACTCAGGTAATGATAGAAAATAGTCCATTATCAATGTTATTTATGGTTACTTTGATATTCCTAATATAAAGACTGCTGAGTAAGTCTCAGGCTTGGAACGGATTTAATTCCATGTGTAGTATAATGATGGCAAATGTAAAATATGACTAGCCACAGACACAATTTAATGTTAATAAAAGTCATCTGTGCTGTGGGTAGACTATGCAGAATGAGTCAGAATAAATCCTGAGCTTCAGCCCAACATGATTCCATCACAGTCCATGTGCTGCCGATAGAAAGTCAAAGATATTTTTACTTTACTTTTTTTTTTTGCTCTATTTGCAGTGTCAGTCACTACAATATTACCCTTGTCATTAATCCTGTTGTTTTGTTTAATAGACCCAAATGACTTCTCCAATAGCCCTCTTCTCCATTCTACCCCAATGGTATGGTTCTATAATCTCAGCTTCTAGTGTCTCAATCTCTAACCTCTGCATGTTCTCCATGCAATGATATTGGATCATTGAAATCCTATATTCTTCAATCTGAGATGACTTATTTCACTTCAAAGCCTTACGCTCTCTCTTTTTTCTTAGTGTTAAATTCATGGTCTATTATATATTTTAAAAAATTTCTAGAAAATTTCCCAATTTCCCCCCAATTTTTTATTAAAAATTCTCTGCATTTACATTTCAGATATTATACCTTTCCCACAATCCAATCCTCCTTCCCCTCCCATTGTCTCCATGAAGGTGCTCCCTCTCCTAAATACCCTCTCCCACTTCAGCACCTTGGCATTCCCCTATAATGGGAAAATGGGCCTTCAACAGACCAAAGGTCTCTCCTCCCACTGATGTCAGAAAATGCTATCCTCTGCTGCATATGTACCTCGGGTCATGGGTCTTTACATGTGAACTCATTGGTTGATGTTTTAGTTCTGTGGAGATGTGGTAGGTTTGGATAGTTGATAATTTTGTTCTTCCCATGGGGGTTGCAGTACCTTTCAGCATCTTCACATCTTTCTCAAGCTCCTTCATTGGGGTCCTCGTGTTCAGTCTGATGGTTAGCTGTAAGCATCCTTCACTGTATCAGTATGGCTCGGGCAGAGCCTCTTAGGAGGAATCCATATCAGGTTCGTACCAATAAGCACTAATTGGCATCAGCAATAGTGCTTGGATTTAGTGGCTGCATATGGGGTGTATCCCCAGGTGAGGCAGCCTCTGGATAATCTTTTCTCCAATCCCTGCTCCTCTATTTGTTCCTTTATTTCCTCCAATGAGCATTTTGTTCTTCCTTCTAAGAAATACTGAGGCATCCACATTCTGGCTTTCCTACTCTTTGAGCTTCATAAGTTCTGTGGATAGTTATTTGGGTATTCCAAACTTTTTGGACTGGCATCTACTTATAAGTGAGAAAATACTGTGAATGTTCTTTTGTGACTGGGTTACTTCACTCAGGATGATAGCTTCAAGTTCCATCATTTGCCTAGGAAGTCATGGAGTCATTCTTTTTGATAGCTGAGTAGTACCAAAATATCTGTATCCGTTCCTCTGTTGAAGAACATCTGGGTTCTTTCTGGCTTCTGGTTATTATAAATAAGGCTGCTATGAACCAGGTTGTACCTGTGTTTTTGTTATATGTTTGGGGTTCTTTGGGTTTATGCCCACGAGTGGTATAGCAGCACCCTCAGGTAATACTATGCCCAATTTTCTGAGGAATCACAAGACTGAGTTCCAGAGTGGTTATACCAGTTTATAGTCACACCAGCAGTGGAGGAGTGTTTCTCTTTCTCCACATCCACGCCATCATATGTTGTCACCTGATTTTTGATCTTAGCCATTTTGATTGCTGTGAGGTAAAATCTCAGGATTGTTTTGATTTGAATTTTCTTGATGACTAGGGATGTTGAGCATTTCTCTAGGTGCTTCTCAGCCATTCATTATTCCTCAGTTGAGAGTTGTTTGTTTAGCTCTCTAATCCATTTCTGAATAGGATTATTTGATTTTCTAGAGTCTAACTTCTTGAGTTCTTTGTATATATTGGATACTAGTCTCCTATCAGATATAGGATTGGTAAAGATCTTTTCCTAATTTGTTGGCTTTCATTTTGTCTTTTGACAGTGTTCCTTGCTTTACAGAAGCTTTTCAATTTCATGAGGTCCTATTTGTCAATTCTTTATCTTAAAGCATAAGTCATTAGTGTTATTTTCATGAATGTTTGCCTGTGACTATGTATTCTAAGTACTTTCCTACTTTTTGTTCTATTAGTTTCACTGTACCTGGTTTTATATGGAGGACTTTGATCCACTTTGACTGCAGCATTATAAAGGAGATAAGAAAAGATTCATTTTCATTCTTCTGCATGCTGACTGCCAGTTGAACCAACACCATTTGCTGAAGAGGTTGTCCTTTTTCCATTGAATATATTTAGCTACTTTGTCAAACATCAAATGACCATAGGTGTGTGGGTTCATTTTTGGGTCTTCGATTCTATTCCATTGATCTAACTGCTTGTCTATTTACCAATACCATGCAGTTTTTATTATGATCTGTAGTACAGCTTGAGGTAGGGGATGGTGATTCCCATGGGAGTGTTTTGTGTTGTTGTTGTTGTTGTTGTTGTTGTTTTTGTTTGTTTGTTTTTTTAATTGTTGATAATGGTTTTTGCTATCCTGAGATTTTATTATTACAAATGAATTTGCAAATTGCTCTTTCTAACTCTGTGAAGAATTGAGTAGAAATTTTGGTGGGGATTGCATTGAATCTAGATTGCTTTAGGCAAGATGGTCATTTTTACTATGTTGATTTTTCTAGTCCATGATCGTGGTAGATCTTTCCATCTTCTGAGGTCTTATTCAATATCCTTCTTCAGAGACCTGAAGTTCTTCTCATATATAGCCTTCATTTGCTTGGTTAGGGTCACACCAAAGTATTGTTGTGACTATTGTCAAAGGTGTTGATTCTCTAATTTCTTTCTCAGCCTGTTTGCCCTTTGAGTAGAGGAAGTCTACAGATTTGTTTAAGTTAATTTTATATCCAGCTACTTTGCTGAAGTAGTTTATCAGCTGTAAAAGTTCTCTGGTGAAATTATGAGGTCACTTAAGTATATTATCATATCATTTGAAAATAGTGATATTTTGATTTCTTTTTTCGAATTTATATCCCTTTTACCTCTTTTGCTGTGTGATGGCTCTACCTAGTACTTCCAGTAGTATGTTGAATAGGTAGAAATAGAGTAGGCAGCCTTGTCTACTCCATGATTTTAGTGGAATTATTAAAACTTCTTACCATTTAGTTTGATGTTTTCTACTGGTTTGCTGTATATTGCTTTTACTATATTTAAGTATAAACCTTGAATTCCTGACCTTTCCAAGACTTTTAACATGAAGGAGTGTTGAACTTTGTCAAAAGCTTTCCCAGCACCTAGAGAGATGATCATGTGTTTCTTTTTCCTTTGAGTTTGTTTATATAGTGGAAGATATCAATAGATTTCTGTATATTGAACTATCCTTTCTTCCCTACAATGAAGCCTACTTGATCATGGTGAATGATCGTTTTGATGTTTTCTTGAATTTGATTTGCAATGATTTTATTAAGTTATTTTGCATCAATGTTCATGAGGAAAATTGGTCTAAAGTTCTCTTTTTTGTAGGGTCTTTGTGTGGTTTAGGAATGAGCATAATTGTGGCTTTCAAGTATGAGTTGGGTAGTATTCCCTTTGTTTCTATTTTGTGGAATAGTTTGGAGAGTATTGGTATTAGGTCTTCCACAAAGGTATCGTAGAATTCTGCATTAAACCCATCAGGTCCTGGTATTTTCTTGGTTGGGAGGCTTTTGATGACTGATTCTTTTTCTTTAGGAATTTGGGAGATGTTTAGATGGTTTATCTGATCCTCATTTTACTTTGGTATCTGGTATCTGACCAAGCTATCATTGAGTAGAGCATTGTAAGATTCCTTGTGTATGAAGGGTTTTTGTTGTTACTTAAGGCCAGTCTGAGTCCATGGTGATCTAATAGGATACATCAGATTATTTCCGATGTTCTTGTGTCTGTTGAGGCATGTTTTAGACCCACTGTATGGTCAATTTTTGAGAAGATGCCCTTAAATGCTGAAAAGAAGGTAGATTATTTTGTTTTAGGATGAAATGTTCTATAAATGTTTGTTTATTCTGTTTGGTTCATAACTTCTGTTAGTTTCACTGTGTCTCTGTTCAGTTTCTGCTTCCATGATCTGTCCAGTGATGAGAGTGGAGTGTTGAAGTCTCCCATATTATTGTGTGTGGTACAATATATGCTTTGAACTTTAGTAGTTTTTTTTTTTTTTTCATGAATGTGGGTGCCCCTGTATTTGGAGCATAGATATTCAAGATTGAGAGTTCATCCTGACAGGTTTTTCCTTTGATGACTAAAAAGTGTTCTTGTGTTTTTTGATGACTTTTGGTTGAAAATTTATTTTGATACTAGGATAGCTACTCAAGCTTTTTTCTTGGGACCATTTGCTTCGAAAGTTTTTTTTTTTTTTTTTTTTTTTTCAGCATTTCAAAGACAGGAAGTGGCTGTTTTTATTGTTGAGATAAGTTTCCTGTATTCAATAAAATGCTGGATCCTGTTTAAGTATCCTGTCTGATAGTCTATGTCTTTTTATTGGGGAATTGAATCCATTGGTGTTAAGAGATAGTAAGGAATAGTGATTTTTTTTCCTGATATTTTTGTTGTTAGAGGTAGAATTATGTTTGTGTATTATTTTTCTTCTTTGGTGTTTGTTGCAAGATTAGTTTTTCGATCTTCTTAGAGTGAAGTTTTCCTATTTGTGATAGAGTTTTCCGTCTATTATTTTTTGTAGTGCTGGATTTGTGGATAGATACTGTGTAAATTTTCTTTTCTCCTGAAATATCTTTCTTTCTTCATTCATGGTAATTGAGCATTTTACTGGACATAGTAACCTGAGCTGGCAGTTGTGTTTTCTTAGGGTCTGTATGATGTCAGTCCAGGATCTTGTAGCTTTCATAGTCTCTGTTGAATTTCTGGTGTAATTCTGATTGGTCTGCCTTTATATGTTACCTGTCCTTTTCCCCTTACTCCTTTTAATATTTTTTCTTTGTTTTGAACAATTTTTTGTTTGTTTTCACTATTATGTGTCAGGAAGAATTTCTTTTCTTGTCCAATCTGTTTGGGGTTCTGTAGGCTTCTTGTATGTTTGCAGTCATCTCTTTCTGCTGGTTTGGGGAGTTTTCTTCTATAATTGTGTTGAAGATATTTATTGGGCCTTTCAGTTGGGAGTCTTTGCTCTCTTCTCCACCTATTATCCTTAGGTTTGATACTCTCATTGTGTCCTGGGTTTCCTGGATGTTTTGGGTTAGAATCATTTTGATTTTTGCATTTTCTCTGACTGTTGTGTCAATGATTTTTATGCTTACCAATTCTATTTGACCATACACTCACTCTAACTTTGTTGTTCTTGTTTTTCTTTAGGTTTTATTGCATATTTGAACTGCTTCCTCATTGCTCTGATAAAATATTCTGATTTTAGGCAAGGTATTTTATGTCATGGCTCCAGATGAATGGATGACAGTGAAGCCTTGGGAGTAGGTACACAAGTCATTGTAGCAGAAGCAGGAGGTTGACTATTTACAATGCATGCACACTCAGGAGGAGAAATTAGGATTAGAATTGTGCTATAAAATCTAATCTCATATGGTGGTTTGAATTTGAATGGTCCCCATAGGCTCTGTGTTGGGAAAGTTTGCTATTTCAGGTCAAAGTCTATCATTTCCAGATAGCGCTCCTGAATTCAGTGCAAAATTGAGGACTTCCTATCCCAGCAGGATTTTCTCTTTTCTACCCTATCTCAGGAGCCCAACCCCCATACTCAGCCTGAAGAATATCACTTAATCCTTGGCCAAACTACAGGTTCAACTTCCTAGAACACTTCTCCATGCAAATGAGATATCCCCAGAACCTTAAATACCAGTTAATGAAACTTTACCCTAACAAGAATTTTTTCCCACTTTCCAAGGTTTATATAGTCCTTTTTTATCCCAAATAAAGAGCATGATCTGATTTGCTGACTATTGTCTAAAAGACCTGTTTTCTAAGAGAGCTATATCACTAAAATCTTTGGAGACACAGCAGACACACCCCCCACCACCACCCCCGCTCCCACCCCCTCTCCTCTTTCCACCTGGATGGTGCCAGGATCCTGTTGACTCACTCATTTAGACTTTTTCTTTTCCCTGATATCCAAAAAAAAAAAAAAAAAAAAAAAAAGAAAAGAAAGAAAGAAAAGAAAAAAAAAAGACACAGACTTTGATCTCAACTTTACTTCATTCTTCCTCAGTTTGTGTGCCTGGGAATGGCAAGGGAAGAAGCAAAACAGAAAAGAAAACAGAACAAAACAACAGGACAGAATAGAGCACAGAACAGAGCAGAGCAGAACAGAACAGAAAACTGGCTTTTGGATCACAGGACAAAGGACTGAGGTACATATTTCACATATCAAGGCAGACCTGGACTCCAGATTCTCCCAGCATTCCTCAGTCCCTATTAGCATACCCTGCCCCCAACAGTAAACCTCCCAGCACAGGGACTGAGCTGTCTTTCCCTCAGAGGCTCTTCCTTATACAATCAAGACGTTTTAGTCTCTCCCTCCCCCTCCCCTATTCACCCCTTCCTCTTCTCTCTCTCCCCAAATAAATAAACAAACAAACACCAACTTAGGAGACATTCATGTACTCCAGCTGATGAAATTGGGAAGCATGAGAAGGTCTCTGGCCTTCTTGAAGAAGATGCTCAAAGGGAACTGGGATTTGAGGTATAAAAAAGTCCCCCCAAAACAAAAAATAAAACAACAAAAACCCTCAAAAACTTGTTCATTCCCCAGATTTTAGTCTAATGAGGGAAGATGAGGGCATAGAAAGGAATGATGAAACTAAAAGTTCAAAATCCAAGCATGTCTCAGATTTGGTATACATGATGAAATCGGCTGGGATCCTAAGGATTTACATAGCTCAACTCATGTACATCTTCCAGCTTTACTCCAGGAACAAGGCTTTTAGCAGTGGGTATCCTAGTCTGGCCTTCCCAGTATCCTCCAGATCTATATTGCAGCTTGGTCATCAGCTTCACAGCTTCACACAGTAGCCTTGCAGAGGTCATGATACTGCTACACAGTTCTTGGCCTCAGCAGTTCTGTGGAACGGTGATTTGTGATACCATGACTCTCCTCAACCATGCCTGAAAAAGTCTGCAGCATGTACCAAGTTCTGATGGTACTTAGTGGAACCTGTTCCCACAGAACACAGTTATACCAGCCTGTATGCTTCCCTTGGGGAAACAGTTTCCTAGGCAATTTTTTTTCAAGAGCATGGCATTGTTTTAGAATACTTAGCATAGGCTTTTTCCCTTCAAATTACGTTGAATTTTTACATGTTGGTACCTTCGATGGCTACCTTTTGGACACCATTCTTAATGTCTTAGTAGAGAACAAGTTGTCTTTATTTACTGGAATGAATCACTTTAACAATCACAGAGCCTTGGTTATCTGCATTCTTCTTGCTTAAAACTTTAAGCTTGCTCACATACCATTGCTCAATACACTTCACTTTTTTAAACTTTTTACTTTATTTATTCATTCTTTAATAATTGATATATATATATATATATATATATATATATATATATATATATACAGTATATTTTGATCATGTTAAACTCCTTCCCTCTTTCAGTTTCTCCGTGAACCTTCACATCATCCTCTCAACTTTATATCCTCTTTTTTTCCCCTTTGCAACTGATTGAGTACATTTTAATTTCATTTTGTTTCATTTACTGTCTCCTTTCATTGCAGATATGATTGAGAGCAATGATCAATAACCACCATACAACCTCAGTATTGTTTCTTCTTGAGAGTTCTTTCATCAAAAATATTAGACCATTGCTTTTTAATTATCAGAAAAGTTTGCAGTACATGGGTAAGATGCAACCAGACTTTTTTTCCAGAATGTAAACTGAAAGAGCTCTAGCCCTATTGGCACCAAATTTTTAGTTTAGTTACTTATTGCTGTGAAAAATGCCCTAACAAAAGCAACTTATTGGGAAGTATGCTTATTTTAGTTTAAAGTTCCAGAGGAATACAGTACAGCATGGGCGATGAGCCATAGTGGCTGTTCTGTTTTACAAAGGATTATAGAAGCCAGAGATATATTTTGTGGAAGCATGCTGTGGTGTGGGGGAAGGGGGTGCCTCTGTGGGTCCATGCTGAGGCATCCCTTCCCCCTGAGGTACCAGATAGATTTTATTTAGGGCATGTGGAGCAGAGTTGAGGGAGTAGTAGAGACAGAGAAAGGCAGAGGGGGGATAGATAGATAGATGATAGATAGATAGATAGATAGAGATAGATAGATAGATAGATAGAGAGAGAGAGATTGAGAGAGAGAGAGAGAGAGAGAGAGAGAGAGAGAGAGAGAGAGAGAGAGAGAGCAGGAGTAGTCGCCAGCTATGTGTATGTGGAGGGGGTAGGAGAATGGGTAGAGAGTAAGAGAATGGGAAGAGGGTAAGAGAGCAAGAGCAAGAGAAGAGAAGAGAGCAGGCGAGTGAGGAGGGGGCAAGCAGACACTTTTATAGTGAGTCAGGCACACCTGGGACAGAGCCTAAATGGAATACCAACATTCCCCCATTTTTTAATTCGAAAAGGAAAAATTAGAAAAAGTTAATGGTGAAGCAGGAATAGGGTTTTTGTGATCTTTAGCTACTTCCTACTGACCTTGGTGTGATATGTCTCTGGGAAGTTTAAGAAAATGGGCACGGGAATGTTTGTCCAGTATTCGGAGACTTGGCTGTTTCCTTGCTGCCCAGGGTCTGTAGAAACACTTTGTTTATCTTAAAGAACAGTCAAAGGAAACTTAAAATTTGAACTTATACAGTTGGATTGTATAGTGAAATATTTAATAAGTTGGCCTAATTTATAAGAATATATTGATTAATGTTAGGACAATGGCATAGTAAGAAGAAATATGAAGCATTTAGTCACTGGAAACTGAGTTTAGGTGAGAAAGTAACAGGTCACATCTCTGGAACGTTACACCTGAACTTGTGTATTGTTTATCATAAGCTCTGTACAAAATCTGGCAGTCTTCACAAATTTATTAATGAGCAAACAAGGTGGATTACCCTGGGGTAAGGAGCTGGGTCTGTTTTCTAGCTGTCAAGCTATAGTTAGTTTAGCTCTCAATGTAGTCAAAAATCGGGGAAGAAAAAATTATAATCTAGAAGCCAAGTATTAATTAAAATGACAGAGGCTGATCTGTTGTCCACTACATAAACAGTTCTAAGGTTCCTGTGGTCTCCATGGCAACTTAGGCAGAGTCAGTCTGGCTGTCAAGCACAGAAAAAAAAAGGTTTTTTTTTTTTTTTTTTTTTTTTTTTCCCCTTGTGGAGCAGATACGTGTGAAAAGAGAAATGACCCACTCGACTTAGGCCATATGAGTCATTTGACTCTTAAGGTATCCTGTTTGTTCACAGTGTATGCAAAATCCTGGCAGTGAGCAAGGCAATGGAGTAGTGTTTCTCAGTGGTTATCAGACCACAGTCCAGGTAGAATTTTGTTACTGTGCCCATTATCTTCTCGAAGACCTTGAAGGGGAACTGTTAGGCTTTAGGAATCTCTGTGTCATAATCTTAAACATTTAGCAGATTTCTGTTAAGGCTGAGATAATAAGGCCTGTTATGAACAATCTGAATTAGACAACCTGTGTTTTATAATTACTTTTTTGATAATGAATCTCAGAAATAAGGAGAATATGTTGTAACTTAATGGCAGTAGCAAAAAAACAAGGCTAAACATAGCAGAGAAAAAGAAAAACATAGGAACACACACACACACACACACACACACACACACACACACACACACACACGCAAAATGACAAAAGGCAGCATTTTGTCTGCTATACTTGGCATGAGCTGTGGGCAGGGTCAAAAACTGAGTGTGTGCAGGCCAGTCCAGGCTGGAGCCACTGAGCAACTCATGGCTCAGCAGGCCCATTTCACATGGCAGTGGCAGAAGGTGGTCTGGGGACCCAGCCTAGGGCGGGGCAGATGGCCACAGGAATGTGGCTGGGAGCAGAACCAAGAGGTCAGGTTGGTGCTGGTGCAATCCAGAGGGACTGGGTGAGGGCTAGTTCCACAGCAGTCTCAGGCAGGGCTTGAGAGAGCACAAGGGGTGGTGCAGGGACCTGTTTGGTGGAGGTGAGGTGTGGTGAGGGGGAAGGGAGTGCTGACTTTATTTAGGGTGTGGGAAAAACGCTGAGGGGGAATAGAGAAGAAGAGAAAGAGAGGGATAGGGAGAAGGAGAAAGGGAGGGAGAGGGAGAGAGAGTAGAGGTCAGCCATGAGCACACATAGAAAGAAGGGGGAAATGGAAGGGAGAGGGGAAAGGCAGTAAGAAACAAGAGGAAGAGAAGGGATGAGAGCAAGAGACTGAGGAGGGGGCAAGAGGCTCCTTTTATAGTGAGTCAGGCACACCTCCTTATTGCCAGGTTACTGTGGGGTGAAGCCTAGACAGAATGCCAACAGTGACAAAAGCAGGAGGTTATTTGGCCGCATTATATCCACAATTAGGAAGTAGTTTGAGCAGGAAGTGGAGTTGGATGTAAAGCCTCAAGGGCCATTCTCAGTGACACATTACCTCCAGTAAGTTTCTTCTTCCAAGGGTTTCTGAACTTCTCTAAACAGTGTCATTAACTAGAGGTTAAGTGCTTAAACATAAGAGGATGTGGTAAGGGGCAGGTATTTCACATCAAAATATAATAGTGCTAACTTTTCTTTCTTTAATTATTCTTTCTTCCTTGCTTTTGACATGGTCTTTCTATGAAGTCCACACTGGAATGAACACACAATACTCTTAAGTCAGGCTCCTCCGTGCTGGTATTTTATGTGTGAGCAGTCATGATTGACTGGTTCATTCTTAAAACACAATTCAGGAAAAGAACACTGCATAAGATTATGCTTTGGATTGTTTTCTTTGTTTGTTTGTTCACATTGAGATTATGTCAGCTTTTAGACTAAAAATAATGCTCAGGCTCAATGACTGGAATTTTTTTTTTGATTGAACAACTTTATTGTAAAAAACAAAGATAAATGTACAAATTTTAAGCACTTTTGTATAAAAGTATGCGAATAAATTTTTGTCAGTGCTTGAATTTTTTTTAAGGTTTGATAGTGTGCATTAAGATCTTACTAGTTACTATGAGCATAATGTACATGTAAAACAAGATGTAACCTGGAATTAGTCAAAGCTTTCTTGGTGTGTAAAAAATAAACATAATGGTTTTTTCTTTCCTTTCCTTTCCTTTCCTTTCCTTTTCTTTTTTCTTTTCTTAAACTTCACACAGTCTGTAAGTTGTTTCTAAGTTGTTCAGAGCTTTCTGGGGTTAGTATCCATTATCAGTGACTGCATATTATGTTTGTTCTTTTGTGACTGGGTTATCTGACTCTGGATGATATTCTCTAGATGCATCCACTTTAAGAACTTCATAAAGTCATTGTTTCTGATAGCTGGGAAGTACTCCATTGTGTAAATGTACCACAATTTTTGTATCATTAATCTACTGAGGAACATCTGGGTTCTTTCCAGCTTCTGGCTATTATAAATAGAGGTGTAATGAACATTGTGGTGCATGTATCTTTGTTGTATATTGAGGCGTCTCTGGGGTATATGCACAGAAGTGGAATAACAAGGTATTCAGGTAATACTAAGTCCAATTTTCTCAGGTATCACCAGACTGATTTCCAGAGTGGTTGTACCAGTTTACAACACCACCAACAGTGGAGAAGTATATATCTTTCTCCATATCCTCACCAGCATCTGCTGTCATCTGAATTTGAGTTCTTGGCCAATCTGACTGGTGTGAGGTGGAATCTCAGGGTTGTTTTTATTTACATTTTCCTGATGGCTAATGATGTTGAGCACTTCCTTAGATGCTTCTAAGTCATTCAATATTCCTCAATTGAGAACTTTTTGTTTAGCTATGTACCCCATTTTTTAATCGAGTTGTTTGATTCTCTGGTGTCTAGCTTCTTGAGTTCTTTGTATACCTTGGATATTAGTCTTCTATCTGATGTGGGGTTGGTAAAGATTATCTTTCACTCTGTTGGCTGCTGTTTTGTTTTCTTGACAGTGTCCTTAGCCTTACAGAAACTTTACAATCTCAGTAAGTCCCATTTGTCAATCTTTGACCATACAGCATTAGCCATTGGTATTCTGTTGAAGAAATTTTCTCCTGTGCCTATGTGTGCTAAGGTTTTCCCTACTTTCTCATTTGATAGTTTCAGTGTAGCTGGTTTATTGTGGAGATCTTTGATGCATTTTCACTTGAACTTTGTACAAGGAGATTAGAAAAAGTCTATTTATATTTTTCTGCATGCTAAGTGCCAGTTGGACCAACACCATTTGTTGAAGAGGCTGTCCTTTTTCCATTGAATTTTTCCAGCTTCTTTGTCAAAAATCAGGTGACCATATATGTGAGGGCTCATTTCTGGATCTTTTATTCTATTCCATTGATCCATGTGCCTATTTCCGTACCAGTACCATGTAGTTTTTAGCACAATTACCTTGTAATATAGCTTGAGGTCAGGAATGGTGCTTCCCCCAGATGTTTTCTGGTTGTTGACAGACCTGACCATGTTTTGGAGGTATATTGAAAGTCTTGGGTCTTTGGACTAGGGAAGCACTGAGTAGTTTAAATAGAGCTTAATGGGCCATCCTTGTCATAACTTGGAAGATAGTAGTGGGAAGAGCTTTGTGGACTGTGGAGAACCAACTCAAAAGGATTCAGAGGAAAATAAGATTTTAATGGCAATTTTGTCAAAGGCCATTTCTGTAATAACTTGGGAAAAATTGTGACTGCCTTCTGTCCATGTTAGAAGAATTTGTCTAAAGCTAAATTAAGAAGTAATACATAAATTTCTTTGGTGGAATAGGTTTCAAGGCAGCATAATATTGAGTTTGTCATGAGGATGTCTGCCATTCCATGATGATGCCAAGAAGTGCTAACTGGCAGGAGCCTGATATGGATGTCTCCTCAGATGCTCTGCCAGAGTCATATAGACACAGTTGAGGGTGTTTGCTGCTAACCTTCGACTGAGCAGGGGAATCGAGGGAGCTGGAGAAAACACTGAAGGAGCAGATAGGGTTTTCAACTCCATGGGAAGAACAACATTATCAAACAACCAAATTTTCCAGAATTGCTAGGGACTAAAACATCAACCAATGAGTACACATGGAGAGAATTCCATGTTCCAGTTGCATATGTAGCACAGGATAGCATTGTCTGGCATCAATGGGAGAAGAGGCCTTTGGCCCAGAGAAGGCATGTTCTCACAGTGTAGGGGAATGCCAGGGAGCTGAGGTGGGAGGGGCTTGGAAGAGGGAGCACCTTCATGGAAGGTAGTGGAGGGGGATGGGGGAAGGGATTAGGGGGAAAGGGAATAACATTTAAAATGTCAATGCAGAGAATATCCAATTTTAAAATGTCTGCCATTCTTACATAATTCTATAATAAATAAGGCCAAATTGGAATGGAAGAAATAAATGTAGAGTTGAAAGAAAAAAAAAAAGCAAGAGATAAGGAGACTAAAGAGATGCCTGATCACTATAGGGAGTAAACGGAGGGATGCCTTTAGGGCAAGACCCCACTCAGTTAAGCTCCCAATTTGTGAAAGGAGAAAGCTTATGGAATTTCTGCTCCTACAAACAAACAACAAATCAAAGCTGCTGCAACTGTAAGTCAAGGAGGCCAGGCAGGTAGCTAAACTTGGTCATGCTGCCCACATGGCTCCTGGTTCTAGAGACATGGAGGATATATGACTAAATGGATTGTGGAAAAGTTCTGTGCAGTTTGGAAGAGCACTGAAGACCAGGAAATGTACAACAGTTAAAGTGAAGCATGAATTAGATCGATGACTCCAAGATATTAGGAGTTCTAGAGCCATGAGATAGCTGCCAAAGAGAGAAGCACATAAGAAGTGTAACTAGCCCGAGAGTAAGATTACATTGCAGGTAGAAAAGCTTGAGGGGCAGAGTCATTTAAGTTCTGTGACATCAGACCTAGATCTACAGACTAAACTTGCTCAGTCCTGCTTTGATCCAATATTTCCTCTTTTTGTCCATTACCTATCTTTCAGGATAGTAATTTACATTCTGTGGTATTGTTGTTGGACATATATCATTCACCTTTGTATTTTACAGGTGTCATAATTAAGTGATTGTTTTGAGTCTCAGAAAAGACTATTGACTTTGAGAGTGTAAAAGAGTATGGGACTTTTGAAGTTGGATTTAACACATTTTGCATTGTAATATGGCTGTATGGAGGGGGGTCAAAGAGTAGATTCTGGTGATTTGAATGACAGCAGCCTCCATAGGCTCACATATTTGAATATTTGGTCCCCAGTTGGTGGAACTGCTTGGGAAGGATTAGGAGTGTAGCCTTGTTAGAGTTGGTATGTCACAGAAGCAGGCTTTGAAGTTTCAAAAGACTCATGCCATCCTCAGTGTGCTCTCTGCCTCTTGCTTGCTGTTTGCAATGTGGACTCTCAGGTGTTCTACTGTCATTCCTTTGCTTTGCCACCACAGACTCAGTGCCTTTGAAACCATAAGTCTAATGAAATGCTTTCTTTATTATTTGTTTTGGTCATGGTGTTTCATCACAGCCATAGAAAAGTAACTAATGCAATGTTTATGTGAGATAAGGAATGGTAATATGTTCCGACATCTTTTACTATACTTGAGTTCTTAGTTGTTGGATTGTCTCATTATTTTAAGAATCTTGAGAGGAAATTGATATGTAAAGAGATACCTATAACCCCTGATTTTTCACAGAACCATCTATTTAAACTACTATCCATTCATAAATAAATGTACCACTATGAGAACAAATAAATCCAGGCAAAAAGTGATAAAACCAGGATGTTCATGAATAAGGAAAAATACATTGAAACAAATAGGAAGAGCATGTTCAAAGTATCTGTGATCCCTCCCACATCACAGTGCTAATCAGCATCATACAGGTTACATCACAGCAGACAAGTCACAGCAGGAAGAGGCTAAAACAGCTGATTACATCACATCCACAGTTGTGATCAGGTAGCAATGAATTAATACCTTTTACTTCCCTGCTTGATCTTTCAACTTTATATAGTTTGTGATCTTCCAGGAAAAAAATGATCCCACCTACAATTAAGTGGTGTATTTCCACATTAATTAATGACATCTAGAGAATCTCTCACAGATCTAACTGAATTTAGACAATCTCTTATAAGTATGGCTTAAGGGTTATATTATAGATGCCAAGTTAAAAATTAATACAACCATAAACTGACTGACAGTTGTGTAGCAATTTCTTCTAAGTTAACTATTTCATCCTAGAATAAATATTGTTAAGACTCACAAGGTAGTCTCACAGCTCTTAGAAAGTCAGAAAGCTTAGCTATTCACAATGTCCCTCCCTCCCCAAGGGTATACCATTAATAATGGCTGCTAAGGAGAGAAGACTCTCCAATCAGCATAGTTTCCTGCAAGTGATACATAGAGATCCAAGATTGCAGATTCATGAGTCATCACCCTGACTAAGGCAGATCTTTAAGTGATCCATCTGCCTTTAAGTCATATCTAGTGTAAGCAGTTCCTCATCCATGTTCTTGAATGCAATCACCAACATTTTAGACTTCCATAGAATAATTGGTTTGTGACTATTTGGAATGAATAGATGTTTGTGTGTATCTTCTTAAAAATAGTCATACAGCACTGATAAAAAGCTTTTCCAGTCCAATCTAGTTTACAAATTATGGTTGCTTCACATGTTAATAAAAACCAATGCTAAATCAAAGGGTTCACAAAAAACAAAACAAAACAAAACAAAAACAAAAACTAAAACAAAAAATCAACAGTAGCAAAGGAACAAAAGAAGGTGCCGGAAACTGACTTTTAAAAGCTGGTCCTCTACAAAACACTTGGTGAAAGTTCAGAATTATTACCCTAAATGAACTCATGAACTGTAAGGAAACACAACAAACATTCAAACAGAATCTTAAAAACAACACAGTAGCAAAATTAGGAATTTTACAGAAAGATAAATACCATGAAAGAGATTGAAACAGAAAATCTGGATCTGAATATTATAATGACTAAGTTAAAAGTCTGATCCCTCAGTGAGGGGCTCAATGATAAAGAAGAAAAAATGTATAAGTTCAAAGACTTCATGTCAAATTCATAGAGAGGAAAAAAAAGAAAAACAGCGAAGAAAACTTACAAGACAGAAGAGATACTACAAAGAAAGCCAACTTTATGCATAACAGGGATTCCAAACAATCTAAAAAAAGACAAAGGGGCTGGAAGCTTCCATATTGAGAATGGCAAAAGCCTATATAAAACCACCCAAAGACACAATATCCAAATCCATCGTGTTCTAAGAAGCTGTGTTTAGTGCCAAAGGATCATTATAATGGAATTCTTAAAAGTCAGAGAGAAAATAATTTTAGAGCTAAGTAAGCATACAAATGCTTCTCATCATCTACAAGAAACCTTTCCCACTGATTGCATGTAAGCCCTCAGCAGAAACTCTCCAAATCACACAGACACACAGACACACACACACATGCATGCATACACGCACACCGATAATTGTTTCTTTCATTAAAAAAGAAAAAAGAGCATATTTTAAACTGGAGAAATAAAAGAAATCAAAGCCACCATGAAATATCATCTCTGCTTTTGGTCTCTAAAACAAAACATTTGTAAGAAACCAACTTTAAGCTGGATTTATTTTGTTTGCAGTTTCAGAGGTTTCATCCATAGCTGAAAACAGGTTCCATCTGTTGCCAAGAGCCAGGTATGAGGTAGAGTACCTTTGTATCTGGAACGTGAGTAGAAACAAACATATGGCAGCCACAAAGTTCAAAAAGAAGGGAATAGGGACAACTAAAATATGTTTTTTAAATGTCTGTCAAATGTACCTACATTTTCTATCTATGGTTGCCTTCAGTTAATCAACTCAGTTGTGAATTAAT
Source organism: Micromys minutus (assembly GCF_963924665.1). NCBI lineage: Eukaryota > Metazoa > Chordata > Mammalia > Rodentia > Muridae > Micromys > Micromys minutus. The sequence continues at coordinate 45,167,719 of NC_137971.1, forward strand.
CAATGAATTGATACATTTATGAGTTATGTTCATGATTAATTGTAGAAGTTATGCCCGATTCTGCCTAAGCCACATGTGATAGGCAGGTTTCATTGACAGGGGATACATTTATAGCATATTCAAAATATTATCTGTATAATCCTTTCATTTTTATAAGTTATAGTAACTAGCTTTGTGCATAACTCCTGGTGAGGTATGAAAAAACAGGGATCAATGTATACTATTGGTAGAAATATTAATTTATGTCTCCATATTAAAAAAATTATAAATACCTACATGGTAAGGAGAATCATCTACTATAGTTGTAAATTAGTAAGTTTATGGATTATATAGCAGACAAAAGAAAGAATAGCAGACAGACAGAGAGACAGATAAATAGATTAAAGGAAAACATGATATCGAATAAAATATTCAATCTGTTCTGCAGAAACTGACTGGGGAAGTTGAGGCAGTTGCTGGAATTCCCAAATGAGCTTTTCTCCATGACTGGGCTTCCATGACTGATTTTCAGGCTTGTCTTTCCCACTGCAGGCATTTTTATATAATGAGATAAACATTGTTACCTCTGGTGGAAATGTTTTGCTTTCTAGTTGTTCTCAAGAACATGGTGTTTTAATTCAGGCCTCTCACTGTTGTCTCCGCTTTCTGTCACAGAGTTTAAAGGAGCAGCCAATGTCGGAATAAGAGACCTTGGGTGACACTATAAGACAAACTTGTTTTGATATGAAATGGGTTGCAGGTTACAATTCACTTCAAGAACACAGTTTTCAGTGAGCTCAAATAACATATAACATTTGTTATCATAACATACATCAAATTTGTTCCAGAACAAGACATTTGATATCTTTCTTGCCTTAATTTGGCTTTTTCGTAGATGGCTATTACTGTAAGACCACATTTCTAATGTGTCTAATTTACACATACCACATGAATAGTTCTATGTTCTTATCTCTAAAATAAAATTATCCATGCCTGTTCTTATGTACCTGCAGAGATAGCAGGAGGATTCATTGAATTTAAGAATAAAAGAAGCTATTATGAGATGCAAATTTACAAAACAAAAATTGTCATTATTCCTTAGAAAATTTTCAAGAAATCAAAATAAAAGTGGGTCACACAATTTAATATATTCATCTAAAAGATATTTATATTTTGGATTCTTTAAACAGCTACTAGCCTTCCAAGCAAAAGCACAAAGAGGAACTTGATAAGTTTGGAATTTTTGATTCTGAGGGTCTTATTACAAAAACATGAATACAGGGTTTATTTTGTGTGAGTCCTCTGCAAGTGATCTCATGATATGCAAATAGAGAAGCACACACAGTCAGTATAGCAGTAGGGCTGTGGTGAAGGCATTAATACCATGGCTGCTGATTCAGAGATAAGCAAAGCAATTCTTCCTCCAGACTCAGAGCAACACAGAACAGAGAAACAAGCTCTTTGCTTAGGCTTCTCCCTTCCGAATGCTCTCTTACTGATCTATGCCCAAGGGAATCTCAGTATTTAAGCATATTAAGATACAGACATCAAAACCGACACCTAAACTTTATTATCTCCATCAGCAAGCAAAGCCAGATGATGAGAGTCCTGTGATGCCCAGAGAATGTTCAGTTATATCACCTGATGTCATCAGGAGGTGTCAGAAATCTGCAGCGGTTATTTGTTAACGAGAGCACATTAGGGATGGAGCATGCATGAGTTACTCACATTGTTATCTCACAAATCAACTGGGCGTGGAGACACTGATGGTGTGATATCCATGTGTTCCTGAATAACACTGAAATGGCTGTGGCTTTGAAAGTTATAGAAATAGCCTCTGACTGCTCTGCTGCTGCTGACACATGCCAATAATCATTGTGTACCAACATTATTGATATTGAAGGCCATCTTTTCTTAATATAACACACCAGCTCATAGCCCAAGTTCCATTCATGGGAAATTAACATTTTAGGTTTATAATATTATATATATATACATGTGATATCTTGGTGCAGTTATGATATTTGGAAGTGGCTGATGAATTGCGCAAGTGAGCAATTTGGTGACCCATGGGTAGCACATAACTTAGTCATTTTTATACTAGCTTTGAATGCATTTTCCATTATTGTAGTAATGCATGATTTATTCGAAAATGTTTAGATCAAGGACTAAATTATGGGTTTTATATAAACTAGTATTTGCTCGATATTGGACTACCCTCAAATGTAAGTGTTTAAGGTAAGAGTAATATTTATTTGTTTTATAATCTGTTGGTTTACTCTATACTGGGTATTTCTTTTCCTCTTGGGGCTCGTACTCTCATACATATATGCTCAGCTTGTAGCTTAGCCTAGACTGACTGAGGTCTTATTTATGGTTTCTATTGATGTGATGAAACACCATGATCAAAAAGCAACTTTGGGAGGAAAGGCTTTATTTGGCTTACACTTCTGAATTGAGTCCATTAGTGCAAGAAGTCAGAAAAGGAACTCCAACAGGGCAGGAACCTGGAGGCAGGAGATGATGCAGAAGCCATCGAGTGGTGATGTTTACTGGACTGTTTCTTGTGACTAGCTCAGTCTGCTTTTTTTAAAAATTATTTTACTGGATATTCTCTGTATTTACATTTCAAATGTTATCCTCCCCCCACCACTTGTTTCCATTAAGGTGCTCCCTCTCCCAATCACCATTTCTACCTCAGTGCCTTGGCATTCCCCTACACTGGGAAAGCATGCTTTCACTGGAGTGAAGGCCTCTCCTCCCATTGATGCCAGACAATGTTATTCTCTGCTACATATGCACCTGGAGCCATGGGTCTCTTTATGTGTCCTCACTGGTTGGTGTTTTAGTCCCTGGGAGTTATGGAGGGCTTGGCTGGTTGATAATGTTGTTCTTCCAGTGCAGTTGCAGACCCTTTCAGCTCCTTCAGTCCGTTCTCTAGCTCTTTTATTGAGGTACCCATGTACAGTTCGATGTTTAGCTGCAAGCATCCTCAGCTGTATCTAAATGACTCTGGCAGAGCTTCTGAAGAGGCATCCATATCAGGTTCCTGCCAGTAAGCACTGGTTGGCATCAACAATAGTGCTTGGGTCTTGTGGGTGAGTATGAGATGAATCACCAGATGAGACAGTATCTAATTCATCTTTTCTTCACTCCCTGATCCTCTATTTGACCTTGTATTTCCTCCCGAGAGTGTTTGCTCTCCCTTCTAAGAAGGACCGAGGCATCCACATTCTGGTCTTCTTTCTTTTTGAGCTTCATAAGGTCTGTAAATTGTTTTTTAGGTATTCAGAACATTTGTGAACTAGTATCCACTTATTAGTGCATACAATGTGTGTTCTTTTGTGACTGGGTTACCTCACTCAGGATAATAGTTTCTAGTTCCATCCTTTTGCCTAGCAATTTTATAAAGTAATTGTTTCTACTAGCTGAGTAGTACTCCATTGTGTAAATGTACCACACTTTCTGTATCCATTTCTCTGTTGAAAGACAACTAGTTCTTTCCAGCTTCTGGCTATTGTAAATAAGGCTTCAGCCTGCTTTCTTAGGGAATGGAGTACCACCAGCCAGGCATGGCCCCACCCACAATGGGCTGAGTTCTTCATCTTCATCAGTCACTATGAAAATTTTTTACAAGCAGATCTTATGGTGGCATTTTTTTCGGGTGAGACTCTCTCCTTTTAGATAATTCTAGTTACATCACATTGACAATAGCTCAGCTGGTTAAGATGTCATTTTAGCTGTGGCAGCCAATTCCTCTGTGCAGTTTTAAATCCTCCATTGAGGTGGTTCATTCTTGCTCGCAGAGACAAGTGTTTAAGGGAACAAGAAGATATGCTCAAAGGGCTATGGCCCTGGATTTAGAACAGATACATTGCTCTGCCATTTCTTTTTCATTAAAATTGGAAATTTAGTGAGTAGAAATTAGTCCAGATTTCAAGGTCTATGGATTGGGACTTTACCTGGCAAGAAAACTTACACTATAAATCTGCCTTATTGGTAGGGGGTGATTCAGCCATTTTCACAATCTGTTAATGCTTTTTTAGGCTACGTCTTTGTCTCTCAAGAACTACTCAGAAATCCTCTCCTTTTTTTAAAAGCAAACTTTGTTCTAGTAATCTTCCAGGATGAGGACATCACACTGTTCCCACAGTAATCCTTGAGAACTCTCATTAGTGAACATGGAGCATGTCTTTCAAGGGGTGTAGCATGAAGCAGCTTCAATAGGTTGGATATCTTAGAACAGTCAAGAGTTTAAAGATGAGGCAGGGTATTGGGGTGACCAATAACCAGTAAATTATAGCATAAGCCAGTTGGTGTTCTTGGGCCATGAAGGTGAACTAAGCAGATTGCAATATCTTCAGCAGTAAGAAGCAGGCTTGATACTGCCATGCATGATTCTGTTTTGAAACTGCACAAAATGCTTCATGATTATTTCTAGTATTTAATTTCCCTGTAAGCTAACTAAAATAAATTGCAGTGAAGTGTAATGTTTTGAAATAATCCCATAGTTTTCAAGTACTCTTGAGCAATGGAAAGCAACAGGACTCTGTGTACTTTTCTCCACTGACTTAACACTTATTGTTTTTTGCTGCCTGGAAGAGTTCTCTTTAATTGATACTTGGCTTGATATGCTTTTAAATTATTAAAGATTGGAGGCGCTCATTAAGTAAGAGATTAAAAGGCATGGTAGACGCGGCTAATTATTAAAGGCCCAAGAAGGGACATGAAATGCATTTTATCTGAGGCTGCAGTGGATTGTTAAAGTAAATGAATGGTTTAGTGAAAAACCAGTCGGAGTTAATCAATTGAGCAAAACTATAGGGAAGCTATTTGAGTCTAGATTTGAAGGGTTTATAAGTAATCGTAGTGAGAGGCTTACAGCTGCTCCCGATTTCTTTAATTTAGACTGCTGAGCTGCTAATTGGCCAGGAAATTGGGCCCAAGCTCTGGAGCTAATGTTGACGAGAGGAAGGCTACTTATGGGTCATTGTGAAGAAAATCTGGGTTGTCAACCATTAGCAGGTCAGAGCTGGAGTGATCTGTGATTTAAAAGATGTCATGTTTTCCTCTGGAGGCAATTCTCTGAGAAGGCTTATTTTTAACTTCCTTGGTTTCCCACCCTCTCCAGTGCTCTGTGAGCTTCTAATAGTGAGCAGTGACTTATTTTTTGCTGCTTACTAAGAGAGAATGCTAGCTGTTCACACAGCCACTGTTGGCCAGTGAGATTAGTAACACGAGACAGAGATTTTCACCACCTAACAGTCTCTGCTTCAGCATGGTTCGGATAGGTAATGACTTGAAGCTATTCTGACCTGACAGCTGTTTAGAGGCCCATCTGAAGGAAACTATTTCTCGGTTTGCCTCCAGACAAGGGGCATGTCACTGCTTGGATTGCAAAATGTCAACTCTGTTGGAATCCGCATAGCAGGAAGGTTCTCGGGTGACTCACCATCACCAAGGCTAAAGTAACAAGTTCCTTAGAATTGGGAACATCTGGCTGGATTTATGACAAAGATTTGAACCCTGTGGAAAAATAAACACTGAGTTAGTTTTTTCCTGGAGTCAGGCACTTACTTGTAAGTTTAACTACTTCAAGATACCAGGCCACCTTTTGATGCATTACTAAAGTTGACTTCAGTTTCAGAGAAGATATATTTACTGTCTATTTCTCAGATTTTTCAGGCCTACCTGTTCTGTGTTCTCTAATCACTTATTTAATAAATATATCTGATCAGAAATAAGTTTCTTTTTGTTGCCTACCGAGTACTTTACACACGAACAAAGATGGGGATCAGTGGTTCAATCATCGAAGACTTTGTAAGTCTTTCTAGAATCCATGGCGAGAAGCTCAGCATTCAAACCCCACAACCAAAGCAGAGCAAGGTGTAGAGTGGGATGAAGTGACAAGGAGATGAGTGGAAGACAACACGTGGCTGCCAAACTACAAACAAACAAATATTCAAAACAACAACCAACCAACCTTGATTTGAAAGTCGTATGTGTGTAAAGAGGCTTGGATTAGAGAACATACTCTAGCTGTAAGGCTTCAAGTCCCCAAAGGTAGCCTTACTTCTAAATGTGTGCCTGAAGACCTAAGGACTTTAATACTGCTTTCTGTGATATAACCTTTATTTTGTCAATTCTGGGGTTGTTGCTATATCCAGTGCATGCCCATTATAAGGAACAGAATAGGATTTTTTGACTTTACCTTAAACCTTGTGTTTAAAAGTGGTCTGAGGTTTTATCTGTGGGATGTATTTTTCAGGTCTAGCTTTCTGAAATCATGGCAGCCACCTTTGCTAGCATAGGCTCTTTGGAATGGTCTTTTCTTGCCTCCTGGGCAGTGCTTCCTGGAGAAGCAATGCTCATTTCTCTTGTTCTTTCTCTCTACATCCTGCCTCTGTTGAAGGTATGCTGAGAACATGGTAGTGGACTTTTTGTCATCTCTGAGCTCTTCTGAATAAGGGATTGAATTTCTATTATAATCTATCATTGCTATTGATTTCACAGTTCCCAGTCCATGGAGGGTAGATGACTGACTCATCTGAACATGGCTCTTAGGAACTGGTAAAGAAAGCATGTACTCTGTGTTTCTAGCATTCCATTTGCTCAAAGGTCTCAGTTTTCCTTGAAGTTCTGAAAATTACAAGCTAAGGGAGAAATTCTATAAAAGTTAGATAAAAGTCCTTTACACAATAATTGATAGTGAAGCAAAGGAGCAAGGAGAATCCTGCCTGGCTGATTGTACTGCATTGCACAAGGATTTAGAGGAACAGGTCTTTGGGATACCCTCCATGCTCACACTCATGGTGGAGGAAGGTTCGTTAGACTGAAGGAAACAGTGTTGCTGATTTTTCTTTCCAGAACTTCTGTCTGTCCTTCCGCACTTTTTCATGTTCCATGTTCTTTGAAATGTTTTCTAACTCTATTCAAGTTTAATACAATGTCAGAAACAAGTTACTACTTCCTAGTATAAGCATACTTTAGATATAATGGCAATGCTAGAATGGAGGAAAGAAAGATAATGTCACAAAATGCAATATTAGGTTCTTGATGTACTTTTAGGCACACATTAGAAGGGCCACACTCAGTGACTTGACACCCTACCATTAGGGTGTATAGGCCCAACACACCCCTTTACCTGTATGCAGTACTTTTAATAAATTTAGTCAGCCAGTGTCATCAGCAACTGTTTACTTCTTTGTGTTTTGAGTAAACATTCATTTTAATCTTTCCTATAACATGTGACTTATTGATTTATAAATTAGTGCTTGCCTGTGTTTTCTAGTAGCTCATGAAGTATTGAAAGGCAAAAATGACCTTCATGAGTGCCTAGGTGGTGTTTCCTTTTCTATCCTTTTTCTTACTATAGCTGGATTTCAACACACACACACACACACACACACACACACACACACACACACACACACACACATACACACACACAAACTATTTAACTTTGTAAAATGTAGTGAATTTGGGGACTTTTTTAATTTAAGAGAGATTATGTCTCAGTATTTTGAAAAATAAAGTTTATTTTTTAAAAAATAATCAGCACTGGGGATTTTAAATACATAACAGATCTAGTAATATCATGTTTAGATGCTTCTAACAGTACAGAACTTTAACAATCTACATTTAAAAATGCTAAACTAATGTTAGTTTATAATATGGTTAAGGAATTAAAAAATTTAAAAAGGTAGACTCATAATAAAGTCAAAATATACATATGTGCTAAACCTATCTTGTACTAAAACCTGTGGTGCTTTGGTTAACATCAAATTTACTCCTGCATACACAGCTTTGCACTTCTTCCAAAATGGAAGTGTGGGGGGTTTGCTTGGTTCTATCCTATTGGGCTTGTGGAATGATTGTTCTTATGTGGTTTGGTGTCCTAAAGGCTTGCTGCTGTGTGCTCTGTCCCAGACGACCAGCCCATGCACCTCTGGCAACTGGTAGGAAATGCAGACTTAAAGGCAACATTTAGGGCTTTTAATCATTATCTTCATTCAGTTGGAGCCCCAATGTCCTACGTGTGCATTAAACTGAACAAATCAATCTTAATGCATGCCATTGAAATTTGGATGCTGCAACTGGACAGATGGCTCAGTGGTTAAGAGCACTTGCTGCCCTTAAAGATGACCTGAGTCTGGTTCCCAGTACCTACTTGGATGGCTCATAGTCACCTATAACTCCAGCTGCAGGGGATCTTACACCCTTTGCTGCCCTCTGAGGGTACCTGCATGTATATCATGCATATAACACTTCAGGCAAAGTATGTGTGTGTGTGTGTGTGTGTGTGTGTGTGTGTGTGTGTGTGTGTGTGTATATATATATATTCCTAGAATGATTAAATGCATATTTTAAACGTGACATGAGTTATGATAATATATCACTTATACCACTTGAACAAACAATTGTGATATTTCTTTTTCACGAAAGAAGGACATACATATTTAACAAAACACCTTTCTGAATATCTTTCATTCAAGCATAGTCTGTCTTTGGAAATTAGTTTATATCTTCTTAAATTTATTGTGCAACTGACAAAATCAAATGAGGAAAAATTGTTTTGAAAAATATTTAAATGTGAGCTACAAGTATCCTCAAATTCTCACTCTGAGGAGCTGTGTTACTTGCCCCGGTCTCTCTGCCTGCCATGTACCCTGGTAAAATTAGGCTTCTGGAAGGCTAGAAAGGGTGGGCCTATCTCGACTCCCTCCCAAGGAGTCTGCTCAAGCTCTCATCAACTGCCCCCTGGTAGTATAAACTCCCAGCTACCCGGTGAAATCATGACTCAATAAGCAATGATTCATTAATAAAAAATTATATCTTAAATTCTCAATCCACAATCCGTCTACACAATAAACTCAAGACCAATTAATAAAGATATAAACTGCCCACCTAGATAAGATAAATTGACCTATAGAGATCCAACCCTTAAAAATAACATAACTACCTATGGTTCAGTTAGGACCACTGGATCTGTATCATTCTTCTCCGTCTCCATCTTGATTCTCTTCCCCTTCCCATTCTCTCCCACCTTACAAAAACGCTGTCCCTGGCTTATTTTTCACTGTCCAATCATGTATGGCCTTGACCTAATTTGTGCCAGCCCTCCCCTGTGTATAGACATCAACCTCCAGAAAATAGAATGCCACGTTAAAACAAATCTTTATTTTCCTTCTATATACAAGTGACTTTTCTATGAAAAAAAATTAAAACTAGGAATGACTTTGAAGATTGCTTGACAACTTCTGCTGAGGTGTTTTAATCTGTCCAGTTTGTAGTCTCAGGTCAGCATACTGGACAGCTGAGGTACAGAGGAAACTGGGTCAAGAGGTGTCCCAGAGACCCCGATCATTATTAATGTGGGAAACGCTAAACTGTCCTGGATTTGATTGATCAGTCATGTTGAAACCCACAGTTCCATCCCGCTGCTGTTGTAATATTTACACCAACATTCTCCTGTTTCACTTTGATTCTATTTATGCCACTCCTTAATGTGGAGAGGAAGCCAGCAGGAAACAGAAAGAAAACAAAGCCTCAAAGAGGTGTTTCCAGGACAAAAGCTTGCATGAACTGCTCTTTTCTCTCCCTTCTTCATCTTTCTGTAAAGCAAAGCAAAGCAAACAAACAAAAAACAAAAGTCAACCAAACAAAACCACAACTGCGATTCCTTTCTGTTGACAAAATTTCCCACCTGGCCAGACTTGTGGTGACGGGAGGAAGACTTGGGTTGTGCGGAGTGATTCTAATTCTTGTTCCTCAGGCTCAACACCATTGCTCAGACCAGTTTGAAAGATGTTTGACTTTGAAATGTACAAAGGATCAAGCAGTGCTAAACCGGCTTTGTTGTAGTTTGGGTCTGTTACCATTCCTGGATTGGCTGCGTGGTTCAGAGGTTTTCTCCCCCTAGTCACCCTAAGTGAGTCAAATAGGTGAATTTTGAGGGCTTCAATTCCCTCTAGTATCTGCATCCAAGTCCATCTAATTACAACAATGGCAGTTCAGTGAGGAGCTGTTCCGGAAGGTGATAGCTTTATCCAGTGTCGTGCAGCAAAGGAGCCGTTTCCTGGTTTGCCCTCTGCTTCTCCTTTCTCCACTCAGGTTCCACAGCCACTCACGTGTCTTGGGAGTTGCGCTTTGTACTGACAGTTATGATTATGTTCATTTTTTTTCTAAGTGACCTTAATTTTTCCCCTTTTCCCTGTCACAGTAACACCTGAGGCGCACAGAAATAGAGTCCCTCCCAACACAGCCACAGCTTGTCATACCTTCTGTTTGCATGTGTGACTGCCTGGAAATTAATTAAGAGATGTTGATTTCAAAGTGCTTTTTCTTTTCTAAGTTTCTCAAATATTTAAACAAATTTTATACACTCTTTTTTTCCACTTCCCCTTTCTGTCTGTTTGTAATAAGATTAATTATGTGAGGTGCACCGCTGCTTATCCCCATGAAGGAAAATCTGAAACGAGGGATTTCAGCCTCAAGAAGGCTATTTTGTCCTGTTTCCGATGTTCTAAAGGGATTAATTTACCATATCGTATAGCCCTGGAAGACTGTGATAATTGAAAACATCCATATTCATTGCATGTTCAAAGGGATCTGTCTGACTTTGTAATGTAAAAAGTGCATTTTTAACCTGAACGGGGACCTGCATCTGCTATTGCTTAATCCTATTAGTCGGACATTTCCAAAGCTTTAGTGTATAATCATTAGCTCCTGTTAATCCTGAGACATGCCTCCAGCCTCTGCCTGTCAGGAGGAATCCCTGCAGGGAAATGTGGAGGTGCTGATAGCACACCACCAGCTAATCTTATCTTAAATGCTAGCAGAAGCCTCTATCTGTGAGAGCCAGGGAATTAAAAACAAATTTTTATGGGTATTGGATAGCAGGGTTCTCTCATTCTCTCTCTCTCTCTCTCTCTCTCTCTCTCTCTCTCTCTCTCTCTCTCTCTCTCTCTCTCTCTCCTTCCCTCTCTCCCTCCCTCCCTCCCTCCCTTCCTCCCTTTCCTTCCCTCCTCTCTCCTCTTCTGTCCACTCTTCCCCTCTCTTCTCTACCCCCTTTTTGTGCTCTCTTTTTCTCTATTCTCTGTTATGAGATGCTGTGGGCACTGTCAAGACAGGATGAGTGGAACGGGGACCTGTTTTGGGTTCTGTTGCAGTGGGAAGAGGCTCCTCATTAATCCACTCTGAAGACTTGTCAGTTCTTCTATTATTTTAATTCCTTGACATCAGAAAGTGAAACCATTCCTGTTTTTTGTACTTCTGTGGGTTGTATCTTAAAGTTATTGTCCCTCTCATTGATGGCCCCTGGAGACTCTAAACTTTGGTTCCTAGGCATAAATGGAAGCATGTCTAAGTAAAGAGGATAACTGGCACAGCATTTTAAAGATACAGTCAAGCATGGTCATGGAGAATCGAGTGTAAGAGAATAAGTGGGTTTGGGTATTCTGTAAGAGGCTGTACAAATGTGACTGAGTTTATAGCTTTGTGTACTAGATCACAAAAGACCATGAGTAAGGAAGCTCCTCACTTTCATATGAAAACAAAGGATGTCTCCATTGATAGTACAATTGTTTTCTTTTTTTTCCTTTTTGGTGTCATTTTAATTTAATTTTATTTTTGCATTTTTAATTAGATATTTTATATATTTCATTTCAAATGTCATCCCCTTTTCCAGGAGCCTCACATCCTTTTCCCCCTGCTTTTATGTGGATGCCCCCCTCCCAACCACTCACTCCCACCTCATCACCCTGACATTTCCCCTACGCTGGGGAAATGTGCCTTCACAGGACCAAGGGCTTTTCCTCCTATTGATGCCAGACAAGGCCATCCTCTGCTACATATGCTACTGGAGCCCTCGGTCCCTCCATATGTACTCTTTGGTTGGTAGTTTAGTCCCTGGGAGCTCTTAATATGGTAATCACAATGTGCTGGGTGCTGGGATTTCAATAGCAAATATATACCCTATTCCCACAGAAATATATAGAGTACCTATTGATGCTCTTGGAAGCCAGTGAACAAAGAAGAAATAGTAATAAAAATGATTACACAAGGTGGTAACTGCTAAGTTGCTGTTTTCATATTTTATTGTTTCAGTCCCTTGATATGTTCAGCCTGGCCATTGGTGAGATGCCTCAGAGGGGCTTGTTCAGAGATTCCTGTTCCACCCTTTCTTAAAGCCCAAAGACTGTGACTAAATGATAATGTTAGACAGATGAGTTTGTGTAGTTTACCCTGAAAATCCTCTTAGTGACTTGTCCAGAGCTACGACAGAAAGAACTGCTATGCCACTTTATGGTTAAACAGATACATGTGCCGTACATTTGACCACAGTTTCCCCTTTAATGGTTTGAAGATGTATATATTGATATCTTAAGTTCTAGTCTGGTGGTCTGAGGCAGAGGAACTTTCAGAAACTGGTTAGGCCATGAAGATGAGTCCTTAGTAATGAGGTTACTGACCCCATACTAAGACTCCAGACAATCCTCTGTCCGGCTTCTCAGCTTATTTGCTGATCTATTAAAATAGACTTCTTAGAAGTGAAGAGGTGAGCACACATGGAGAGACCCATGGCTCCAGTTGCATATGTAGCAGAGGATGGCCTTGTCTGCCATCAATGGGAAAAGAGGCCTTTGGTTCAGTGAAGGCTCTCCTTTCTCCAGTGTAGTGGAATCCACTGAGGTGGAGAGGGTGGTTGGGAGAGGGAGCACCTTCTTGGAAGCAAGTGGAGGGGGAGGGAGTATGTACGTGGGGGGGAGTAAGAGGACAATATTTGGAATGTAAATACAAAGAATATCCAATAATAATAAAAAATAGTGGAGAAGTTAAAATTTGAATTAAAAAATCTGAAAATCAGATGACCAGTGTTCCACTCAATCAACCAGCATCTGCCACATGCCTTGTTAGAAACTGTGGGAATATTAACAAGGACAAGATACTGCCTCTGCTTTCCAGAAATCTACGTGTCAATAGAGAGACACACTTGTGTATTTCATAGAGGGTGAAAAATGTAAGAATGGGGTGTTGGAAAGCCATGAAGTACAATCACCACATGAGGTGGTGTTTTCTGCTTCCTACCTAGTATAATGGTACCAAGTCTATTTGCACATTTTTGTCTCAGGGGACACTGAAGTTATAGCAGTGTATGGTCCTTATTCCTTGAGATTTCAACCCAATTGGCCTAGCTGGGACTTCATTGTCACTATTTTAATAGCTTCCTAAGTGGTTTTAATGTGCATTCCAAGGTTGGAAACAAGACAGTTTCCTGAATACATATCAATAAGCAGTGGATGGTTGTAAAAATTTGCAAATGTAACATTGTATTTCCAATGGCATCGATGCCTTTTGTTTAGAATTTTTTTCCAGTGAGATATTTTTGTAAAGTAAATTACCCAATATATTCTTATACTTTTAGTACTGTGTCAAATACCTGAGAGAAATACTTTTAAGGTAGAAAATATTTATGTATGCTTATTGTTTTTGAGCCTTAAGCCCAAGGCTGGCTAAATCCAAACTGGCAGAATACATCCTTTAAGTCTTAGAGGAATTAGAATGCCATGCTCACACCTCCCCAATCCAGATGTGTGTGTGCTGTGTGTGTGTGTGTGTGTGTGTGTGTGTGTGTGTGTATGTGTGTGTGTGTGTGTGTGTGTGTGTGTAAGAAAGAGAGAGAGAGGCAGGGGGAGGGAGGGAGAGGGAGAGAGAGAAAGAGAGGGAGCAAGAACACTCAGGAACAAGGAAGGAGACAGAAAGGAATGGCTGGCACAAGATAAACTTTTTTAGGACATATTTTTGGTGAATTAATTCCTCCAGTGAGGCCCCCTCTTCCACAGTTTCACCACATCCCCATAATCTATTCTGTTTTTTAATCCATCAATTGACTAAGACACTGATTATGTTAGAGCATTCCTGATCTGTTCCCTCTGGACATGTACTCATAGGATTGTCCAGATCTTCTTGGTGGCTTGCAGTTCGTTGAAGTTGACATTTATGCTGGACTGACCTACACACATAAATGCATTGTATTGTCAACACTGATGTGAATAAATTGGTTTAAATATTTCTCCAGACAAAAGTTTGGTTGTATAATGTTGTTTTACAAAGCATTTTAATAATATAGTAGTAATGGTTGGCTTCCTACGGGGCACAATATGCAACTGTGGCATTCATTAGTAGACTGACACAGAATTTTGTAGAAGTCGTGCTTGTTTGTAATTAATACTGATTTCATCCACCTGTAGGTATAAATTGATTAAGAAAATATAAGAACTTTGTCAATATCTTTTGAATTGTTTTCCCTATAAATTTCTCTTGTTTTTCCCCTTAAAGAATTGTCTGCCCTAAATGAGGACCTGCAGCTTCATTGTCACAGTGGAAAAAGTACTATAGACCAGCTTCAGAGAATCTTGACCTTGCATTTTCCCATTTAATGATGAAACATTTGCCACGTTCTCCTTTAAGTTATCATATGGCCTGGCTTGCTTGCTTTCTGTTGGCCTCACTGCTTCTACAGAGAGAAAATTTCTTTCTGGGGAAAAGAGTTACAGATAGGAAGACTGTGAGAGAAACCCCCACTTTCTCCTCAGAGCACCTCATTAAGCAGAGAGTTTCCCAAGAGCTCAGCTTTCACCGTTCTGGAAAATTCTAATGCAATGTTTTTTTTTCCAAAATAGTCTAGTTTATTCCTCATTATGGACTTTCTTGAACTATGTAAAACTGGAACAATTAAAAAGCCTTCTAATGACAGTTCTGTACTGGAGATGGAAAGGTACTCAAAGGGCTACCAATTTAGGTTCAACCAATCTCAGTGGTTAAGAGGTACTTGCTGCTATTGCAGGAAACAGGTATATCATTCCCATCCCATCCTCTGTGTCTGGTGGCTTACAACTCTCTATAACTCCAGTGCCAGGATATCTAGGGCCCTTTTTCAGTTTCTGTGATCACTCACAGGTATCCAAACACACATGTGTAAGTTTGTGCAAAATATAAATTGTGAGTTTACCTTAATGAATTCTAGGGCATAATTTACAAGGAATGAATGAACAAATAGTTTTAAAGGACCCTTCACAATTGTGTGAGTTATATTTTCTTGATTCCCTTGTTCTGGTGCAAATACACAATAGTTTCTGAGAATTCTTTCTATGGGTCCCATGGAAAGCACAAGCAAAAGAGAAAAATTTTCTTGCATTTCTGAGAAAAAGCAGAGAATCACTCTTTTTGAGAGGTACCACAGTGCTAACTGAAGAGATAATTTTCTAAGACGTGGCATATTAGTTGTTGGTAGAAGGGTGGTGCTGTCCACCAAATCCTGCATTCATTGCTTACATTTATCATTCTGTTTGCAATGAGGAATGGGTCAAGAATGTAACACATCAATATTTTTGTGTCATTTACATAGTACAAAGCCTGTGCATAGTTACTAGTCTTCTTCTTCCCACAATATATCACCTGAAAAGGCCACATGTTTCAGATCTAGGGGCAGGAAAGAGGGGATCCTGCAGAGACCCTGGAGTGGTGCCTTCCCTCTCTCTCTCCCCAGCACACACAGGCTATCCAACATACCTGAAGAATACTAAACCATTGAGGATTTCTAGAATCCCATGTTTAATGAATACTGGAATCCTTAACAAAATAATCATGACTGATATGGACTTCTCTCCAAATCAAATGATGCTGACTCTGCATATTCTTCTTACTTTTTGAAAATGTAAAACAGCAGCTGTTGGTAGCTATCAAATCACTTCTTCTTGAGCCAAGTCCATTGGGGGGAAAGCCTCCAGGGAAGTGAGGAGAGGCTCCATTTGCTTGGTGTCCAAGGGAAATGTGGTGTTACTATCCATTTTTGGCCTTAAGGAAATAGCCGGGTTTACTAAATTGATATTAATTCATTTTTTTAAAAAAGTCTAAATAACTCTTAGGTTAGTTAGACGAGCTTCTATTTTGTGTGTGGTTAGTTATAGAAAAATGGGCATGTACTCAGTTAAATGTTTAGATCTGTAAATATTGGAGAATGGCAAATTACTTAGAAGATGCTTTTAAAAATTAAGACCTCCCCCCATGACCTAAGTATGGTATTAAGTTTTCACATATTGTATTGTAATTGGTTGATGTTGCTAGGGCAACAAAATGTGTCAGTCCTGTATATACTGGCTTTTATGGGTTGTTCATTAAAAGACTGAATTATGTAAAATGATTGTTTTTGGTTGCATTTACATCTGGCTGTGTTTTTACAACTACCATAATTTTAGATTGATGCCAAAGAATCTGAAAAAGAATTTCTAAGTTATTGTAATTTCAAGCTAGGTCTGAGAACCACTGTTAAAATTAACAACATTAAGAATTATTAGAGTTTTTATTGCTTGTATTTGTCATGTGTGTGATATATAAAACATGTAGTCTTCTATACATTTGGGTTTTCATGCCACATACTACCCTATCCCTTTGTAGTTTGAGGTACAGTTTGGACAATGGAGAGAATAATAGAAATGTAAAAGTTCTACTTCTATTACTAAAAGCAATAAGAATATTTTCGTCAATGTTCCTCAAGACTGAGAAATATAATTAAATCCCATTGAAATAAATCCTAATATATTGGAATAATATTAAATAATATGTTAGTGATTATTTAAGTATTGGTGTCTGAGGGAAGAGCATAAATCCAAATTGCATGCTTACTGGCAGGTAATGTTTTGTCTCTACACAGGTATATCTAAGTACAACATGGCTATACTTACAACCTCTGTGGGCTGACTCCTTTCCACTTTTCTCTCGGTCTCTACTTATTTCAGGGATATAAGTCTAGATCAAGACCCCACAGGATGCAAAGGCAAGAACTGGATAGTTCAGGAGGCTGTTACACACTGCATTTAGATGGGCCTAGATTTGATTCATGTCTCTATTATTCATTAAAGCAGTGTAGTTTGGTAATTATATGAGTTTGAGATTATTAAATCTTTATTCTCTATCACCAAGCATTTGATTAGAACAGGAAAAGTCAGTATATACCACCACTTGCGAGAAAAAGCTTATATCCCAGAAGGGAAGATTAACAAACAAGGTGAAATAATTTTCTTTTTGGTTTTGTTATGTAATTCAGCCAGTAAGCAGTAATGAATATCATCACAGATATAGATAAGCCAAAGAATGGCACCCCAACCATAAGTTTAGGTAGAGCTAGCCTTAAGCCTTCTACTCCTTCCCGTCCCTGGCTCATTTCTGACTGTGGGGAAGGACAGCAGAGAGTTAAACCGTCTTGTAAAGCCTGTCGTTGACTTCAGCCATCCTGTCGTGAGATTTCTTCTAAATATAGTCTAATGAGCACCATTAGAGGCTTTGAGTTTCTTCCATGACTGACAGGGTATAATTCTAGATCATGATTTCAGAGTTTATCCCGACTAGCAGCACCTTGGCTTCCTAGGACTCCTCCCAACTGAAGTCCCTGGGAGTTGGACCAGATGCTTTCAGGGCTCTTCTGGTCTTGTTAGGAAATCACTTTTGACTTGGAACTTGTTCCAAGAGAAGAAATAAGTAGAGGTTTGACTAAATATTAATACACTTACCAGTTCTACCCAAAATGGTCTTCCATGGCAAGTTTAATAACAGTAATTTAAAAAATGTTTAAATCACAGAATTTTTACCTTATAATAAGAAAAGATTAACATCTGGTCATTTATTTTAAATGGAAACTATCCTGACCACTAATGTGTAATAGTGATAGTCTTAGTCTACTGTGCAGACAGGATACTCTGCCAAGCCATATCTGGGATTTGCTTGAGTTCTAAAAGTCTAGATGTGTTCATAGCTAAAACGAAAGCAAATGATTTAAAAATTCTCTACTGTAAAAAAGTTAAGTCATACTTGGAAGTCAGAAAAGATACTTGTTTCTGATCCCCCACAGTTAACTTTAAGTATGCCCACTTGCTTGTGACATAAAAACAACGTTGTATCACTATCAACTCAACAATAATGTGCTAGGAAGAGATTGCTTTGGAGACTCTTCTTCAATTGTGACTAATAATGAATGCATTGAGTTCAATTATATTGCAGGTTCTGGGAAGTTTGAAAGAAAAGGGTTTCCTGTATGGACCATGTATCACAATGTCACCCTGTTAGTTTCTTATAGGAGCTTTCTAAAAAAGACACCAGGCTGAACAGTTTGGGTCTATGACATGACTGAGACTCTGTGCTGGCCCTAACTTCAGTCAGGTTCCAAAAGTTCCTAATCTTTCTGTATACTTCCTTATAAAATGACATTTAGTAAAGGGCTTATTAGGAACTCCTGCTACTATCCCCAAGTGATATCTGATAGCCTTGGCCTCACTTTAACATACATGATCCCTCCTCTTACATTCACCTGGGCCACATTATTTCCTGTAATTCTCTATACATCCGTCTCTTACCAGTGGAGTTCATGCTGTGTTCAATGATTAAACTCCATCTTATCTCTTACTATACAATCCTGTGACAGCTGTCCCTGCATCCATTATGAAGGGTGAACAAAGTTTCCTGACTCTGGCTTGATACACATCACTGAGTACATTTTTCTTTAAGAAATACATGTGGTGAGGTAATCACAGTATCTTGTTTTCAGGTTACAAAAGCTATAACATTTGAATCAACATAGTGACATTTGGTTGAGGCTATTCTTCATCTCTCCACACTCATTGTTCTTCTTTCCAGACAGCCCTTCCTTCCTTTCTCCATTCCCCCTCCTCTGCCATTCTTTCCTACTCTTACTTGTCTCTGCTCATGACAAGAAGGAATGCCTCTGCTGGACCAATTCATCAAGCCAAGGCATCAGCAAAGTCTCATTCCCTTTGACAGACGTCAATTTAAACGGCAAAGAGAAGATTTCAATGTGGGCTGAGGGACGTGAATAGCATTAGTCATCATTACCCTGAAGCGACAAGGGCTTGCAGTAGCTGTTCCCTCATCAGACTTCTCATGACTATGCCCTGAGGATCACCCCCATCACTCTAAATAGTCATGACACAGCCGATGTATAGGTTAAAATGATGAGCAAGAGAGACAGGCCTATCCCAAAGTAAATAGCCTGAATTAGAAGCATTACAACAGTTAATATGTCAGGTCCCTGCTGGGAGGCCATAGATTCTGTGTGGTCTGTTTCCCCGGAATATTGAAATTGATTGTGCCTTAGGCAACAGAAGGGCTGGTGGGGGAGGGGAGCAGAGAATTCATCCTTCCAGTCACATGGATCAAAGAGAGCAGATAGTGTTATGTGGAATTATATGCTCTGAAGGTGCAGGAAATAGAATTTAATAGAGAGATGGAATATAGTAAAAGAAGCCCTGAGCCTTAGCCAGTGTCTCCCCAGGCCACACTATCCAAGGAGCATAAATACGGTCATGCTTCCACCCAAATCACATTTCACTGGCAAAGCTTTAACTTAACACCACTTTCTTTCTCCCCCTGCCAAGTGTTTTTAGGAGCCTTCAAGAAGATGCTTTCTCTGTATTTAAACATAATGCTCTCAGAGGCAACATCTGAAGTTCTTCTCTGTCTGTTTTGCTTGCTTTGTGGATATCTATCAGAATATGATAACAACTTTTGAGCTATTTCTTAGTACCAAGCGCAAGAGACATCACTGACACTCTGCCGCTGATGGCACAACCACATTGTTTTTAATGTCACCAGGTATCACATTAGTGCTCAAGTGCCTGGAACAAAGCTAGTGCACCCAACCGGTTCCTTCTGAAGTGCAAATAAATTTCATCCTCACAGTGACTTCAGTTGAACTGTTTCTAGTCTTTCACTTGTCCGATGCCAACTTTGAAGTTCTGGTCACGAATCCACAGTAATGGGTACAGAATATCACAGGGTTGCTTTTCTTTCTTGGCATAGAATCTTCCAAAATAAATTGAGAGGGCAATGCATGCAGCATGTGAATTGCCAGTACACTCAGGTTAACATATATACATATATATATTTTTTTTCCTACAAAAAAGTATATTTATTTGGAAACCCAGCAGGTTAGAAGAAGTACATGAATGCCATTTGAGTGAATTGACGTAGCAGGAGTGGGCAGATAGAGAAGGTAACCCTCTGCATCTGAGGCTATTTTACAAGACCTGGTGAGAGCTGGAGCTACATCTATCTATCTATCTATCTATCTATCTATCTATCTATCTATCTATCTATCTATCTATCTCTATCTATCTTTTGAGTTGTTTGAAGCTGAGACAAGAAATACCCAGGAGCAACTTAGGGCCAACCAGAGGAAGGAGCCATCACACAGTTTCTCTGAAAGTACACATCCAGTTGAGACTCCAGAACATAGGGAAATCATGAACTTCTGTGGTAGCTTCTATGCCCCACTAAATATAGAAAGCTTAATGCTTAGGAGGTGATTGGATCTTATGTGTGCCACGATAACCTTTGCTGGAAGGGCTAGAAGGCTGGCAAAACAATGGTCATTTGAAGACTTACTATGGTGCTCATTAGACACAATACCTAATTTTACTTCTGCACTACTAGCCATCTGTGTGTAGCTGGCTCTGTAACTTAATTTCCTGAGACTCAGATTCCAACTTTCAGATATAAGAATGACACAGAAGAAAAGGAGAAAACTTTATTAATTAATTTTTTTCTCATCAAATTACATTGTATGTTTTGTTTCCATGGCATCTTGAATTGTAAGGACAATGAACTAGAGAGAAAGAATCAATTCATAAAAAAAAAAAAAAATACAATACAAAACAAAACAATAGTTTCTGTTTCTTGACCAGAAACATTCATTTTTATTTCTTCTTTTCCCCCTGTGTTCACAATTTTTAATGTAGGTTGATGGTTCTAATTTTGCTTATTTTAATAATTTTGATCTTAGTTACTTTTATATTGCTTTGATAAGACATTATAGTCAAGGAAACGTATTAAGGAAAATTTTGATTTGGGGCTCTCAGTTCCAAAGAGTTATAGCCCATGATTATCAGGGCAAGGAGAATGGCAGCAGGCAGGCAGGCATGGCTTTGGAGTAGGAGCTGAGAGCTCACATCTTGATCCACAAGAGTGAGGCAGAGAGAGACTGGGAATGATGTGAACCTATTTATTTTTACATTTATTTATTTTTGATGGGGACTTTTTGAAATCTCAAAACCTTCCCTCAGTGACACACTTCCCCAAGTTGGGCCACACCTAATTCTTTCCAATCAGTTCCATCAAATGGAGACCAACCATTCAAATGTATGAGCATATAGGTGCCATTTTTATGCAAACTAACAATAATTTTGTCCAGAAACTTATATCTAAAAGTTTAAATTTATAATTTTTGCTGTTACTTTTACTGTCGTTTCCTAGTATGTAATAAATAAACAACTCAAGCTGAAACACTTTTTAATAGAGAAAGTAGGTGGGTAGATGGAGAAGTGGGGGAAGATTTGAGAGGAGTTGAGGGAGAGGAAAAGTTAGGATCAAAATATATTACATGAAATTCTCAAAGAAAAAAACAAAACAATATTTTAAAAACACATAAGTTTAAAGAAAAGTTTTTCAGTTGAAGTTATGACAATGCTTGTAATATAGAACTTAAAAGGCCATGGATTGTGCATTTTATGCCTTCCTGGCTATAGTAAGAAAATTTTGTTTCAAAATAAATGAATAAGGAAATTGAGGTCTAGACACACAGACAATTGGCTAATCCAAGACACCAAGATAGTAGCGATCCAATTTGGGATCAATACCAGGAATAAAATTATTTCAAACTTTGTTTGCTGGTAGAAATGTGCTACAAGAAATTAAAAATTTCAAAATAAAATAATATAGGCCAAAGGATGTAATAAAAGACAAAGTGTGTGATTTGTGGGAGCAAAAGTGTTTGGGCTCAGACTTGCTTTGTTGTACTTGAGGATGCTGAGTCCAGTTTGGCCCTACTGCAGAACTTATGCTGGGGTTTTCTGGAGAGTAATCTTCACCACTGATCAAGTTAACATTTCAAAGCCTCAGAATCCATGGAGGTTCACAGGAAATGCTGATATGGATGATGTTAACCGCAGTTTCTAAGACCAACTGAGAATATCTATTTACATTTTATTTCCAATTTATTGGTAAGGGAAAGATTTTAAAATATCCCCAAAAATGGAAAGAAATTAAGACTACACAAGTCTGAACTTTCAATTAATACTATAACAATTTAATTTCTAAGGCTATCAATATCAAGTTTGCCCATTCTAATGTGAAAGATGGTATTTTATTATCAAATACTTATTACTTCAATTGCTACACAGAAAACCTTTAAAATCATTTTTCTTTTAGTACTGTTTTCTATATGGTTTTTGTTATAACTGTATGTAGGCTTCAGTTTCTACTTTACTTTTTTCAGCCTGATATTCTAAAGAATTAATCAAATTTGGTTTGTCTAGTTAAGCTGGATTTGTTTCCTATGAGCACCAAAGAAAATTTTGTTTAATTCCAGTGGATTTCAGGCCAGGTAACAGTGGCTGCACTTACTGGCTCAGTCCACTCTGCTTTTCTGTGATGTTCACAGTGTAGATGGTAGAACAAGAAGTTCAGAAGCAATGTCCATAAAAACACAAGGCAATAGAGCACAGCCGCGGTTGGCTTTGGTGTTGTAACAGGGGAGGATTGGTGCAGTACCATAAGCATAATCATCCAGAAACTGATTTCTCTCCCTTTTGGATATGATTGCCTTGGTCAACCGCAAATGAGAGAGGCAATGGTGTAAGGAAGACTAACCTAAGATTCAAATCAAAGGAGTGCTTTCGAGTGAGTGAAGTTAGGTTGTACAAAAGCTGTTCGACAGGAGAGCAGTTTAGAGATAAGCACCGTGTTGAAGAACAGGGTTCAAGCAGATATCAGGATACTGTTTATTCATAGCATTTGATGCTCTGTTACAATCACCATGGCCAAGCCTGCAATTACTTTTGAACTAAAGCACCAGATCAAAATATCTGATGACTTGCAAATAATGACAATTATTTTATTTCTTGAACTTTGAATGTGTTGGCCTAAACTATATACTATATTACTCAGGATATTTCAGAAACCATTTAATATATGTGTATATGTGCATATCTATCTATCTATCTATCTATCTATCTATCTATCTATCTATTTATCTATCATCTATTTATCTATCTAGTAATCCCCCTCCAAATTTTATCAATTTAAAATTTATCAATTTAAGATTGTATATTATATGACACTTTATAAGCTTATTTCCAAAAATGTTCCTGCTAGCATTGAACAGTAGGGAGTTGATCCATGTAGGTCAGTGCCTTATAGAGAATTTCAGGAAGTTCATAAGATCATCTGTATGAGTTAACATTGAACTTGAGTATAAAGAGCAGTAGAAGGTTCTAGGAAGGAAAATTAAAAAACCCATGAGCTAACCATAAAAGCATGCCTGAGATATTTTAATAACAACAGCCTTGGGATTAAATAATGTGTGTACTGGCTGCTAAATGTGATGGCATTACAAAATCACAGAGAGGACATTTTTTGAAATGCAAAGTTTCAGATCTCACCCTGGTTCAATGGCCATGGGAATTATGCTACTAAAATCTTCTCATGTGCAGCACGTATTGGAGGTGCACAATAAGATTTAGACTCTCCCTTGACCCTTCATTGTTCTGTTATCGATGGAAAATATACCCTGTATTCATATTTTTATCTGAAAGATCAACAATTCTTTTGAAAAAGGCTGTTATATGCTAATTCTGGGTGAATTAGGCACAAAATTCAATTCTAGCATGACATAAAATTATCTCTGTAGTCAAAATAATTTGAGTCCAGATATTTCTTTGACAAGCATTGGATACGTTCTCTAGCACTGAGCAAAAGCAAAGAAACAGATAAATGGCTTTATAGATGTCATTGTAAGAAACTCAGAAACAAGATTTTTAACAAATTCTTTAATCAAAACATATGATACAAAGCCCTTATCTTAATTACATTTAAATCACTATAACAACATACCATGATCAATGCAACTTATAGAAGAAAGAATTTATTTGGTGCTCATAGTTTCAGAAGGTGAGTCCATGACCATCATTCTGGGGAGCATGACAGCAGTGGCTGAGAGCTCATATGGGACAACAACCTCAAGTGGGGGGGTAGAGACAGAGACAGACAAAAACAGAGAGACAGAGAGAGACAGATACATAGACAGAGACAGAGTGAGAATGGTGGCTTGGGCTTCTGAAATATCAAAGGCCACCCATAGTAATATATCTCCTCCAACAAGAACATACTTTCTAATTTTTCCCAAACAGAAACACAACATATATCAAATCTTTGTCTTCAGCTTGATAACTAGTAGAGTTCATTGTTGGTCTCCAAGCCCCAACACTCATGATTTTTCACACAACATTTAGTAAGAGTGACCTAAGAGAATAACTTTCTCACTTACCTCTTTTGATAAAAGTTACTCAAAGGCTAGCCATTTTCTTTGCATTTCTGGGGAAGGAAACACCAAGTAGAATAAGCTAGCTATTCTTTATCTGTCATCTTCTCACCTCCCATTGTTTTCAACACAGAGAGGTCGTTCTGTTCATTGTCTGGTGGAAAACCCTGGATGAGAACCATTGTAGAACATTGGGAGAGCAAAAAGTGGTTGGAATTATTTGTTTTCTGATGTCTCCGTTTCATTTCTCATCTGTCAGCAGCTGTGACTGGCTTCTCTTACAGGCCCAGTTACTCCTAGATTTAGTAGGTTTCTTTTATCTTAATACTCATGTGTGTGTGTGTGTGTGTGTGTGTGTGTGTGTGTGTGTGTGTGTTTGTGTGTGTGTGACAGTTTCGTACTGATAAATTCTAGGTGCCTGAACTCCAACCTGCATTTTGCCTACATTTCTGTAAGTATTGCTTTTTAGAAGTATCTATATATCAATCTTTCTGAATGGGTTTTGTTTCTTCCTGGAAATTGGTCACTAGGTGGAATTTAGAAGAGTCTCTCTCTAACCTAATCCTCCTGTCTGTGGTATGTTTGTACGTGTGTGCATGGTGTGTGTTGTGCATCAAACTCTGGGCCATTTAAGTTCTAGTCTTTAATTTTTGCTTCCTTATGTTTTACATTGCTTTGTTAAAGGGGCATGGACTTTTCTGAAAAATATTACATACTTAGTGACTGTTTCATGGTTGATGATATACAATGGAAATTGCTTTGTCATCAGGTTAGTTTAGGAAAAAAGCTGTAAAAAATACAGGTAATTTTGCTTCCATGTCCATCAGCTTCATTATTTCACTCCATAAGTATCTGAACAATAAAACTATTTAAATTTATTTTGTACTGGGCATATAAATTATTAGGTTAGCTTCATTCCAAGCATTTTTAAAGGAATTTATTAAAGACACTAGAATTATTATAAAAATATACTGGGGACTTACAGGAGAGAGAATAGGATTTTATTGCTATATGTGTATGAAATGACAAATGAGCAAAGAAGGGAAAGATATATAATGGTTGAAAATATTAATACTATAAATGGGAGAGAGAGCAGTATGAAACTATGACAATTGTCATTTACCATGGAACTCGATGACCCTCTGTGGTAGTTTGAATAAGAATGGTCCCCAAAGCCGCATATATTTGAGTGCTTAGTCCTCAGTTGATGGAACTATTTGAGGAGAATTAGATAATATGGCCTTGATGGATGTGTGAAGTGTGCCCTTCAGGGTGGGCTTCGAGGTTTCAAAAGCCTATACTATTTCTTGTTATCTCTCTCTGCCTCATAGTTGTCTCAAAATGTAAGCTCTCAACTGTTGCTCCAGTTTCATACTTGCCTGCCCACTGCTATACTTCTTTTCCTGATAGTCATGAATTCTAACCCCTGATAATGTAAGTGTCAGATTAAATGATGTCCTGGCAATGGTGTCACTTCACAGCACTGGAAAAATAACTTAAGACAGAAGTCGGTACCCAGGAATGGGCTATTGTTGTGATGGACCTGACCATAATGTCTTGTGGAGGAATAAGGAATACTTTTATAGTTTAGGGAGCTTTCAAGTCAGTAGGGCTAAGAGCAATGTGCATTATGGAGGGCAAGCTTAAGAGGTTTCAGAGGGTAACCATATTAGCAACTGGGACAGGTATTTTGGCAAAGAATGTGGCTGCTTTTGCTCCTGTCTTAAGAATATATGGAAGGCTAAATTGAAGAGTTTTGGGACTAATGTTTTTGTTGTTGTTTTGGCAAAAGGGATTTTAAAAGGCAATTTAATATTGATTCTGTCATGTTATTAACAAACACTCTAATTCAGTTCTACAATGACAAAGAGAAAACAGAACAAAAGGAAACACTAGTTTGAGGGGAAAAGGAGCACTGAGAAATTTAATTTAATACTGAGCCAAGATTTGTGTTGAAAGATATAAGTAGAGATGGAATAAATGGATTGATACCCAGAGGGCAAGATCCCATTTATTCAGCTCAGCCAGCTTGCAACATGTGCAAAAAAAAAAACTAAAGGAAACTTACTGTGCAAACGGAAGTTTAGAAAATTAAAGCCCATGCAAATATAATTCAAGGAAGAGCCCAGGTTCCATATTGAGCAGACATCACAACTTGACTTATGAGAGGCCATTTTGTGAATCTGTGAAGTTAAATATGCATTCTGTCAGAGACCCTAAGATATTGGAGATTCCAGAAATATGATATATCTGTCGGGGATAGCTGCTGCACACAGGAAGTAGATCCATGCTAGGAAAAGAATTGTGTTCTAGTCAGCTTAGGTAAAGGAGCAGAGCCATTTAAACCCTTTTGGCATTGGACACAGAACTACAGAATTTGGAGTTTGTTCTGATAGGTTTTGGTCTTTCTTTGGTCTAGTAACTCTTCACTATGCCCCATTTCTTCCCTCTTAGAATAGTAATATATATTCTCTCTCCTTTTATGATAAACATATGTAATTATTCTCATTATTATTTTACAGGGAATTGCAATTTATTGAATCTCAGAAAAACACTCTTGACTTTGAAACAGCCTTATGCTTGTGAAAGACTGTGAAGACTTTGGGAGTTGGACTGATTATATTTTTATTATGATATGGCCAGTTGATAAACAAAGTATAGACAAAAGTTCTAATATCCAGAGTAACAAAAAAATTGGAGAAAATGTGAATACCCCATCAATGGTAAAAAATAATAATAAAAATAGAGGGGGAAATAAACAATTGCTGAAGATGAAGACTGGCTGACCAAAAGGATATTCAGAATGTGGAGCAGTCAGAAAGCTGCTCAGAGAGGAGTATGGTTGCAGGTTTGGGCTTTATTACCCATGGATTTAATGGTGATACAACTGCTTTTGAGTTATACCTGCTCCTTATAAATAACCCTTCACCCATAATTCTGTTAGTAATCCCAATAAGAAACTCATTCATTCTTCAAACTGGACATTAATGTACTCATTGCATCAGTCTCTCCTGGGCTTTCTTTCTGAGGTGAGGCAGGTCCTCACACACAATCTGCCACACAACAAGAGGTCAGAGTTAAGGCATGAAGTTATTGGGTCTTTCATCTGTGGGTGGTTTGGAGCCAATTCCATAAATTGAATGAATTTCCTTTGCATGACACCCTTTATCTCTAGAGTAATCATTTGCAATAACATTATTGACAGGTCATGGCAGACCCCCTTTTACCTATGTCAGTTGATGAATTCACTGAAACAAACAGAACAAAAAAATGCCCATTTAATGCAGATATGGCTCAGAGATAAGGCAACATTTTACCCACTTAAAATAGTCAAATCAAATGCTCCTATTTAAAAAATGCAGATTCCTCAGTGACCAGTGGTCCAGTGAAAGAAATGGATGGCGATTTTTCTTTAGCTCTAATCAATTGAGACATTAACTCACTCAATTTCTTGACGAGAAAGAATCCAGGGAGGAGCAAAAGGGAGAATCCTCTGGATAATGCAGCTAATCACCAGGTGACATCTTCGGCACTAACGTTTAGTAACTGATAATTGCTGTAACTAGGGCCATTGAGCTTTGCAAATATTCTCCAGTAAATTTTAATTAGCACCCAGGGGATTGAAGAGCCGTGGGGGAAAGCTCCTGGGAGAAGCTTCCCTGGCCAATGGCTATGTGTGCTGAGTAATTTTAGATCAGCTGGCCTGTCAGAGCAGATCAGTGTCATCGCACTACTTATGAGCAGGAAAATGCACCTGCTTCGACATGGAAATGAGGTGCATTATCTGCCAATTTGTGCTGCTTATTTCCACTGCTCCCTGAGGTTTGATGAGTAGAAGTGCAAGGGCTAAAGCACAGGACCGTGGAGGAGAGGAGGAGACCTTTGTTGCTTTTCTTCAAGGGCATACACCATCACTGCCTCTGAATGGCTTCCTTTTCCATTTTTTGGCTGAGGTGGGATCTTTCTTGATGATGTATCTAAATGAGATATTTAAAACTATGCTATGGAAACTGATGATGCTATTTCACAATAACTGCATATGCATTTTCATTTTCCTTTTGTATAGAGAATTTCAATCCTGTGGAGGTGTAGGCTGAGAAATTAGGTATGTAGAGATAGGACCCTTTAGAGGGACTAAAGCAATGCCAAGTAAGATACTGGGTGAGAGCAACAAACATGCAAACATAGAATTTAAAAATAACTGACTTAATATTTTTCAGCACATGAAATACCTCCTAATGATAACACATTCAATAAATACACAAATATTAAAGTAATAAAATTTTTGAGATGGAGTCTGATTATGTAGATGAGGCTGAACTTGAATTCTTAGATATCCACCTGTCTCTTCTGCCAAGGAATTAAGGAAGATGTGTGCTACTCTGTCAAGCTTGAAGTATTGTTGTAAAGATAAATATTTAGTTTGCACAATGTCAAATTATGCACACTCTGTTTATTGTCCTTACATATGGATAGAAAAAAATGAGCATAGAGTAATAAACCTACAAGCCACAGGTAATCAAGGAATTATGTTGTTTTATCTGGATTTGACTTCAAGGTATTTAGCATGAAAACCCACACTTTCAATAATTCAGAGACAAATATGTACATGTATACATTGTGGAGCAGGGAGGAGGCACTGTGTGTGGGAAGTCCTGAGAGACATATGTTGTTGACATGAGCTACCCATGTCAATGACCGAAGCCTTCCCCGTGGATAAGGTTCAGGGAGAAATGGCAAAATCTTTCTCCAGCCCATATGTAGATGTTGATAATGTGTGCAGAAAATGTCCACAATACCTTTCTCCCCTAGATATTTACCTCCTGAAAACTGCTCTCCTATAGAGCCTGATCTTATCAAGATTGGCTAAATCTGCCTTGTTGATTCAGCTGTATAATATAAAAACCTGCCTTCTCTATCAGCTGTATGCAATAATACTGCCCTCAGTTCAGCTATTTATAATAAACCTGATGATAGTCCAGGTGCTGTGGCTTTTCCCTCAGAGTCCAGTTTCCCTAATCCCAGATTTTCTTTGCTTGTCTTTTCTTCATTTCCACACTGTCTCAGTTAGGTCAGTCCCCAGAATCATGTACAAATGTGGCACACATATGTAAGACCTCTGTGTAGAAACATGTACATATGTACTTCTGTACATATTATTAATACAAGTATGTACATAGATATTTCCTACTCTCTCTTCCTAATTGAAAACTATAAAATCAACAAGTTTGACATTAAATGGAGTAATTAACAAATATATAGAGGTGCATTTCAAGAAAATTATGGGATTAGCCACCATAAAAATGCAAGAAAAAAATTAAGATCAGATGCCACCTAGCCTGTCACAATGATGCATCTCAATGATAAAAAAGAAAGATAGTAATTGTTGCTGAAGAAGTACAGTGATCAGAACCTTTATGCATTGTTGGAAGAAGCAGAAATCCCTAACCTCTTAGAGGAATAGTATGGAAGCCTTTTAACGCTTGTGCATGAACTCACCATAGGAAGCCAACAACTCTGTTCCTGCATATACATCCAAAAGAAATAAAAACTCAAATTTATTAATTACTATCATTGCAGCATTATTTATCATGACCCCCAAACAGAGACAACTCAGATTTTCATTCCTTAGTAACCAGATGAGCAAAGTGAGTACCACAGGATGTACCCATAGAAGTAAGCTCCATAGGAATGTGTGCAGCAGCTCGGATGCACCTTGAAGGCTTGCTAAATGGAAATAGACACAAAGACCACATGTGGCTAGACTATACGATATTTACAGAACAGGAAAATCTATGTATTGAAAGGGAAGATTAGTGATTTCCCAGGCACAAAGAATAAGGAAAATAGTATGTGGGGAGTAAAGTATGCTAAGCCTCTTTTGGAAAGATTGTTGTAAAGATTAATTGTGATGATTGCATAGTATTCAAATATATTAAAATCCAGTGGTTGTATGCTGAGTTGGTAATATGTTTGATACTTGAATTAAATCTTTAAAAAGCTATTCATAAACCCAGTATAGAAACCCAAGCATGACTCTCAATTCTGAACATCTAGCTGGATGGCCTCAGGAGGATTGAGTACTTTTTGACATCTGTTTTCCCTATTTGAGAAATATGAATTCTAATCTGGCTTTGTTTGTGAGAAATAAAAACAATGCTTCTAACACGAGTATAGTAAATTCACAATATGTGTTGGTGGTCAGAGAAGTAGTCATTATAAAGAAAACTTAGATTCTGGGAGAAGAGCAGATTTGAGAATATAGAAACTGAGGATGGGAGAGGGGAGGGTTGAGAAGGGACAGAGAGACATGGAATGCCCACATAAGGTGAGTGCATGGAGAGATGGCCTCTGGGAGGTTGGAGATGTCAGAGATGATGGAGGCAGGATGACGGAAAACAGTCATCCAGAGAACATGGTTTAGAGGGGAACTGGAGGAAGTTCACTGTTCCCTGCTACTGGGCACCTCAGAGCCACGCAAGTTTTCGTATTAAGTAACATAACAGCTAGATGATTTGGCACTTTTCAACTCTTCAGGAAACTTCAGAACTGGGATTTTCATTTTTTTTTCTTCCTCTGTCCCATTTCTAGAATGCCTGATGGTCCCTGCACACCAGCCTTGGTTATGGAATTCTCTAGCCAGGGCTAGGTGTAGGTTTTTGAGCTCTGTAGGTAAAATCGCATGGCCAATGCAAAGTGAGTCAGTGGCTGAAACAACAGATATGAAGGCAGAGGATGTCAAGATCAGGCTGGGAAGGGCCCACTTCTCACAGAAGCAGAATACAGAGCACCTGGTTAAGGTTGTTGGGGAATAGCGGTCAGAAAACAGACTAAGCATCTTTCAGCTTTTCATCTTCAGAGAAACAAGCATTCTGGTGTCGAAAGTGGTTGGGTTTCCACAAAAGGAAGGGTCTATTGCCTCCTTCATTTTCAAAGGCAGGTGGACGTGGAGCAAGCCTGGTGAGCAGATATGTGTGTCCCCTGCAAAATAACTGACCTGTTCTCAGTCAAATGTGTCAAGGCTGCCCTGGTTACTTGGAAGGCTTGTAAATTTAGAAGGTAAGTCTTGTAAACTGACAGCTGAGCCCTGATCACAGCAATTTCTTCAATATGTCTTTTCTTTTAATATCTTCCTGGTTTAGCTGTCACCTTTACACACACTGGAATTTACACTTAGCCAAACAGAGATAGTATAATTTGTATTTTAGAGGAGGGATAAATGGGTGGCTAATATAAATCACTACTTAAGTCTGAAAGAAAAGTAAGTTTTTCTAATTTAGAGTGAAGACTCACTGTTGTGACCAGTTTATGTGCACTTGACAGATATTTGAGCATGCATGGAAATAATATATCTTATTTCAACTTTACCACACAATAGCAAAGATAGTACATGGTATTTTCATTTTGGTTGAGGTCCTATCGAGTCCTTTGTCTACAGAGTTACTGATATCTCCTTTACAGAAGGGTTTTGTGTATTCTCTACATTTAGAGTCATCTTCATACCACAGAGAACTCATCACTTTTCTCAGAAACATTGCTTTACCTTCAAGTTTCTGAGCCTAGATTTGTGTTATACTTTGATTTGAATGAATTCAGACAATTCTGAATCTTCTAATACTAGTGAACTTAGGGTTCTAAAATGAATTGCAAACACCAAAGGACAAAGTGAAAGACCTTCTCATATCTCAGTTTTAATTTAACAGACAGAAATAAAATGTGTAAAACATTTAAAGTACTGTAAGTAAAATATGTCAAGGTTCAGGTTTTTTGAAAGAAGGATTTTAGGAATGTTAGGGTGAGAAGAAATCTGGATGGTAAGAATTGAGTAGATAGATGCTTAATGAAGATTGACATCTGTTAATATATGTCAGAAGGAGGCATGGTTTGTATATTCTTAATGGGAATTTATGATTTTTAAATTTTTCTTAATATTTAAAAGTTGTAGGTTCAGGCCCTTTGTCACCTGGAATAGCTCAAGCCCTTTGCCACCTGGAACAGCAGAGGTCTGGGGACATAGGACTGGTGATACCGCGCTATGAGTAACCAAGGCATAGAGAGGGCTAGGCAGAGCATGTGAAAAACGTGCCCCTGTGGCCCATGGTGGGGCCGGACCTCTGGCACAAGGACTTGGAATTTGCCTGGAAAGCCGTGGGCACAGACCAAATGCTCCAGCCCTTTGCCACCTGGAACAGCAAAGATCTAGGGACAAGGGTTGGTGATACTGCTCTGTGGGTAACCAAAGCGCAGAGAGGGCTAAGCAGAGCATACGGAAAATGCGCCCCTGCAGTCCACGGTGTGGCCAGACATATGGTATAGGGAATAAGGATCACCCAGAAAGACCAGGCTCACAGACAAGACTCACACAGGACCACATTAAGGAACATGATCTTGTCAAGGAGAGCTATGGTCTTCCCTGGAAAGGCAGTGCTTGAAGTTCAACTCTAGAGACCCTCTTACACCTGGACCAGAGTGGAGCCTGGTATATAGGACCAGGGAGAGCACATCGGGAGTTCTCAGAGAGCAGAAAGTACTGTGATATCTGGAATAGGGTCTGTTTTGGCCTAGAGAAAGAGCCAGGTTCCTACCAGTAGTACTCAGGACCTGTGGGCACAGGGCTGAGCTACCAGAACAGCCTCACAAGAGCTCCCACACCTGAGCCCACAGACAGAGCTCAGTTACTGCTACCAGAACTCACTCCTTGCCCACTAAAAGCCAAACACTCAGAAGATGTTTTCTTCCTGAGCCCACGGGCCCTCAGGATTACTGGGGAGACAGGTACCAATCACTAACAAGAAAACTATGTATAATTACAGACAACAAGATGGCAAGAGGAAAACAAACAAAAAAATTAAGCAATGGAAACCAAGACAACCTGGCAACATCAGAACCCAGCACTCCCACCACAGCAAGCAGTGGATTGCCAAGCACTCCAGAAAAAGAAGACTCAGACCTGAAATCACACCTCAAGATGATGATGGAGATCTTTGAGAAGAGCGTGAATAACTCCCTTAAACAAGTACGGGAGCACAATCATGAACAAATAGAAACTTTTAAAGAGGAAACACGAAAATCACCCAAAGAACTTAAGAACTACAGGAAAGCACAACCAAAGAGATGAAGGAATTGAAAACAGAAAAACAAACAATAAAAAAAAAAACACAAAAAGAGACAACCCTGGAGATGGAAAACCTAAAAAAGAAATCAGGAGCCACAGATGCAAGCATCTCCAACAGACTACAAGAGATGAAAGAGAGAATCTCAGGATCCAAAGACAACTTTGAAAATATAGACAAAACATACAGAGAAGATACAAAAACCAAAATGCTTCTAACCCCAAATGTCCAGGAGATCCAGGAATCAATGAGAAGACCAAACCTAAGGATTATAGGAATAGAAGAGGGAGAAGAATATCAACTAAGAGGCACAGTAAATATCTTCAACAAAATTATAGAAGAAAACTTCCCTACCCTTAAGAATGAGATGACCATGAGCATAAAAGAAGCCTACAAAACTCCAAATATATTGGACCAGAGAAGAAATTCTGCCCGATACATAATAGTCAAAATGCCAAGTGTTCAAAACATGGAAAAATACTAAAAGCAATAAGGGGAAAAGGTCATGTAACATATAAAGGCAGACCAATCAGAATTACACCTGACTTCTCAACAGAGACTATGAAAGCTAAAAGATCCAGGATAGACTACATACAGACCGTAAGAGAACACAAATGTCAGCCCAGGCTACTATGCATGTCAATAATCTCAACCGCCATAGATGGAAATACCAAGATATTCCAGGACAAAACTAAATTTATACAATATCTGACCACAAATCCAACCCTACAACAAATAATAGATGGAAAGACAAACACAAGGAGGAAAACTACATCCTAGAAAAAGCAAGAAATTAGTTAAGCAAGAAAACCAAAGAAGACATAATTCTACCTCTAAAAGCAAAAATAGCAGGAACCAGCAACTATTATTCTTTAGTATCTGTTAACATAAATGAACTCAATTCCCCAAAAAAGAGACATGGACTATCAGATTGGATACATAAACAGAATCCAGCATTTTGCTGCGTACAGGAAACTCATCTCAGAGACAAAGACAGACCCTATTTTAGAGTAAAAGTTTGGGGAAAAAACTTCCAAGTAAATTGCCCCAAGAAACAAGATGGAGTAGCCATTGTAATATTGAATACATTAGATTTTCAACCAAAAGTTACCAAAAAAGATAAGAAGGACACTTTTTACTCATTACAGGGAAAATTTACCAGGAGGAACTCTCCTTTTTTTAAACTTTATTTTAAAAAACAATGATAAATGTACAGATTTTTAAGCATTTTGCATAAAAGTATACAAATACAGTTTTAAAAGGTTGTACTTAAGTATTTGTGGGTACATATACATACACATATGTATATATGTAACAATAATATAGGAAAAGAGGTTATTAATTTGAGGAGATAAGAGAAAAACTGGGAGAGGCTGTAGGAAGAAAAGGGGGATGTGATACAGTTCTATTTTAATTAAAATATATTCTTTTTTTTTCTTGATCTTCACACAGTCTGTGGGTTGTTTCTGGGGTGTTCAGAGAATTCTGGGGTTAGTATCCCATTATCAGTGACTGCGTATTAAGTCTTTTCTTTTGTGACTGGGTTATCTCACTCAGGATGATATTCTCTAGATGTATCCATTTTCTTGAGAATTTTGTTAGGCCATTATTTCTGATAGCTGAGTACTACTCCATTGTGTAAATGTACCACAATTTTTGTATCCATTTATCTACTGAAAGACATCTGGGTTCTTTCCAGCTTCTGGCTATTATAAATAGAGCTGCAATGAACATTGTGGTGCATGTATCTTTGTTGTATGTTGGAGTGTCTCTGGGGTAAATGCCCAGAAGTGGAATAACTGGGTCTTCAGGTAGTACTATGTCCATTTTTCTGAGGAACCTCCAGACTGATTTTCAGAGTGGTAGTATCAGTTTACAACTCCACCAACAGTGGAGAAGTGTTCCTCTTTCTCCACATCCTTGCCAGCATCTATTGTCATCTGAGTATTGGATCTTGGCCAATCTAACTGGTATGAGGTGGAATCTCAGGGTTGTTTTGATTTGCATTTCCCTGATGGCTAAGGATGTTGAGCACTTCCTTAGATGTTTCTCAGCCATTCAATATTCCTCAATTGAGAAAGGTTTGTTTAAGTCTGTACCCAGTTTTTTAATAAGGTTGTTTGATTCTCTGGTATCTCGCTTTTTGAGTTCTTTGTATACCTTGGATATTAGGCCTCTATCTGATTTGGGGTTGGTAAATATCTTTTCCCACTCTGTTGGCTGCCATTTTGTTTTCATGATAGTGGCTTTAGCCTCACAGAAACTTTGCAATCTCATTAAGTCCCATTTGTTAATCTTTGACCTTAGAGCTCGAGCTATTGGTGTTCTGTTTAGGAAATTTTCTCCTGTGCCTATGTGTTCTAAGGTTTTCCCTACTTTCTCATCTAATAGTTTCAATGTACCTGGTTTAATGTGGAGTACTATGTTGAATAGGTAAGGGGAGAGTGGGCAGCCTTGTCAAGTCCCTGATTTTAGTGGGATTGCTTCAAGTTTCCAACCATTAAGTTTGATGTTGGCTGTTGGTTTGCTGTATATTGCTTTTATTATGTTTAGGTATGGGCCTTGGATTCCTGTTCTTTTCAAGACTTTTAAGTGAAGGGGTGTTGAATTTTGTCAAATACTTTCTCAGCATCTAGTGAGGTGACCATGTGGTTTTTTTCGTTGAATTTGTTTATATAGTGGATTACATTAATGGATTTCCATCTGTTAAACCATCCCTGCATCCCAGGGATGAAGCCTCCTTGATCATGGTGAATGATCGTTTTGATGTGTTCTTGGATTCGGTTTGCAAGGATTTTGTTGAGTATTTTTGCATTAATGTACATAAGTGAGATTGGAATGAGGTACTCTTTTCTTGTAGGGTCTCTGTGTGGTTTAGAAATGAGGGTTATTGTAGCCTCAAAAAAGGAGTTAGGTAGATTTCCATCTGATTCTATTTTGTGGAATAGTTTGGAGAGTATTGGTATTATGTTGTCAATTAATGTCTGATAAAATTCTGCACTAAACCCATCTGGACTTGGGCTTTTTTTGGTTGGGAGGCTTTTGATAACTGCCTCTATTTCTTTAGGTTTTATTGGATTATTTATATGGTTTACCTGGTCCTGATTTAACTTTAGAGCCTTGTATCTATGTGTAATTCATCCATTTCCTCCAGATTTTCCAGCTTTGTTGAGTATAGGCTTTTGTAGTATGATCTGATGATTTCTTGAATATCCTCAGTTTCAGCTGTTATTTTTCCACTTTCCTTTGTGATTTTGTTAGTTTGGATACTTTCTCTTTGCCCTCTAGTTAGTCTGGCTAAGGGTTTAACAATCTTGTTGATTTTCTCAAAAAACCAGCTATTGGTTTTGTTGATTCTTTCAATGGTTCTTTTTGTTTCTATTTGGTCTATTTCTGCCCTATGTTTGATTATTTCTTGCCATCTACTCCTCTTGGGTGTATCTGCTTCCTTTTGTTCTAGAGCTTTCAGCTCTTCTGTCAATTTGCTGATGTATGCTCTCTACAGTGTCTCTTTGGAAGCACTCAGAGCTATGAGTTTTCCTGTCAATACTTCTTTCATTGCATCCCATATGTTTGGTTATGTTGTGTTTTCATTTTCATTGAATTCTAGAAAATCTTTAATTTCTTTATTTCTTCTTTGACTCTGCTATCATTTAACAGAGCATTGTTTAGTTTCCATGTGTATGTAAGCTTTTTGTTGTCTTTGTTGTTGTTAAAGACCAGCCGTAGACCATGGTGACCTGAGAAGTGCATGGGAGTATTTCAATCTTCTTATATCTATTGAGGCTCGTCTTTTGTCCAATTATGTGGTCAATTTTTGAGAAGGTGCCATTAGGTGCTGAGAAGAAGGTGTATTCTTTTTTTTAGAATGATATGTTCTATAGATATCTATTAATTCCAGTTGGTTTATGACCTCTGCTAATTTTATAGTATCCTTTTCAGTTTTTGATTCCCTGATCTGTCCATTGGTGAGAGTGGGATATTGGGGTCTCCCACTATTATTGTGTGGGGCACAATGTATTTTTTGAGCTTTAGTAAGGTTTCTTTTATGAAGACCAGTGCTTTTGTATTTGGAGCATTTATGTTAAGGATTGAGAGTTTCTCCTCACAAAGTTCCCCTCTAATGAGTAAGAAGTGTCCTTCCTTATTTTTTTTTTATAACTTTTGGTTGAAAATCTACTTTATTTGATATTAGAATGGCCACTCCAGCTTGCTTCTTGGGGTCATTTGCTGGGAAGGTTTTTTCCCACCCTTTTACTCTGAGATAGTGTCTGTCTTTGTCTCTGAGATGAGTTTCTTGTATGCAACAAATTGCTGGGTTTTGTTTATGTATCCAGTCTTATAGCCTATGTCTTTTTATTGGGGAGTTGAGTCCATTTATGTTAACTGATATCAAGGAATAGTGGTTGCTGTTTCCTGCTATTTTTCCTTTTGGAGGTTGAATTGTGCCCGTATGTCTTTCTTCTTTTGGTTTTCTTGCTTAGGAGTTTTCTTGCTTTTTTAGGATGTAGTTCCCCTTGTTGTAATTGGTTTTCCACCTATAATTCGTTGTAGTGTTGGGTTTGTTGTCAGATATTGTGTAAATTTAGTTTTGTGTTGTAATATCTTAGTCTCTCCATCTATGGTGATTGAGTTTTTTGCTTGGTATAGCAGCTTTGGCTGGCACCTGTGCTCTCTTAGTGTCTGCATGATGTCTTTCCAGGCTCTTCTAGCTTTCATAGTCTCTGTTGATATATCTGGTGTGATTCAGATTGGTATGACTTTATATGTTACATGGCCTTTATCCCTTACTGCTTTTAATATATTTTTTTTTTTACTTTGGGCACTTGGTGTTTTGACTATTATGTGTGGGGTGGAATTTCTTTTCTGGTCCAACCTATTTGGAGTTCTGTAAGCTTCTTTTATGCTTGCGGTCATCTCATTTTTAAGGGTAGGGAAGTTTTCTTCTATAATTTTGTTGAAGGTATTTACTGTGCCTCTTAGTTGATATTCTTTGCCATCTTCTATTCCTATTATCCTTAGGTTTGGTCTTCTCATTGTGTTCTGGATCTCCTAGACATTTTGGGTTAGGAGATTTTTGGTTTTTGCATCTTCACTGACTGTTTTGTCTATGTTTTCAATGTTGTCTTCTGCCCCCGAGATTCTCTCTTCCATCTCTTGTAGTCTCTTGGAAATACTTTCATCTGTGACTCCTGATTTCTTTTTTAGGTGTTCTACCTCTAGGGTTATCTCTTTTAGTGTTTTCTTTATTGTGTCAATTTTCATTTTAAATTCTTTCTTCCATTCCTTCATCTAGTTTTTTTTCTGTTTTCCTCTAGTTCTTTGAGTTCTTTGAGTGTTTTTCTTGTTTTCTCTTTAAAAGCTTCTAATTTTTTATGCTTTTCCTCCTGTTCTTGTTTAAGGATCTCTATCATCATCTTGAGGTATGATTTTAGGTCTGTGTCTTCTTTTTCTGGTGTGTTTTGCATTCCTCTGTTTGCTGTGATGGGAGAGCTGGGTACTGGTGTTGCCAGGTTGTCTTGGTTTCTCTGGGGCATGTTCTTTCTCTTTCCTCTTGCCATCTTGTTGTCAGTCTTGTGTCCCTGGATCACTGTTGGATACCAGCTGGTTCACTGCTGTTCCTGGTCAGGAATTCTCAAAATTTAACATACATGCTCCAAGTACAAGAGCACCAATATTAATAAAAGAAACCCTACTAAAGTTCAAAACATAAATTGCAGCACACACAATAATAGTGTAATACTGGTAGACATCAACACCCGACTCTCAGCAAAGGATGGATAATGAAAGCAGAAACTGAACAAGAATGCAGTGAAACTAGCAGAGGTTATGAACCAATTGAAATTAATAGACATTTACAGAACATTTCACTCTAAAACAAAAGAATACACTTTCTTCTTAGCATCTCACAGCACCTTCTCCAAAACTGACTATATAGTCAGTCACAAAACAAGCCTCAATAGATATAAAAAGATTGAAATACTCCCATGCATCCTATCAGATCATCATGGATTTAGGCTGGTCTTTAATAACAACAAAAAAACAAAAGCTCATATACACATGGAACCTGAACAATGTTCTACTAAACAATAGCATGGTGAAAGAAGAAATAAAAAAAGAAATTAAGGATTTTCTAGTATTTAATAAAAATGAAAGCACAACATACCCAAATCTATGGAATGCAATGAAAGCAGTGGTAAGAGAAAATCTCATAGTTCTGAGTGCCTCTAAAAATAAACTGTAGAGAGAATACACTAGCAACTTGACAGAAAATTGAAAGCTCTAGAACAAAAAGAAGCAGATCAACCCAAGAGAAATAGACGACAAGAAATACTCAAACTCAGAGCAGCAATTAACCAAATAGAAACAAAAAGAACCATTCAAAGAATTAACAAAACCAGGAGCTGATTCTTTGAGAAAATTAACAAGATTGATAAACCCTTAGGCAGGCTCACTAGAGTGCAAAGAGAGAGTATCCAAATTAACAAAATCAGAAATAAAAGTGGAGATATAACAACTGAAACTGTGAAAATTCAAGAAATCATCAGATCCTACTACAAAAGCCTATACTGAACAAAACTGGAAAATCTGGAGGAAATGGATGAATTCCTAGACAGATACCAGATAGCAAAGTTAAACCAGGACCAGGTAAACCATCTAAATAATCCCATAACACCTAAAGAAATAGAAGTAGTCATCAAAAGCCTCGCAACCAAGAAAAGCCAAGGACCAGATGGGTTTAGTGCAGAATTCTATCAGACATTTTTTGATGATCTAGTACCAATACTCTCCAAACTATTCCCCAAAATAGTGTCAGATGGAAAAATAGCCAACTCGTTTTTTTGAGGCCACAATAACCCTCATTCCTAAAACAGTCAAAGACTATACAAGGAAAGAGAACTTCAGACCAATCTCTCTTATGAACATTGATGCAAAAATAATCAACAAAATTCTTGCAAACAGAATCCAAGAACACATCAAAACGATCATTGACCATGATCACGTAGGCTTCATCCCTGGGATGCATGGATGTTTAAATATATGGAAATCGATCAAAGCCATCCACCATATAAACAAACTAAAAAACAAAAACAAAAAAAAAAAAACAAAACAAAAAAACCCAAAAAACAAACAAACAAAAAAAAAAAAAACAAAACAAATGGTCATCTCACTAGATGCAGAGAAAGCATTTGACAAAATTCAACACCCCTTCATTTTAAAAGTTTTGGAAAGGAAAGGAATGGAAGGACCATACCTAAACATAATAAAAGCAAAATACAGCAAACCAGTAGCCACATCAAACTTAATGTTGAGAAACTTGAATCAATTCCCCTAAAATCAGGGACTAGACAAGGCTGCCCGCTCTCTCCCTACCTATTCAACATAGTACTGGAAGTCTTGGCCGGAGCAATTAGACATGCATCTCTCCTCTTTAAATAAGGTTGTTAGAAAAAAAATTTATTAGCACACATTCATTGTGTTAAATAATTGGTCCATAATGATATTTTTCTCAAGTACATTATGTGCTTTGACCATACTGAATCCATCTCCATGATTCTTTTATCTTCCTGAAAGTCTCCCTTTTCTGTTTTCATGACCACTCTCTCTCTCTCTCTCTCTCTCTCTCTCTCTCTCTCTCTCTCTGTGTGTGTGTGTGTGTGTGTGTGTGTGTGGGTATGTTTCCAGTGGCTCCTATGTTCCACATATGATATAAAACACAGTATTTGTTTTTCTGGGTTGTTCCTATTTTGTTTAATATGGTCAACTCCAAATTTACCTGTTTCTTGCATGTAATTTTATTTTTTATGTTTGAATAAAACCATATCGTCTATGTATATCACATTTAAAAATATCCATTTAATTGTTGATGAGAATTAAGGTTTTCTTCACATGATTTTATTACTTAGTTTTTGTGAACAGTGTTGTAATCAATAATTCGATGTCTCTGCAGTTTGCTTACCTGAAAGTTTTTTTATATTCCTGTTGCCTGTGCCCTGGACTACTAGCCAATGACCCTACTTGCCCTTGGGGGCTGGAGGTTGGGTGGTGCAGAGTCAACAACACAGATTCTGGGAGCAGGTGAGAAATGCTGCAGCAAACTCATCTGAACACTGCTGCAAGCTCTTTTAATACCCTCCTCCTGCACCACATTGGTCCCAAAAGAGTATCTCTTCTAAACAGCAGTTCCTGATTGGCTGGTTTGTCTGCACCAGCAGTCCTTGGTCTTTCAGGCAGTACTCAATTAGGTCCTCCTGCAGGAGATGCTTTTGCAGCTCTGCAAGGGTGAAGTAGGGTGGGGGGTCTAGTGTTTACATCGAAGTGGCTTTGCTGTTCCTGCTACATCTTCCCAGGAGTGCTGTAGGTGTGTTCAATGGGAGCTCTCTTTTCAGTTTTATGAGGAACCATGATACTTCTTTCTGCGGCGACTGCACTTTGTGCTTTCGTGTCAGCGATTTCCAAGTTTCCTTTATCCTTACACCAATTGTGTTTTTAAACATTATTTGTGATTATTATGTTCATGTGTCTGCAGATGTGGGTATGTATACATGAGTGCAGTTGCTCACCGAAGCTAAAAGAGTCAGATATTCTGGACCTAGAGTTACAGGCCATTGTGAACTACCCTCTCTGGTTGCTGGGAACTGACCTAAGATAGCACATGCTCTTAGCTGAGCCATTTCTTCAGACCTGGTTTTCTGATTGTATATGCCAACTGTTCCGACTAGTGAGATGGAGTCTCAGTAATGTGATTTGCATTTCCCCAATTGTTAAGAGTATTGATCACTTTCTATGTATCTATGCCATCTTTATTTTGTCTTTTGAGAAGTATTTATTAATTTCATCTGTCCACTTAGGCTAAGAATTATTTTGGGTATTTAAATTTTGACCTCTTTATGAACGCTAGATACCTTTCCTGTTCCCAACTCTAGCTTTTTTATACTTCAGTAATTTTTTTTCTACACTTTCCTTGTTTTTTCATTACATATTCCTGGTTTCTGTTCTTCTAGAATTTAGGTTAATTTAGGTTAATAATAAAATATGGTGTCTGTAGCTTGGTATGTAGCAGTTTCCCCTCCATTGAAACATTCTATGACCCAGGGAAGCTCCTTAAGATAAATGGGAAACAAGTCTAAATAGCTTCAGGAAGTACCTGAAACTGACAGAATCACTAGGCCCATCCCTCATAGAGTAAACAAGAAAGGCTGCTGAAAAAGCTTGTCAGAGGAGACAAGCTGCAAATAAAACTCTTAAGAACAGAGCAGCAGCCCAGAAGAAGCCCAAATGAGCCAAGCAACCTGAAAGATGTAAACAATAACAGAGCATCCTGGAAGAGGTACAGATCAACTGAGCCACCTGGAAGGGACCCTCTTCATCTCTTGAACTGCCTGTAGGGAGAATGCTCCAGATTTTTTGCTTTTATGAAATACCATCTGTGTTGGAGTAGACTTTAGTGATGTAACTGTCTTTGAGTCACATATGCTCTCGTAAGTAACCACTGTAAAATTCATGGTTCACAGTAAAATCCATGGCTTGGACTTTGGTTGTATCCTTTCTTTTGTCTGTTATGGGTTCCTTTTCTGGGGTGAGTAGACATGTTTGTGTGTCTCCTTAGGAGAAATCTTCTTATACAACAACACTGCATTCAGTAATGCCATTGCCTATAACAGCTACTTGTGAGCATTTTTGAGTCAGAATTACTTTAGTTGCTTTTAATTTCCATTTTACTTGTAATATCAAACATATTAATTAATATAACATCACTAAAATGTTTGCCTAGAATTCTTGTAGATTATCTCCTTTGATCTCATAATTATGTCACGTAATTTATTATTATCTCATTTTACATATAATATGTTAAGATTTAGTTAGTATGCATTTGCTGACATTGATGAATGTCAAAACGAACAATTTAAAAGTGTTTTATTAAACGTTAAAAAATATACAAGAGAAAATATTGTGCAGTGTTGTAGTATATCTGTTATATTAGAATTTCAGCAAAATTCCTAACATTTTAAAGGACATGCAGTGAAAAATAGTCTTTGTATTAAAGGTAAATGTTAACTCTTAACACAAACACTTTTCTAGAAGGAGAAATACAGTTTAGTTACTAGTCTATTAGAATAGGTAAGAGGTCACACATTCAAAAGTAAATAGTGAAAGAAATCTCCTTTGGAATTAACTGACAATTCTTTTCTTCTTCCCCTTTCCCTTTGGTAGGGTAGATTGTTTACCGAGCCCCAATTATTCAATAACATGATGTCTCTGTGGAGCTCCAGAGTCTTACTACATACTAAAGAGTACTAAGACCTCCCAAACTTCCCAAACTGTCCCTAGTAGAGATAATAATTCTCAGGTCACTTTGACCTGTGTCTAATTACACTGGGACAAAGATCCTGGTGTCTGTCTATCTTGTACTGGGAAAGTCTGAAAAACTTAGATTTCAAGACTTACATTGGATGGGGTAATGCAAATAAAAATAGATCAGGAAGGGAGGAAGGGGTCTAGAGCTCTATTTCTCCAGTATTCATGTTTTGGCATAAGATACTGTGGCTGAGCCTGGGCCATCCTGAAAGGTTCTTGGTTATAAAGAATATTATTCCAAACACTTAGACTTCACAACTGTACCATCATTTTGGCATTTACTATGACAGAAGACATTTATGATTAAAATATAAAGAACTCTAAGAGTCTCTGGTCATAAGTTGTACAAGAGGTAAGAAAAGACGAGAGAGAAAAGCCAGTAATGATATTGAACATACTTTGTTCTGGTGGAGCATGCTGCCGTCCTTTAAAGGATTCCTTCCCTTAACCAAATCTCAGCATGAAAGGAATGTGTTTCTTTTCCACTTTTGTATTAATGCTCACAAACTCAGATTTGCCTTAAACATGGGCCCAGAGAAACTGTAAATTGCATGTGATTTGAAAGTTTGAGTTGAGAGTAGACTTTTTTTTTAATGCAAAATCAAATAAAAGCCTGAGTGTTTTAGAATATGTTGAACTAGCT
The DNA here is from genome assembly GCF_963924665.1 of Micromys minutus. Taxonomy (NCBI): domain Eukaryota; kingdom Metazoa; phylum Chordata; class Mammalia; order Rodentia; family Muridae; genus Micromys; species Micromys minutus. Next base: position 45,212,201 of record NC_137971.1, read on the forward strand.
GGAGATGTAATCTGGAAAGGAAACACCTCATGGAAAGTGCTACAAATCACTCAAGGGAGAGAACAGTCATGCTATATCAGGGAGACAAACTGCCTGACATCTAACAGATATTTAAAAATGTTAATCGTGGAGAGGAAAAGGTTGATATGAACTTGGATAAGATATTGTGTAAGGCTTACATCAGTGAAGTTGTGTGGCTGAAGCTGCACACATAATATAATGGGAGAACTTTGAATTGTGTCCAGAGTGTCTGTAGTTAGGTCAAACAGACCTTTTACTAGAGGAATGACATGTTGAACCGCTTACAGTTACACTGCACACATGCGGTTTCTCCTACAAACAACAGAAAAGGATAATTTCTTGTAGCCCCTAGGAATAAACAAGATTTTTGGCCAGAGTAAAGAAAGTAGAGATAAAAAGAGGAAAAGCTTTATCTCATATTGTTACAAGTTCACTTAGTTTCAGAGGAAATGCTGCAGGCTACAAAACAGCCTGCAGAACACAATTATTAAAGAAAGGCGTTGGAGCCATACAGAGAATTAGATACCAGTGTGAAGAATGGGGATCTCCAAGGAATGGTCAGAGCAGAGGTTTTGAAGGAGCCAGCTGTACTGGAAGAAAAACTCTTTTTAATTAAAGTGGCCCAACATATGGGAAATAATACCTCATGTGTAGAAAGCTCTATTATTGAGAAGAGCACTTTTCTTCTTTTTTAAATAATTGGTTCAAAATATTTCACTGTTTCTCCGTCTCATTTTTCCTTATTGTGTATTCTGTTGGTTCATAGCATAACAGTTATTAAAAAAAACTTGCCTTAGGGTGTGTGTATTATTTTGGAAAGTTAAGAAAATTCAGTGGTATGAGATGTCAAAGATATTTTTATGAAAATATATAGTCAATATATAATAAAAATATTTGTGCTATATGTCTCAATCTTTCTATCATTCATACATATACTATCATATCTATCATATATCTATCATCATTTATGTATCATCTATCTCTATTGTCAATCTGTCATTTATCTATCTGTCTATCTATCTATCTATCATCTATCTATCTATCTATCTATCTATCTATCTATCTATCTATCATCTATCTACCTATCATCTATCTACATAACAATTGTGGGAAAATAGTAAGTAAAGGGATGTTGAAAATTCCAAGTAAGTCAGAAATGAGGGCACAACTAAAAAGTAGGTATCTTACTCATGGGGGGGAAAAAACTAATTTTGATTTGCAGTCAAAGAGGTGAAACATGCCCAATTGTTTTACATTTCACCTGCTATTTCAAACTTCTAGCATATTTTTTCACATTGAATATATAAATTCCTTTCTTCCCACTCCTCCTATTCTCTTAAAGTGTCACCTCCAGCCGTTTCAGAGCTAGAGGCTGGTAAGCTGCCTGTGAGCAGTTTGGCACAGGATGATCTTGTTTCTTCAGTCACACATGTACAGGATGCATGTGTGTCACTCTCAGCAGATTACTTCCCCACTTGTTTACTTGCTCCTCGGTTGTTTATCAATAAAAGTGTCAGTGCTGCCATGCTGGAGGATGTGATGGGTTGGCACAGCGTTATTCTGCTGACATGAATCCTCAGGGAGATTTGAAGACTGCCTTGGTCAAGATGTTGATTTAATTGATTTCTGTAGGTCTTGGGCATTGATATTTTTTGACACTTCTTAGTGATGTTAGATGAGCTAGGAGGGGCTAAGTGCACCAGCCACCTGTGGACTCTTTCAGAGGAAGGTATTGTGACTTAATCCAGGCAGTACTGCAGCAAAGGCATTGGGGTCTTTTGCAGTGGACACTGTAATTCTGAGAAACAGCATGGTCCTCTCAGCACCACATAAGATATAGAAGGGTATATTTCATTTCTGACATTGTGTTTAGAAATTGTGGGCTGGAAAAGCTAATTCAGTTCCACTCAAATAAAATGGTTTACCTATGAAACGATTTCCACCATCTGTGCCTCTGAAAATAGAGTGGCAAGTTCTATTATGGAACTGTGGGAAGTTTGACCTTAAATGAACAACTGATAAAAAGTGAAATTAAATAACATACGCAATTTTAGAGAGGTGATCCAAAAATAGGTTTCTTAAAATTATTTCTATTATTTGCTTTTTATATTTATATGTTTCAAAGGATAGATTTAGCCAATCTTTATTTTTCAATGTTTGACACAGTATTTCTTTTCTCTATTATTTCTGAGCAAGATAAACTCAGGAAGCACTAGAAATGTCATGCAGTAGTTTCTTTTCCCCGATAACACACAAGATGAGTGAAATACTGAAAATACAAAAATACACTTGTTAAGAGGTTTTGAATTATTGCTTTAGTTATAAACTCAAAATAGAGAGGGTACTTTCAAAGGGGCTTAGCAAGTGTGACAGTCACCACTGTACCATGCTCCTGTACATGTAGGAGCCTTCCTGCAACATATTTTTACAGCTGGCAAGTGATTATTGTGTCTCATAAAATGCAACACTCATTAAAAGAGTGTTAGTGAATAGAAAGCTATGTCTTAGGGAAAAACACTGCCCACTATGAAATGTTTTATCAGCTTCTTGTTTTTTGGAATGTTTCTTCAATGGTTAATAACAGAATATTGTAGATTTTTTCCCAAAATTTTAATATTAGGTCTCTGTATCTGTTTCTCTTCATGTGTGTGTACATGTGTGCACATGTGGAGAACAGAGGATAACTTTGCTGAGTGACTCCTTTCCAATGTGTGGTTTTAAAGGAACAAACTTGAGTTCTCAAATTTGTAGGCAAGTGATTATATCTGCTGAAGTATCTCACTGACATAGTGCCACTTTTTAATTGCAGATACAGTTGGCTACTTTTAAAAAGGCTACTCTGAAGCGATACCTACAAACCCATGTTAGTGGACTTTCTCCACTGTTTTTGTTAGATCTTTAAGAATTTTGCACAATGTTATTTGATTATAGTCACTCCTTTTATACCTCTCCTGAAGTTTTCCTTACTGGACCTCAACCCAACTCAACCAGCCAGATGCACCTCAGCCACTTCCTACTCAGTGTCCCTGACTTTGGCCCCTAGCTCTTCACTGCTTCTCACTCCTGACTACCTCCCACTCCAGGGCAGCAGCATCCATGGAGTAGGTCTGGCATCCTGCCTTGCTCCAGCTTTCCCTGTAACTCTTTGACTAATCTGACCAGACCAGCACTGCACAGATCTCTATGGATAGCACCCAATACTCAGACCATCATTTACAGGCTTGATCTAGCTATTTTTAGTCGCACTGTCTCAGCTTATCTTCACTATAAGCCGGAATCCTGAAGCAGTAGACTCTAATGCCGATGAAGGAATGGACTTGCTAGTGTGTCAAGAGCAAGCAGGCAAAGAGTGAGCATTCTACTCCTCTTCCTTCTTCTTCCTCCTTCCTCTTCTTCTGTGTGGGTTTTTAAAGGGGTTTTGGGGTTGTGTTCAAGACAGGGTTACTCTGTATAGCTATGCCTGTCCTGGAACTCACTCTGTAGATTAGGCTGGTCTTGAACTCAGAAACATGCCTCCAAAGTGCTGGGATTAAGGTGTGTTCCACCACCACTATGCATTCAGGTTCCCAGCAGATGGTTTGGACCAGATTAGAGGTGAGTCTTCCCATATATATATATATATATTAAAACTGAATTTCTTTTTACCATAAAGATCTGTACTTGAAGTGAATCTTTCCATTCCAAATGATTTAGTTTTGCAAAAATTCTTCACTGGTGTGTCTAGGCATTTCAGGGTTTTAGTAAATTTCTATCAGCCTGGTTTACAATAAATAATAGTTTACTATATTTGATCTAACGCTATGCTTATTTAGCGGAATATTAACAGTATGTTTTTTACTGCAGCATGTCATATGTCCATAAAACATTGTTAGGGGGTGAAAACCACATACATCCCCCATAGTTCCATACATCTCCCACAGTTCCACTTCATAGAGCAGGACTTAAGTCCAATTAGAAAGTTGTTGGTTACCTCCATGGCACTTCTGTGGGCATGACTTGCTGGGCCAATCATTATTCATACCTCCCTGAGATCTCAGTTGAATAAATTTGACAATGTCTCCTTCAGGAGTATGAATTGACCTCCAGTGATATAAAAGCTATCAAGTAGAATGAAGCATCTATGTGTACTAGCTTGTTTTCTCCTTTTCCTATGACTCATGTTTGTGGTGCTTTCAGAATTAGGGTTTTACTTTCAAGTTCTGTATGGCCACTATGATCACTGACAATAACCTATAATGTTTCTAGGGGTCTATGAATTCTATATGGCCAACAACTCCAAAAGAGCTAACCCATTCCTGACAATAGGCCTTTTATGTCTAGGTCTGTAATGCTTAGTAAGGGCACTACTGAAATGTTATAGGGCAACTCCATTTAAAATTTTTTATATTTGTATGTATGTATATATGTATGTATGTATGTATGCATGTATGTATGTATGTGTGTGTGTATGTATGTATGTATGTATATATGTATGTATTTTAGGAAGTATCTACAATTAGAGTTTTACATGAATTTTTGAAAGGTCTTTAGTGTTAGGTATCCCTCCCATGGTCCCTTCCTCTATTCTGTCATTCCTTTCACCATCCCATTTATCCTTTCCTGTCCCATCTTTACTTTTAACCATTTATACTGAAAGAGTTAAAATTTTAAGCTAGCCCCACTAACCCTGCCTTAAGGACAAGTATGTATCAAGACTGAGAAAAAAAACTGCAGACCACCTGGTCTCAATAAGGTCTGGCTCTGCAGTCCTGAGAAAAACTAGCATGAAGTTGAATGTGCCCCAAAACAGGGTGATCTGAAGTGGAATCATATCCAAAAGCAGACAGAGAATGCCAAATTGAATAAACCAATGAAATTGCTATGCACCTATTACTAACTGCTAATGTAATTTTCCCTATAAATATGTCCCCCAATTGAGTTCAGGGTCAACTCCTCTATCTCCTGCAAGAGATATGTGTCGTCCTCAGAGCTCTGACCTCCCCCCCCATAAACCTCTTGCCTGATTGCAGCAAGATAGGCTCCCTGTGAGGTTTTGGGTTCATGTTCTCCCTGTACTAGAGTGAGGGGCTTCCCAAAATTCGGTGGTCTTTCATTACCACAGAATTATAGCTCCCCTTCCTTGAAAGACCCTCAAGGCTCCTTATTATTCTTGACTTCTATGGGTATTCTAAATGTAATATGTGTGTATATATATTTTTCTAAAACCTACTTTAACAAGGGTTCAACTTGCCCTTTAGTACACCACCAGAAATAAAGGAAAAGAAAAATTATTAGGATATAGGAGAAGTGGACATGTTTAGAAATAGTTCTTTACAGCAATTCTAATCTGTGTTATTCTACTTCTAGTCCACTAGCAAATATCACACACAAATCAGCAGCTGTAGTCCAGTCCACTTGGGAGACATCAGCAAATCAGCAAGGGCAGTTCAATCCAGAAGAAATTGCAGGGCTCAAGGCTCACCAACCAGTTCAAGTTTGCTGAAAGTAGCAAGAAGCCACAGGGATCTCCCATGAAATTTTTTGGTGAGATTCCCCTATATAAAGTAATCACAAGTAAAGCTCAGCAATGTGATATAAGGTGAACCTAGACATATGTGAGGTTAGGGAAGACTAGCAAGGTAGAGAGAGGTGAACTAATGCTTTCACTCCCACCACCACCACCACCACCACAACAACAACAACAATAACAAGAAGCCCCTCAAGGGATAGCATATACTGTCAGAGATATGAACAAGGGGAATATTCCTCAATTGCTGGTGGGAGTGCAACTTGTACAATAGATCTGGAAACCAATATGGCAATTTCTCAGAACATTGGGAATAGTTCTTTCTAAAGAACCAGCTATACTACTACTGCATATGTACCCAAAAGATTCTCCACCATATCACAAGGACATGTGCCCCACTATGATCACATAATGTTTGTTTATAATAGCTCCAAACACTCTGATGCCCCTCAACCAAAAAATGGAAACAGAAAATGTGGTTCATTTACACATTAAGATACTACTCAGCTATTGAAAACGAGGACATCCTCAATTGTTAGGCAAATGGATGAAACTAGAAAGTATCATCCTGACTAAGTTAACCTAGATACAAAAGGATATGCATGATGTGTTCTCACTTATAAGTGGATATTAGCCACAAAGTACTGATATCTATGCTACATTCTACAGACCCAAAGAAGTTAAATAAGAAGGAAGCCCCAAGCCAATATGCTTGAATATCTTAGAAGGGGGGATAAAATTGTCATAGGAGGCCAGTTGGAGGGAGTGTTCAGAGTGGGATTTGGACAATGGAGCGGGACTCAGTAGCAGGTATGGGAATAGACCAAAGAGAGAGCCAGAAGGCCAGGAGAGTGAATACAAATCTGTGACTCAGGAGGTTGGGGATGGGGCATCTTTAGGATGTGTCAAAGCAGCTTCTCAGGAGTCTATAAGAATGACTTTAGCTGAAATTCTTAGCAGTGGGGATAGGAACTTAAAGTGGCCCCTTTGCATAGCCAGGCAGGACCAGCAGTGGAAGGGTAAGAACACCATTCCACCCACAAAGCTTTTAACCCAATTTTTCCACAGGAAATTTAGGAACAAAGATAAAGTCGAGACTGGGGAAATAGCCAATCATTACCTGGCCAATTTGAGACCCGTCTTCTGAGAGGGTCCACCCAGTAATTCACTGAAACTGATGCAGAGACCCACAGCCAAACATTGGATCGAACTCAGAGACTCTTAAGGAAGAGCTGAAAGGAAGACTGAGGACCGTGATGGGGATAGAAACTCTACAGGAAAACCAAGAGTCAACTAACCTGGACTTTTGGGGACTCTCAGAAACTGAGCCAGCAACCAAAGAGCATATGTGGGCTGGACCTAGCCCTTTTCTTTACTCTCAACCCTGCACATATATAGCAGATATGCAACTCGGTCTTCATGTGATTCCTCCAACAACGGGAGAGGGGGCTGTTTCTCAATCCATTACTTTCTTAAGATTCCATTTCCGCATTTGGATTGCATTGTTGTCTGCCTTCCGTCGAAGGTAAGTCTAGCTCTGCAGTGACTTGATGTGCAGGGGACAGAAAGAGGCAATTCAGAGATTGAGATGTAAAGTGAATGAATGAATGAATGAATAAATAAATAAATAAATAAATTAATTAATTAATAAATGTGGGAAAAAGAAAATTTTGGGTCTGTGTTCATTGACCAAAAATATCTGTCTTGTTTACATTAGGTTCTGGCCTGATTTTTATATTAACTTTATACTGTATTCATTTAAAAAAATGGAAATACCATTTTTTGCATTACAGAATAATTTGTGGAGTGTTTGTTTAAATTTATTTACATTCTAGTAGAATTTTGCTACATGTCTGTCAGATCTGGGTTTTGGGTTTTGTTTCAAGTGAAGAGATTATGAATACTTCTTTTACCTCATTGTCTTTTATGGGTCTGTTTTAATTATTTACTTCATTTTTATATAATTATGGTAGGTCATGTGTATCTAAAATTCATCTATAGAGATGGGAAACCATTAGTTTTCAATTATTTACTGAGAAGTGCATCTGAATTCCTGTCATGTTTTTAATTTTTTGAGTTCTTTTTCAGATCTCTTTAATTGATCTATTTGGGCATTGTTCATTTGTTTCCTGTAACTTATTGGATGTTTTTCTCCTTTTCTTCAGATATAAATATTCCTTCCTATAAAAGTCAGTAGTCATAAGCTCCATCATTTGCTTTAATTTTGAAAAGTTTTTATTTCTTCTTCAACTTTAGTAGATATTTTCTTTGGGTATAATATTCTGGGTCGGCAATTGTAATTTTTCAGAACTTGCAGTAAATACTTCCAGACCATCCTGGCTTTAAAGGTTTCTGTTGAATAATCATGTTATTCTAATGGGGTTTGCTCCAACATATAACAAGGCCACATGCTCTGCTATGTTCATAAAAGATGGAAAGAACCCAGATGTCCTTAAACAGAGGAATGGATACAGAAAATGTGGTACATTTAAACAATGGAGTACTACACGACTATTAAAAACAATGAATTCATGAAATTCTTAGGCAAATGGATGGAACTTGAAGCTATCATCCTGAGTGAGGTAACCCAGTCACAAAAGAATACACACAGTATGTACTCACTGGTAAGCAGATACTAGCTCAGAAAGCTCTGAATAGCCAAGAAAAAAATTCACAGACCTTATGAAGTTCAAAAAGGATGGCCAGAATACGGATGGCTCAGTCCTTCTTAGAAGGGAGAACAGAACTCTCATGGGAGAAAATACAGGGACAAATAGAGGAGCAAGGATTAAAGAAAAGATCTTCCAGAGACTGCTTCAGTTGGGACCCTTTCCATATGCAGCCACCAAAACCAGTCACTATTGCTGATGCCAAGAAGTGCTTATGTGCACAAGCCTGACATGGATGGCTCCTCAGAGGCTCTGTTGGATGCATACTGATACAGATGAGGATGCTTACACCTAACCATTTGACTAAGCACAGGGACCCCAATGAAGCAGCTAGACAAAGAACTGAAGGAGCTGAAAGGGTCTGCAACGCCATGGGAAGAACAATATTATCAACCAACCAAACCCTCCACAGCTCCCAGGGAGTAAAACACCAACCAGTGAGTACACATGGAGAGACCCATGGCTCCAGGTGCACATGCAGCAGAGGATAGCATTTTCTGGCATCAATGAGAGGAGAGGACTTTGGTCTAGGGAAGGCACATTTTTCCCAGTGTAGAGGAGCGCCAAGGTGCTGAGATGGGAGTGGGTGGTTGGAAGATGGAGCACCTTCATGGAAGCTAGGGAAGGGGGGGGATGGGAGTGGAGGAAAAGGGATAACATTTGAAATGTAAATACAGATAATACACAATAAAAATGAAAAAATAATGGGTTTACTTCATAAGTGACTTAAACTTTTTCTTTTGAAGCTTTCAATATCTGCCTTTAATATGTGTTTTAAATGTTTTAAATTTGGTATTCTATAGGACTCTTGTACTTACATGAGCATCTTTTTCTCTAGATTTGGGAAATTTACTTCTATGATTTTACTGATTTTTCTCTATGTCTTTGCTATGGCATTTCTTTTCCTTCTGTGTTAGTCATTCAATGGCTTGCTGTTTATCATCGTATCTCTTAAGTTTCATTCTTCTATATGTGTATACACACAGACACACACACACACAGACACACACACAGACACACACACACACACACACACACACACACACACACACACACACACACACCATACTGTGTTAATTTATCGTTGACCTCTACTGAGAGGTTCAATTCCTGTACTTTTTTCTTCCATCCCTGACTTCTCTTTTTGACATAATTCATTCTGAGGATGAAGCTTCCAACTAGTTTTTCATGGACTTGTTGATGTTTTCATTTTTAGCACAATTTCAATATTTTTGAAAAGAATTCAAGCTGTATTTTAATGTCTTGGATTGTCTTCTGTAAATCATTTTTTGAGTTGTTGGACAATATTTATAATTATGTCTTCAATCATTTGTTTATAAGTCCCTCGATGTCATTTTAATTAGTAAACATTACTATGGATTTGTAGGTTTAGGAGGTAATGTGCTGTTTCATTTTTCATTTTGTTTTTATTTTCACATTAGTATTCACACATCTGGAGTTAGTTTCTTGTGTGAGTTTTTTTTTTTCTTATTTTGTTTAAGTCACATTTCTATTTCTTTTCTTTCCAGAAGCATTCATAATGTTCACTAGAAGCCTAATTAACTGCAGGGTTGGAATATTTTTTTCTGTCTTTTAGTCTAATATTTTGGGCTACTGCCTCTATCTCAGTGTTCTGCTATATTCATACATCTTCCTCAGCTTGTTGAGGAGGTTGAAAGGGGTTCAAGTAGTGTGGATAGTGTGGGCATGCCCATATGTGCCAGTTAGGAAAATGGCAAGGCTCTGTGTCTCTGAATCATATGTTCTAGATGATGTGTCCCTGCTGGGGGAGCAGGCTGGAATTTAGTGAATCCCAAAGGAGACAGACAGCCTGGGGAAAGATGATGGCCCCTAGTGAGAAACTGTGTGTCTTGGTTGACACAGATGGAGGGGTACCTGAATGAAGAGAGCCAATAGCCTGGCTGTGTCTTTTGACTAGTGTGTCTGCTTCACTGCTTTTAGTGATTATATAGTGCTAAATTGTATAGGTGTGTTAGTTTATTTTAATGATACCTACTGATGAACACTTAATGAACTGTGAGAATTTTTATTATTATGAAAAATACTGTGAAATTGTTTAAAATGTTTACACATAGCTATACTTCCACCAATCATGTAAAATTATCTATTGCCCTATATTTAGGTTTAGTAAATTTTATGTGCATGTGTATATGTGAATTTGCATTATTGTATGTATTAGGCTGAAAAGAGGCCATTGGATCTTTTTGAGATGGAGTTACAGGCATGTTTCAGGTTCTATACTTTTTATGTGGGTGTTGGGATCTAAACTCTGGTCCTTGTTATTGCACAGAAAGTGCACTTACCTACTGTTGAGTCATTATTCCAGGCCCTAAATTTTATTTTATTTAAAGATTTTCATCTGAATATTATAGATGAATGCCTGTCTGTTAATTTTGGTTAGGTATATGGTGCTGTTCTAATAATCAATATTTTAACTATTGGCTCATAATATGTAGAATGTATATTATATTGACTGTAATTGATTATATGGTACTATACTGGATGGTGTAATAAAATATCTAATATACTACTACAGTAATTAGTTTTATGCATTTCTTTTGTCCAATCTTCATAGTGATTTCTGGAATTAATGTTTATTTTCAACTACATATCTTTACAGTTCCACACATTATAATCACTAGTAATTTCAGCATTTAATAATCCTTTATTTGGACCAGTGTTTATAATTTGTATTTGTTTTCTAGCATCTATAATATTTAGCGTACTTTTGTTGTTGTTTGAAACCCAGTCTTACTTTGTAGGCCAAAATGGTCTCAAACTCACAGATCTGCCTCTCTGCCTCTTGAATGCCTGGATTGAAGGTTTGTCCAACATACCAATCTCTAAAGCAATATTAGACAGACATTCTTATTTAAGTCTGTAATACATGCCCTTCAGTGGGTGAAGGAAAATTTCTACTCGTTCTATTTTAACAAAGTTCTTTGTCGTGAGAGGACATTTAATCTTATTAAATGCGTGTGTATCTATAAAGATAATCATATATTGTGTGAGTTATTAATTTTGTCTACTTTTATAAGTATTTTAGCTGATATTTGATTTAACGTTTCATCTTTTCTTTTTTCAAAGGATTGGTCCAGAATTTTTCTACCTATGGGCCTAAAACATGCTATTTCAAAAATATTTTCTATGTTTATTTTCTTTGTAAGACTTTTTACAATGTTGTAATTATTTCTCAATATCTAACTTCCTAAAAATTGAAAAGTATATAAAATTAGGTATACCTGGGTGTTTACAATAGTACTATTTTATTATATCCTAAGGTAAAATAGCCAAGGTATCAATAAACTATGGTATATTTATATTATTATTAATGAGGTCAAATACCCAGAAGAAATAACCAAAGAGAGGAAAGGCTTATTTTGCCTCATGGTTTCAGACACCAACACCTGTAAATGGGAGCCTGTGCCAGTGGCTTGATGAAAGATAGGTTACAATCAGCAGACAAGATCTATTTTGGCCAAGCAGACCCCACATGCATAAGGCGACACATCTTCAAAATGGCACTGTAAGTCAGAGTCTGAATATTTAAAACATGATATTCTGGGGAAATATTTAATATTCAAACTACTACACTGTTAAATAAAAAGAGAAAATGACTACAACATAGTGAAATTAAAATTTACATCAAGATTAAGTGGATCATATAGAAGATAATTTTTTTAATTTTAAGGTATCCTAATACAAATTTATAGTTAAAGAAAAGTGTGATTTTCTAGAGAACTCTTGAGGAAACACTAATCTATGATGATTAAAAAGTCAAGATGGTGGTCATCTGAATGTAGAGAAGCATATTGTTTTACAAGGACAAGAAGACTTTTTGGACAGGGTTGATATGTTTTGTCTTAAGATAACTTTAAAACATCTTATTGAAGCTTAATAGACACACAAAACTGAAAATTTTATATTTAACTATGTGAAAATTTTATTTTAAAGTTTAATCAACAATACATATGTCAAATTTCCAGTTCACCAAAATATAAACTGATTATATCTGAATTGATTGAATAAACAAAGTAGTACAGAAAGAAAAGGAAAATGATTTATGGGAGAATCTTGTTGGCATATACAGGATTTCTTGTTATATTTTTTTTTTCAGTGAATTGTATTTCTTCAAAAGATGCATAGATAAGTGTACTTTCACCCAAAGTTGCATTTCCAAAATTTTACAAATATCTATTTTTACAAGACAAGTTATGTGTTATTATTAAAATTATATGTCTAACATGATTTAAGTTGTGTATTTAACTATATCATATACCTGAGAATTATATCTTATATCTGTTTTATAATATTTTAGACCAATTTTTATGGTACAAAAGTGTCTAAGAATTACTATAATAAGTATGGATATAAGAAAGTTTACTCCTAGAGAAAGAATTGAAGGAGCTGAAAGAATTTGCAACTCCATAAGAACAACAATACCAACCAACCAGAGCTCCCAGAGACTAAACCACCATCAAAAGACTACACATGGACAGACCCATGGCTCCAGCTGCATATGGAGCAGAGAATGGTCTTGTTGTGCATCAGTGAAAGAAGACCATGGTTCTGCTGAGGCTCGATGCCCCAATGTACAGGGAGGGATCTCAGGGCATGGAAAATGGAGGAGATGGGTGGGTCAGGGAGCATCCTTATATTAGCAGAAGAAGGGGGACAGGATAGGGGACTTTGTGGAGGGGAAGCCAGGAAATGGGATAACATTTGAAATGGAAATTAAAAACATCTAATATGAAAAAAACCTAAATTTACTCCTAAGAAATATCAATGAATCTAGTTCAGACTTCAATTTTGGAAGCAGGCTCTCTGTAAAGCATCTTTGAAGATTCATCTCATTTTTATATATTTCTAGGTTTACCATAAAGACAATAAGATGAAATATTTTGTTCCTAAGAGCATAAGTAGAAGACCTGTGAGTATGCAACAAACATAAGGTTTGTTTAAAAGTCATTGCTGCATTAAAATAGCCATTATATTTTATCCATTAAAATTGCTGACAGTTAACAAAGAGAAACTTGAAACAATTTTCCATGACCACTGGACAACTCCTCTTTGGTAAAATGCTGCCATGATTTGTCTAGTTTTGATTCTCAAGGATAATAAAGATGGATGAACAGAATTTGTTAGTTAAGAAGACTCAAAAAAAAAAAAAAATCCCTAAACAAACAAAAAACCTTAGGGATTGATGATTTGTTTTGGAGAAATCTAAATGCTTAAAGTCTTAATTACTTAAATTCTTGCCTGTTTTTGGTTTCTTTCCAAAGCAAATACTATTTACTCCAGAGACTAACAGCTGGGTTTGTGAAATGTGATTAAATATTGTTTGCATTGGAAATATTTCACATCAAATAATATTATGACAATACTACTGAACTAGGATCTATTATTAATTGCTTTATATTTGCAATTAAAAATAGAAGCAATGGAAAGTGAGCCTTTTGTTTATTTATAGCTATTAGTCATTAGATATTATTATAAGGTAGATGCTGAATGTTTCTTAAAGGTCTATATATGAATCATTTTTCTCCCAAGGTAGCTCTTTTTGATTTTTAGGAAATGGGTCTAGTAGGAGGTCTGTAGACTATTTGGAGTACCAGATTTTGGTTTGTGGTCATACCACAGGGAGTTATTCTGACTGGTAGAAAGATCCCACCTACCTGAGAGGAGCTATTCCTAGCCAGGTAGTGGTAAACTAAGAAAGTTAGCTAAGTCGAGTCCAGGGAATGTGCTATCAGGAAGTGTTCTTCTATGATTTCTATTTCAAATTCTTGTTTGACCTTCTGCTCTAACATCTCCCAGTGATGGACTGACCTGTATCCATAGGCTAAATAAACTTCTTAGTTTCTAAGTTCCAGTTGTTCAGAACATTTTATAATACTAACAAAGAAAATACTAGAATAAGGATTAATATTCGAGAAGTGAGAAATTGCACTGACTATATAATTTTCTTATGCTGTGTAACTATTTGGGTGAAAGATACTGGAAGATTTTAGAATGCTGAACTGAGAACAGCATGTTCAGAGATTAATAGGCTATTCTGTGGTATCTTATATGATATGAATTTAAGATAGGAGAAATTCATGTGATATTTTGTATTGACAGTCTGAGGGTACTAGTCATCTGGGGCTGAAGATGTACTTGTACTTACTAAGAAATCAGCACCATTGAATGAATGAACTCTTTTGTACTTTATTGAGATAACAGAAATCTGTTTCCTCAGGGTTGGCACACAGAATTTGTGGTTGAGGGTGTGCCTAAGGTATGTTTCATTATGGCAGTCAAACTTGGTGATGTGAAACCTTTGTTTCAAAGTAGTGAAAGCTGCCTATAAAGAAGCTGGCCGAACTATAGTACTCTGTATTAGAGTTGGAGTTCCTGTGAAGAGAGCAGCAGAGAGCACTGGTAAACATGCTATCTCAGTTACAGTGGAGTCTCTAAGATGTAGATAATGCCATAAATACATGGCATCTACCAAAGACAGGTGCAGGATAGAGCCACCCTGAGCCTCTGAGACAAGCTGTTGTTGCCATAGATATGAATCTGAGAAGAGAGTCTACTCAAGCTTAGACAAGTCAGAAAATGATATAACTTGTGATTTACAGATCTTGTACATTAAGGATCAGGATATATTAGTCTAGATTTTGGTTTTGTTTAAATCCATTGTTTCTATGGATCTATTTCTTCCCTTTCAGAATAAGAAATTATTACTTTTGTTTGTCTGTTTGCATCTTACAGAAGCCCACAGTTAAAATATATTGAATTTTTTAAAGTGTTGGAAGTTTTAAAGGCTGTGCACTTTTTAAGCTGTACCATGTCTTATGTTATAATATTAAAATGAGATTTTTGAGGGAAAGAAATAGGAAGTTTATGGTTTAAAAGAGATGTGTTTGTCTAGTTGACAAGGGATAGAAAGCCATAGTTGCCTTGATTGTCAATTTGACACATCAATACTAAAGTTATCTTAGAGAAAAACCTTGGTTGAGGACCTGCATACACCAAATTGTTCTATGCACATGTCAACGAGAGATCGTTTTAATAGGTAATTGATATAGGAAGGCTCATCTCACTGTGTGGAGCAAGTCACATGAGAAAAATATTTGATGGACTGTAGAGATGGCTCAGTAAACTGAGATGTTTTTCTTAAAGTACCTCTTGCCTTCAAAGAGATTGAAATTTTTCCAGGTCTTACAGTCAAGTTAATACATCTTGAGATAATTGAACAGTATGTACTCAGTCTGTCATCTTACTATAGACTACGTCTGTTTATGTTTAACTTGCCTTCAAGAAAATAATATAATCAACCTTACAAAAACCTTGCTTTTCCCATGTAACCTTTTGTTATAACATAAACTAAATTTGTAGCATTTATCTTAGCTCTTCTATGTTCTCCAGCCAGAATAATGTATGTATTTGTGTAATTGTGGTAATTAATTCCTGTAAACAACAAATAGGTTCAAATCATCCTCAAAAAACAAAAAATATTCCATAAATGTCAAAAGTAGTATGTTTATATAGGATGATGATATCTGTGTGTGATTTTGTAGTTGTGACTAGGACCCATGCTGTATTTGTAGAGAAAGTGAGTTGAACACCAGCATGTGTGCCTTCATTACTGGCCTCTTCTGATTGTGACATTAATACTGCTTCAATGCCACTGACACCTTCAATTCCCCACCCTTATGAAGTTTAACCTAGAATTATACGCTGAAGAAAATCCTTTTTTCTCTTAAGTTGTGTCAGTCCGAGTATTTTTGACATAGCAATAGAGAAGAAACCAGAGCAGAAGCTTGGTATTTCATGCACATTTACAGTCAAACTGATGACCCAGTGAAAGAGGCAACATAAATACCTCTATGTCATTTCCTCTTTATCCTTAAGTCTTCTCTGAATGTCTCACAAAGGTTATGTTCAATTTAACCCTTAGGGTCAAGGAGCCTACTGATATGATGTCTATCAGTTAGCTTTTTGAGGAACATAAAAAATAGAGAAAAGTCGATGATGGAGATGAATAGATGAATAACAACCAGAGTAGGGTTTCTCCTTATAAGGCTTTCAGTTTTGGACAGTGCTTCTCAGTTAGGATAGATTTTCCCCAACACAGAGCAATGTAGCATTGTTGGGGAAGAGTTTAAATTGTTACAACTCAAGAGAGGTGCTCTTCTGGTCTCCTGTGGTTAAAGCTAGTGGAGGCAAGGGATGCTGTTAAATATACACTCTGTTCAATTCTTCACAGTTATTCTGCTAATAAAGAATTTATTCTGAAATTTAAACAGAAAAAAAAGTTGAGAAACTGTGTTAGTGTATTAAAAATTATATTTCAGATGATCCCACAAATGAGTATAAATTTGAAAAAAAATATGACCTGTGGAAACAAGTTATATGAAAGTACAAGGTAGGCTGAAACTAAGATTGGAAAAATGGATCAGGAATGAATATATAAAGGAAACAGAAGGGTAGCACAGTCCAGGCAGAGGGAACAGCATGTGCAAACACCTAAAGCTGAAGAGAAAAGAAAACCATCAAGGGAAAGAAGGAAGACAAGGAAGATGGAATGTAAAGAAAGAAAGCAGCACCCCATTGTTAGGAAACAATAAATCTATCTGTAAATTGACACTGTTGACTTAACATCAATTCCTGTTACCCTGACAAAAAAAACTTAAGTAGGGAAGAGTTTATTATGGCTAACAGTTCAAGGCATAATACTTCATGGTGGAGAAGTCAATGCAGCAGAAGATTGAATCAGCTTGTTACTGTTACAATATTACCACATTAAAGAAACAATGTATACTGAAAGCATGAACCCCTCAACTTCCTTTCTCTAGTTATATAGTTAAGGATCTTAATGAGAAGTAGACATACAACACAGTGGGTGTATCTTCTTACCAAAATTAATGTAAACAAGTTAACTACCCCCTCACAGACTTCCCATCTTTTTCCCAGGTTCTAGCATGGTGACTTTTGCTGGTATCCCCACCCAAGATTCCCCTCAACATAATGTATTTATTCCAGGTCCTATATACAGTACTTTGACGTGCCCTGGCCTAGTCTAGACATGCCCATATACACTGAAGTCAACCTCTAGGTTGCTATGAGGTCCTCCCCTACCTGTCACCACACACAGATTCATTCTGTGCTTCAGCCAACATTTTTACCCATCTAGACCTCTTACTTCTCTTTTTATGGCTTAAACTAGTAAACTTTCATGACTTCCAGATTCATGCTTTCTCTTCAACCCAAGAGATCTAGCCTGGATCTGACATTTAGTGCCTCAGCCTTCCCTATCTGTATAATATGACACCCAGGCTTCACCAAGGACTTATCTTACCTATTTCCCAGCACAGAGGCCTCTTACACATCACATGAAACATTTCTATCCATTGAACTGTACAACTACACTGTAGGGTAAGACAAGGAGGCAGAGTGTGTATACCAGTTCAGTCCTTTCCGTCTATATGACGTTCTTCCACCTTCTTGGGATGCTATTTGAGAATAGAGTTGGAAAAGCTATTTCCAATTTCTAAGCCCAACCTACCCCCAAATCTTCTTTTCCTCCCCAAACTGCTTTACTCATATTAGACATAGAAATAACAAAAGAACTTCGCATTTCTATATCTCATGGCAATGTGTGTGTGTATCAACCATACAAAATATCAAGCCATTATCTTTTCTCTAAACCTAACAAGTCCTGGAGAAATGCTTGATAATGAGAATTTACTAGGTAAACTCTAGAGCACAAATTTTAAAATCATAAACTTCACCAACTGATTCAAGGGATTTAAACAAGACACAAAGAAACAGCTCACTGAAATTAAGGAGAAAGTGATGCCCAAAAAATTACAGCCATAAGGCTGATGAAAATGAAGAAGACAATCAAGAAGTTGAGAATTGGATTCAAGAAGAAAGCAGAAGCACTGAAAAGGACTCAAGCTGAAATGAAGATAAAGCTGACAGACCCAGGAATTTAACCTGAAAACTCAGAGGAAAGCTGTGTAAGTGGAATGAGTTAAAAACAATCCTAAATAAAATATAGAAAGCAATATTTTTAGTTGAAAAAAGAAATGAACATAGAAGAGAGACTATGGAAAGAATTACAAAGTATCATTGTGAGCACACCACCAGCAGAGGTAAACAACAGGATGGTTACAATTAGAACAGTTAAATAATAATGTTAAATATTCATTGCTTCAAATTTCCAAACAAAAGAACTGGGCATACTGAATGGGCCAAGAACCAGAATCCATCTATGTGTTGTCTATCAGATATAGCTTTAAAGATAGACACAGCCTTACAGTAAAATTACGGAAAAAATTCTTCAACCAAATGAAACAAAGAAGTAAGCAGGCAGTGCTATACTAATATCTGAAAAAAAATTAGACTTTTAACTGTAAGTGTTAAAGTGACACTTCATTCTAGTAAAGAAAAGAGCTAACCAAGAACATATATCTATTTTAAACGTTAATGAACAAAATCTGTTGTACCTGGTTTTATAAAAAGCTACTGTTAGATTTAAGGACACTGTTTTAATTTGGGCTTTATTGCTATGAAGAGAAATCATGATCATGACAACTCTTACAAAGGAAAATGTTTAATTAGGGCTTGCTTAGAGTTTCAGAGGTTCAGTCCATTATCATCATGGCATGGCATGTTGGTATGCAAGCAGAAATAGTGCTGGGAAAAGCGAAATGAAGCTCATTGTTTTTCACTTTCCAAGTGGCTGTGGCCTGCTGTGGGGCAGAAAGCAGACTCACATATGCCATGTTCTGCAATACACAGGACATCTGGACAAGAAGGAAAGGGAGAATATCACCATTAATTGACATCATACATCAAATGGACTTCACATACATCAGCAGAATATTCCAGTAAAACACCCAAGGATATAGCAGCCCTCAGAAGCTTTCCTGAAGTAGATTCCACATGAAACACAATGCACCGTTTAAATTCAAAGAGAGTGAAATCACCACAAATATTGGACCACAGTGTGATTCAGTGTAAAGTTGATGACGAACAAATCTCTAGTAAATGTTGTGGATGTCCTGCAGCTGTCTGAAACAAATAAAACAAACAGATTGATGGAGATTAAACACTAGTTACCAAATGATGAGTGAACCAAAGAAATCAAAAAAAATTCTAGAAATAAATTAAAGTGAAAACACAATATAATGAAGCCTCTGGTACACTTTGAAAGTGGTATTGCAGAGGAAATTATAACTCTAAAGTACCTGCATTAAGAAAATCAGAAAGAACCTTAGAAAATGGCTTAATGACGCAACTCAAAAATTGAAACTATGAGAAGAAACCAAATTCAAACTTAGTCAATAAGAGGAAGTAATAACAGTCAGAGCATAAATTAGTGAAGTAGACACAAAGAAAAGAATGTAAAAAAAAATCAATGAATCTAAGAACAGGTTGATCAAGA
This sequence comes from Micromys minutus, assembly GCF_963924665.1. NCBI lineage: Eukaryota > Metazoa > Chordata > Mammalia > Rodentia > Muridae > Micromys > Micromys minutus. The sequence continues at coordinate 45,231,855 of NC_137971.1, forward strand.
ATATAAACAAATTGACAGCCTCCTGTCTCAAAAGAATGAAAGGACCCAAATGAGCAGAACTAGAAATGTACAGAGAAATGGTATAAATGACATGCAAGAAATTTAGAATATTATAAGGAAATATTTTAAATACCCATAATCCATTAATCCAGAAAGCATAAAAGTAATATCCCAATTTCTAGATTGTTATATTATCCAAATTGGACCAAGAAGACATTAGCTACTAAAAGAGACCTCCAAAACTGAAGAGATTGACATAGTAATAAAAAAAAAAAACTTTATATACAGAAAAACAGTTCAGAGCCAGATGGATTCACAGCAGAATTTTACCAAACATGCAAAGAAATATGTACAGCTAATCCTATGAAAGTATTCAAATGAAAAAAAAAGAACCTCAAAACTTGTATGAGGCCAATATTACACTAAAACTCTAGTTAATTTGATGTTGGCTATAGTCTTACTCTAAACTGCCTGTATTATGTTTATGTATGTTCCTTATATCCTAAAAATCCAAGAATTTTATCATGAAGGGGTGTAAAATTTTGTCAAAGGCCTTTTGGCATCTAATATGATGATCATGTAAATTCCTTCTCTTTTATTTTGTTTGTATGTGGATTATATTGACTGATGTTTATGTGTTGAACTATCCCTGTAACACTGAAATAAAGTCTACCTGATCATAGTGGATGACCTTTTTCATGTGTTCTTGGATTCAGTTAATGATTATTTTATTGAGTAATTTTACATCTATTCCCTTAAGGAAAACTGGTCTGTAATTTTCTTTCTTTGTTGAGTTGTTGGGCCGTTTCGGTATCTGGGTAACTATGGCCTCATAAAATGATTTTGACAATGTTTTTTCTCTTTCCAGTTTGTGGAGTAATTTGAAGAATATTGATGTTTGAAGATCTGGTAAAGTTCTACATTAAAGCTGCCTGTCTTTTATTTATTTATTTTCCCCTTCCTTTTGGATAACTTTTAATGACTTCTTTATGGATTATAGGTCTAGTTAAGCTGTTTGTTGTTTATCTGAACTTTGTTAAGTGCTACCTATCCAGAAAATTGTTTCCTTTTTATTTTCCAATTTGTATGGGTTTTTAATGTATACCCTACCTTCTGTTTCTGACCTTGTTAATCCCTCTGAGTCTTTTAGTTGTTTTGTGTAAGAGTTTCTGTTGCTGTTTACTCCAGTTGGGTACATCTACTTCTTTATTCCTGGGACTTTCAGTTTGCTGTTAATTCATTACTGTGAGATCTCTTCAATTCTTTTTATGTAGGAATTTAGTGCTGTGAACTTTCCTCTTGGGACTACTTTCACTGTATCTCATAAGTTTGGTTATGCTGAGCACTCACTGAATTTTAGAAAGTCCTTAATTTCTTGCTTTCTTTTTTTTTAAACATTTTTATTTCTTCCTTGACCCACTGGTCATGGAATAGAGAGTTATTCAGGTTCCATGAGTTTGTAAACTTCCTGTTGTTAAGAACCACCTTTAATCCATGGTATTCTGATTAGATGCAGGAGTTACTTCGATTTTCTTGTGTCTGTTGAGACTTGACTTATCTCTGCATATGCGGTCCATTTTGGACAAAATTCCTTGAGGTGCTGAGAAGAATGTAAATTCTTTTGTGTTTGAGCAAAATGTTCTTTAAACACATTAGGTCCATTTGGTTTATAATATCTGTTAGCTTCAGTATTTCTAATTCGTTTTTGTCTGGATGACCTGTATATTGATGAGAGCTTGGTTTACTCTCCCACTATCATTGCATGAGAGTCAATATGTGATTTCAGCTGTAGTAGTGTTTCTTTTACAAACAAGTACTCTTGTGTTTGGAACATAGGTGATAAGACTTATATTGCTATTTTTGTGGATGAGTATCGAATATTCTTCCCCATTTTTTAAAGTTAGTTTGGGTTTGAAATTATTTTGTTAGATAATAAATGGCAGCAGCAGATTGTTTCTTAGGTTCATTTACTTGAGTATCTTTTTTCCAGCCCTTTATTCTGAGGTAATGTTTATTCTTAATGTTGTAGTGTTTTTTGTAAGAGGCAGAGGAATGGATACTGTTTTTGTATCTATTCTGTTACTCTATGCTTTTTATTGGGGGAATTGAGGCCATTGATATTGAGAGATATCAATAAGTAATGATTGTTAATTCATATTATTTTGTTGTTGGTAGTGGTATTGGTGATATTGTGGTAGTGGTGGTGGTGATGGTTTGTGTGTGTGTGTGTGTGTGTGTTCTTCCCTTTGGTTTTTCTTGTATGAGATTATCTCTGGTTTTTGTGAGTATAATGAATTGGTTAGAATTTTCTCAAAGTACTTTTTCTAGGGCTGGATTTTTGGATAGATATTACTTAAATTTGACTTGTGTTCTCTATGGTGATTGAAAGTTTTACTGGGAACATTGGTCTGGGCAGGCATGTGGGTTTTTTAAGAGTCTGCAGCACATCTCTCCAGGACTTTCTGGCTTCTATTGTATCGATTCTGAAGTCAGGTGTAATTCTCATAGATCTATCATCACATGTCATTTTTCTTTTTTCCCTTGCAGCTTTTAATATTCCTTCCTTGTTCTGTATGTTGTCTTTTGATATTGTGTTACAAGGGAATTTTGTCTTTCAATCTATCTTTTATAGTCATGTTCTTCTTTAGGTTAGGACAATTTTATTATATAATTCAATTAAAAATATTTTCTGAGCTTTTGATCTGGAATTTTCTTCCTTTATTCTTATTATTTTTAGGTTTGTGTTTTTCATAGTATCCCAGATTTTGTGAAATAATTTTAGATTTAACATTTTATTTGGTCATTATATCAGTTTCTTCTATCGTAACTTCAGTGCTTGAGATTCCTTCATTGCTCATATTCTCTTGTTGAATCTTGTCTCTCTGGTTCCTCCAAAAATTTTAGAATTCCTCATTTTATGTTTTCTGTTATTCTTGTTATTCTAGTTTCTATTTTTAGATCTTGAACACTTTTATTCATTTCCCTCACCTGCTTGTTAGCATTTTCTGGCTTTTCTTTAAAGGAATTGGCTTGTTCTCATTATTTCTTTGTGTTTTCTGGATTTTTTAAGGTATTTTTTTTTATTTTCTCCAATTTTTGGTTTGGTTTTTCTTGAATTTCTATAAGAGATTTAAATTTTCTCTTTAAGGACCGCTATCATCTTCACATAGTTGGTTTTAAGGTCTTCCCCTTGTGCTTTATCTGTGTTGGAATATTCAGAGCCAGCTGTGCTAGGAAAGCTGGGTTCTTGTAAAGTCATATTGCCATTGCTGTTATTATGTTCTTGTGCTGGCATCTAGGCTTCCAGGTTTGGGATGATTATAGGTCTAGGTGCTGATTTCTGGGTTCATCTTTGTTAGGTGGGTGTTTTGTTTATTGATTTCTGTTCCCTCTCTGAGTTTCAAGATAGTATGATGGCTGTGTGTTGCCTGTTTTATTGGCTTCCATAGCTACTGTCTTCACACAGAATACCTGTTGTGATGGATGCAGGCATTCAGTGACGAGTGGGTCTAGGAAGGTTAGGAGATGATTGTCTATTGGATTCACAGGGGATGTGGGAGGGGACAAAGGAGGCTGCAGCTAGTGATCTATTGGAGAAGTAAGGATGAAACATAAGGGGTTAGGTATAAGGGAAGAGTCACGGGGAGGAACGACTGAGGGCAACCACTGGTTTCTTGGCAGGCATGGTCTGTGGTTGACTAGTGGTGCCTGCCTGAGTTGGGCACTTGGATGAGTGATGGAGAGAGAGACTGAAAGGAAAATGATCTGTGGACCAACAGGACATATGGCCAGGGGAAGAGGAGCTACAGCTGGTGTTCAGTTACAGTACTGGGGACAAGACTGAAGGAATTCTATAGAGGAACAGTGGGTACCAATAGTGATTTAGTTAGACTTAGGATCCATTTAACAAAAAGAAATCATGCCTGTAACTGGATCCTTAGTAAACTAATCAGGCTAGTGAAGTCATGCATCTTGGATGTTAGCCACAACCACCACTTTACTAAACCCTAACAACAACAAAAATATTTGTAAATATAATATGCAACAGATAAGTGTAGTTATCACTACTCATGAAGGAAACTTCTCTTTTTTAACAAAGAACCTAACAGAAATTCCTAGCCAATCAAACCATATTGGGGAGCTCAGTCCCAATGGGTATATCTACAAAACAATTCTCACATATAAGGATTGGGGGGCATTTTGGAAGAAATAGCAGAAAGATTGTAAGAGCCAGAGGATCATGAAGTTTTCTCTGAGACTGTCTCCTTGAAATGTCAGAAATCATTGTCATAAAGTCTCACCAACATGACTGCTGAAATATGAGCTAAAGAAGGACAGCATAAAGAGACATGCTGAAGTGGGAAAAGGTCAGTAGGCCTCAATTCTACACAAAGAACTATAGGGAAATAAGGAATATTGAAAGAAGGAGAGGAAAAAATGTACACCAGTTTGTTATCCATACCCTAGTTGGTTATCTATCAACAAATTGCCGTGCTAAAACACACATACAAATAGCATTTTAAGACTAAATTTATTTATTATTTAGGAATTTGTAAATATATGCACAATATATATATATATATATATATATATGTATGTATATATATATTATATATAAAACAACAATTCATGAAAAAAGAGGCCATAAATTTTAAAAAGCATGGCAGGGTATATGGGAAGTTTTGGAGTGAGAAAGAAATGATATAATAATATAATCATACATGATAGTCAAAAGATAATCTATTTGGTGTTTTAAATGAGAATATTATACCCCACATGTTCAAATAGTTTAATGTTTGATCTTAGTTAATGGAATTGTTTAAGGAGAATTAGAAGGGGTTATTTTATTAGAAGAAGTGTATCACAGGGAATTGATGGGCTTTGATGGGCCCATACTCCTCTCTTTCTCTCTCTCTCTCTCTTTCTCTCTCTCTCTCTCTCTCTCTTTCTCTCTCTTTGTGTGTGTGTCTATCTGTCTCTCAGTCTCTGTCTCTTTCTCTCTTTTCTCTTTCTCCCTTCCTCACTTCTTTCTCCCTTCTTTCCTCCCCTTCCCTCCACTTCCTTCCCCTCCCCTCCTCTCCCGTCCACTTCCTCTCCCTTCCTTCCTGTCCACTTCTCTTCTCTTCTCTTCTCTTCTCTTCTCTTCTCTTCTCTTCTCTTCTCTTCTCTTCTCTTCTCTTCTCTTCTCTTCCCTTCCCTTCCCTTCCCTTCCCTTCCCTTCCCTTCCCTTCCCTCCCCTCCCCTCCCCTTCCCTTCCCTTTTCTTTTCTTTCCTTTCCTTTCCTTCTCTTCCCTTCCCTTCCCTTCCACTGCCCCTTCCCTTCCCAATGTGATCAGTCAGCTCCTGCTTCAGCACCATGCCTGCTTGCCTATTTGCTTGTTGCCATGTTTTCCATTATGATAATCAGAGAAACAACCTCCGAAACATCTGAAATTGTAACCAAGATTCCAATAAATTTTCTTTTATAAGTTGTATTGGTCATGGTACCTTCACAGAAATAGAAATGCACCTAATACAGTTCATCACCACCATGCTTAGAAGTCCATTTCCAATGTGATTCTAGATTCTGTTGAGTTGGAAATTGTTACTAACCATCAGAAACTTCTTAGTTCAGTGATAAGCATATGTATAGAACTATCCAAGAAAGTGGAAGCCATCTGGACATTGCTTCAGACAAATCTTTGTCTCTGTTAGCAAGTTCAAGGAAAACATGTTTCTGTCCCTTTCCACAATAGGGAATACAAAATAATGACCAATGCACCATGTTTTGGGAGACAAATTATTTGGGAATAACTTCTGCTTATTTTCTTTATTTGTATGACTATGAAGAGAATAAACTTCCCCGATCCTCTTCCATCATTTGAAACATTAAGCTAATCATGGTATGCTACACGTAGTGTATAAAAAAGTGAAACGATTTAAAATGGAAAGGATGCGAGGATAGTACCTGGTATATAGTAAACATGTAATTAGCAACAATGGTATTATGGCCATTATTATTGTTGCTCTAAAGAGAAATTAGGAAATTGCTTTTAGTTAGCAAATTTTGGAGGGGCTTTGTTTTATAATTGGATTCTCAGGAGGATGTAGGTATGTACATTTGCCACATAATCTCTCTTACTGTTTTTACATTATGAGGGCAGAATTTTTGGTATGAGACAGCGTGGCACACAAAGCAGATCATATTTGATGTCCCATCTTTACAGACTCCTTCTGCAAACCCATGCTAAGAAAGCTTAAATACTAGTTGTCCATAGATTTTAGACATCATGATGTCCTTCAATCTTTCATGATAATTTCATAGCAGCCATTTTTATATCTTCTGCATCTGGTTCTCCATTCTAAAAATGCTTGATTTCTGTCTAAACTAGCAACTTTTATACTGTCTTCTTATTTTCCTTCATGAGTGCTCTCATAGAGATCACTTTACTAATTTCCCTATTTCTTTGTTTAAAGTACTAATCTCATCATTCTTGCAGTCATTTACCACTGTGGTGTTGTGAATTTCAACCTAACCAACCTAAAGATGTTTCCAAGGTGCTGGCTCTAGTAACTCAGAACTACCTCATTTATTTTCAAGAAAGCTCTTCACACTGAAGTACTGAAACTCAACTATAATGGTATCTATAACAATGGAAAAGTTTCTATAGGTTGCTGATATTCGGGAAACAAGAAAATTCTCAAATGATTTTCTCATTTGATCTTTATTAGACACAAGGTAGAGATAGCTAGATACAATGGAGATCTATTTCTGTATTGAATATAAACATATATGCGTGTGGACATATGAGTATATGCAAACACAGCTAAACAGTGTTTTGATGAGAGCAGACAGGAGCAATGTAAGTTATTGTAGTTCCGTTGAATTGTAATGAGGACAGTGACAGTCAGCTTTTGAGTTTCTGCTGGAGCAGCACATGACATGTATTGCTTTTTAGAAAGAAATTCATTTGTACTTATCAAGTATAGGAGAATGAGTCCTCCTGTTTTGACTTCCTTTTTGTACTTGTTGATATGTGCAGAATATCCAACATGTTGCTGAGAAAGTTCATCATCATTCATAGTTTACCTTTCTAGGAATAAAAACCCTGGCAATAGATTTCTTTAGACTTGAATATGGGGTTGATTTAAAGCCTTTTTCTCATGGTACTCTGGTAAATGTGAGAGGCTTTTATTGTTGTAATGGTTCTTCAGATCCAGTTCATTGCAGTTTGTTTAGTTCAAGTAGAAGTATATCAGTAACAATAAGCTTTATTTATCCAGCAGTTCACACTGGTCAATCAGAAAAGAAAGTACATGAAATACTGGTCATGTAGAACTAGCACTCAGCACCATTTGTTGCAGAGGCTGTCCTTTTTTATTGAATGTTTTTGATTCTTTGTCAAAGATCAAGTGATCATAGGTGTATGAGTTCATTGCTGCATCTTCAATTCTATTCCATTGATCTATCTGCCTGTCTTTGTATCAGTACCATGCCGTTTTTATGACAGTTGATCTGTAACACAGCTTGAGGTCAGAGATGGTGATTCCCTTGGAAGTGTTTTTTTTTTTTTTTTTTTTTATTGTTGAGAATAGTTTTTTTGCTATCCTTGGCTTTTTATTATTTCAAATGAATTTGCAAATTTCTCTTTCTAACTCTATGAAGAATTGAGTTGGTATGGTGCTGGCTCAACTGGCAGTCAGCATGCAGAAGGCGATCCTTTCTTATCTATCTCCTTGTACAAAGCTCAAGTCTAAGTGGATCAAAGAACTCCACACAAAAAAAAGTACACTGAAACTAATAGAACAGAAAGTAAGAAAGGCAAGAAAGAGCTTAGAACATGTAGACACAGAGGAAATTTTCCTGAACGAAATACCAATGGCTTGTGCTTTAAGAGCAAGAATCTACAAATGGAACCTTATGAAATTGCAAAGCTTCTGTAAGGAAAAGGATACTCAAAAGGACAAAACAGAAAAAAACAGTTTGGAAAAAGTTCTTTTTCAATTCTACATCTGATAGAGGCATCAGGGAAATGCAAATCAAAACAACCCTGAGATTCTACCTTATACCAGTCAGAATGGCTAAGATCAAAAACTCAGGTAATAGCAGATGCTGGTGAGGATGTGGAGAAGAGGAACACTCCTCCACTGTTGGTGGGGTTGTAAGCTGCTAAAACTACTCTGAAAACCCATCTGTCGATTCCTCAGAAAATTGGACATAGTATTACCTGAGGACCCAGTTATACCACTCCTGGGCATATACTGGGAAGAAGGTCCAATATCTAACAAGGACACATGTTCATCCATGTTCATAACATCCTTATTTATAATAGTCAGAAGCTGGAAAAGCCCAGATGTCCTTCAAGAAAAGATGGGATACAGAAATTTTGTACATTTACATAGTGGAGTATTACTCAGCTACTAAAAACAATGACTTCATGAAATTTCTAGGCAAATGAATGGAACTTGAAGCTATCATCCTGAACGAGGCAACTTGGTCATAAAAGAACACTCATGGTTTGTATTCACTGATAAGCAGGTAATAGCCCAAAAAGCTCAGAATAACCAAGAAAAAAATCACAGAAATTATGAATCTCAAAGAGAAGGAAGGCCAGAAGGTGGATGCCTGAGTCCTTCTTAGAAGGGAAAACAAAACACTCATGAGAGGTAATAATGGGACAAATAAAAGAGCAGGAATTGGAGAAAAGATCATACAAAGACTGCCTTACTTGGGGATCTACCCATATTCAGCCACTAAACCCTTGCACTATTGCTGATGCCAAGTTTCCCTTACTGGCAGGAATCTGGTATGAATGCCTCCTCAGAGGGTCTACCAGAGTTGTACTGATACAGAGGAGGATGCTTGCAGCTAACCATTTGACTGAATATGGGGACCCAAATGAAGGATCTAGAGAAAAGACTTAAGGAGCTGAAAGGGTCTGCAACCCAATGGGAAGAACAAAATTATAAACTAATCAAACCTACCACAGCTCCTAGGGACTAAAACACCACCCAATGACTTGTTATGGAGAAACCCATGGCTCCAGGTACATAAACAGCAAAGGATATCATTCTTTGGCATTAGTGAGAGGAAAGGACTTTGATCCAGTGATGGCTCATTTTCCAAATGTACGGAAATGCCAAGATGCTGAAATAGGAGAGAGAATTTGGGAGAGGGAGCACCTTCATAGAGGCAATGGGAGGGTGAGTGGAGATGGGGTTGGCAGAAAGGTGATAACATTTGAAATGTAAATGCAGAGAATTTTCAATAAAGAAAAGGGGGAAAAACGAACTAGCATTCAGACTTGGAGGCCTCCTAACACAGAAGCTGTGGACTTTCTAGTGCTGTGATTTTATGCAGTAAATGCATGCAGTGGGAGAGAAGGAAAGAAGAAAGTAGAAATTTTCTCTTCAATCTATAGGAAGGTTTTCTTTTATATTTATAGCAAATATTTATGGCAAAAAAAAGTGGTGTAAGAAATATTGAATTTGATCAATGGTCCATGCCAGATATGTATTCTTATATATATAAATCTACACAGCATTCCTCAAAGCTTGCATCTAAAGCCTGCATGTGTCTTTCACTAATGATTTCTCAGTTCTTGGCATATCCTTGGATCAGATAAGGTTATAGTAGTTTCTTTTGGTATTTGAATTTTATTATATTCTTGGTTTTACATTTTTGTATTCTACTTAGATCTTTTGTGGAAGATAAATTTCAACATAGGCTGGAGTTTTTCCGGTGAAGTTTATGATATTGGCAAAGCCTTGTATTTCTGGGACTACCCAGTCCCATCATGTTGTCAGGGGCTCACAGGAAGCAGTGGGAAAGCTTGCTAGATACTCTGAAACATAGGAGAGGATGTCTCCTAATGTAGAAACTTCTATGACATCTGGAGACCACTAGATTTTCACAGTTGAGAAAAATGCAATCTATGGGGCTTCTTAGATTATGATGAAGCCCTTCTACTTAACCTTAATTTTAACCTAAAAGAGAATCAATAGAAACAAATTCCTTGTGGTCAAATTCTATATTAGTGATACTCCCTTGAAAAATTAATGTTTCAGTAGACAGTTTATGTGAAAAGTGATCTAGTGATTCATTTTTAAAAGAAAAGAAAAATTCTCAAATGTATTTCATTTTAGGGGAAAAAAGTGCCAGAAGTTTGTTTTTTTCAGTATTTTAAACTATGCCATTAGGAAAAAGTTCAGGAAGCCTCAACTCTATGCTAGGAACTCCAGGGAAAATTTGGAGTGGAGAAATGCAGCAACATGGAAGATGAGTTCACAAACTTGAAGGAGAGCAGGAAGGGACAAGAAGAGTGATTTGGCAGAAGAAAGGGGAGAGAGAAATGGTGCAATTATATTATAAGGTCAAAGTTTTTAAATATTATATGGTAATTTATTTCTCTGCAAAAGTCACTCAATTTTTACAACAAGCATTTAAAGACCAGACTAGGAAAATTTTGATGATCTTTGCTTTCTACAAATCAAGCCAAATGAAAAGAAATAAGGATGGGGTGAGAGGAGAGAGCAAAACACTACTTGCATATATTGGCATGTCATATGTATTTCTTAGTAGGTGAGTTTTTTTAAACAACTTTATTTTACAAAACAAAGATAAATGTACAGATTTTAAACATTTATTTGCTTAAAATTATACATTTTTGTCAGTACTTATTTTTCAGATTTTAACATAATTTTTACATAAAACTATATGAATATATTTTTTAGTCAGTACTTGATTTTTTTCAAGGTTTGATAGTATGCCTTGAAAACTTAATAGTTATAATGAGCATAAAGTACATGTAAAACAAAATGTAACATGGAAATAGTTAAAGTTTTCTTGTTTTGTAAATATTTTTTTGTTTGTTTTGTTTTGTTTTCTTTATTTCTTGGACTTCATACAGTCTGTGAGTTGTTTCTGGGGGAGTGCAAGCCTCTGGGGTTAGCATCCCACTATCAGTGACTGCATATTATGTCTGTTCTTTTGTGACTAGGTTATCTCACTCAGGATGATATTCTCTAGATGCAGCCATTTTCTTAAGAATTTGGTTAAGTCATTGTTTCTGGTGGCTGAGTAGTATTCCATTGTGTATATGTACCACAATATTTGTATCCATTCATCTTCTGAAGGACATCTGGGTTCCTTCCAGCTTCTGGCTATTATAAATAGAGTTTTTAACTTAAGCAGTTATTATAAATGTATATGGAAGACCAAATATACTCATATGGACAAAGGGAAAGGATACAAACAGCTTTTTAAACAGTAAAAACAATTGTGAAATATTTTAACTTTCAGATTGGCAAAAAGAAACAAAGAAAAAAACTACCAAAACCAAACAAACAAACAAACAAAAAAAAACCCAAAACATCAGCAAAGCAAACAATACTATATGTCATTGATGGCTTCACAAAGAACTTAACAATATTGATGGGAATTGTAGATGGAGACATCTGACTTGACGAATTTCGAAAACCTTTAAAACATTATATTCACCTAATGTTTTCCTGGCAATCTCATTTCCAGGAATCTGTTGGGCCATTGTATCTAACATGGCAAAACAAAGATGTTTGCAAGGGCATTAGTGAAATGTAGCAATATTCTAAGGCATTCATTTATAGGAACTCTGTAAAAGTTTGTTATATTTCTATAATGGATATATTGGTGTCATTCTTTAAATGAGCCACCTTCCTCATTCCATGCTCACATAGAATTAATTCCAGGACACATCATTACAAGAACAAAACATGTAGGAGAATTTAGCATGGAGTATGGTAACATAAATTTAGAATTTCAAGGAAAAAGTATAAAAATCTTAATTCTTTATGGAATGGAGAAAAATTACTTTACTGTACTTGTATTCTTGTGGTTTGAATAATAATGGCTCCATAGGCTCATATTTTTTAATGATTTGTCATCACTATTTCAGAAGAATTAACAAATATGATATTATTCGAGTAGGTGTGACCTTATTGAAGGAAGTATGTTATTGGGTGTGTGCTTTGAACTTTCAGAAGCTCAGGCCAGGCACAATGGCTCCTTCTTCCTGCTGCCTGGTCATGTGGATGTAGAACTCCCAGCTATTTCTCCAGTACTATGTCTGTCTGCATGCTAACATGTATCACACCATGATGATAATTCATTATTATTATTATTATTATTATTATTATTATTATTATTATTATTATTATTTAGATAGGGTCTCACTATGAAGCCCTAGCTGGTCTGGAACTCATATTATACACAATATGGTCTTGAGCTCATCACAGAGATTTGCTTGTCTCTGACCCTGAGTGCTGGTATTAGAGGCGTGTACCATCCTCTCAGGCTATTTTTATGGTTTAGTTATTTTTCATGTTTGCCATAATACTAAAATCTATAGAGCAATGAGTAAAGCATATAAAGTCAGAGTAGAAAATTGGAATGCTGTAGGTTAGAAGTTAATATTTTTCTATCAAATGTAGAAAACACACTGATGTTAGTATGTCAAAAAGAAACTACACAAAACATTATAAACTCCACATTTAGTGTTTATGTCACTTTCAAATTAAGACATCAAATGAGTTCACTACCTAGTTCCCTCTCCATTTGATAGTTTCCCAGCCCCTAACATTGGGTTAAATCTCATAATTATCCTCAAAAGTTTAATGGAAACACGCCTATAATGTTTGTGATTATATAAAGAATTATAGAATTCGTCTCCTTATTGCCAAATCCAATGTTTGTCCGATTTAGCTGTAACAATGTGCCCAGCTGCCATTAGCTCATTCTTCCCTTTATTCTAATAAAGTTTAATTACTTGTTAAAGTTCTTTTATTGTGGAGTTAGCATATGGTAGGTACCTGATTTACCTAACATTCTACTCAAGCTGTATAAAGGCTGGTAGTTTTCTAAAGCAACACTAATTTATGACACTTGTAAAATCCCAGTTGTTTCTTGGTTTTTACTTCCCTCCCCCTCTGAAGTTTCATTGAATTCTCATGAAGCAGCCATTATTGAAAGTTTATGACCACACACAAAATATATCATGAATATGGACTCCTCCAGAGTTCTTGTTGAGATGAAAAGCATTTTAAATACACTGAGATGAATATCTATAGGTTGAGACCTTGCCAGTTGTTTTGCAATAAGTTCAACTAATTTCTGGTCCACAGGTCCACAGACTGAAAGTATATTAAGTTCAGGATCCCTGCCCCCTCTTCCCCTTCATTCTCCTCCTCCTCCACCTCTTCTTCTTCCTCCTCCTCTTCTTCTATTCAACAATAAATCTTCAGTGAGTATTCCTAGCATTTCCCCCCATATGCCCTCCACCCCCTTTCTCATTTCAATTTACTAGTATAGTAACTAGGAATCATATCTATTTGACACTATTTTTCCAGAAACCTGACGTGCCTAATTGGTATGGATTTTCACAACAAAATACCACCCCCTTTTTTTTTGTAAAGGCTAAAAGCTACTTTATATAAAAAAGGCACAGAGAACTTCAGCTGATTGCGAAAGCAGGGAAAGTAGAGCTGCTTCTCACACGCACTCCAGGGTCATTTTTATCCTAACTTCTCAGGACCTTGTTTATTTAAACTTGTTAATGGCAGTCTGGGAGATGGTAGATAGCAGAGAAAAAGAGACTGCTCAGGAAAAATACCCTGGACAGGTAGGACATGACCAATGAGGGAGGAGGGGGAAAAAGCCCAGGAAGGAGGTGTTCTCTACAGCTAGGGAGATTCCTTGCTCTCTCCTGCTTGTGGCTTTCCTGGCACTGTCCTGACCCACACTGTATTTTTCCCATCACCCACAGCTGCATCTTTCAACATCTCTGCATCTCTTCCTCTCATGTCCTTGTTTCTCACAGCTGTAGCCTCTTCACATTTGTGTCAACTGTCTTGCCCTGAAATTTGTGTAATCCTCTGTCCCATGGAATGAGCTTTGAAAATCTCCTCGAAATATCCCAAAGACCATCTTTGGATACTGATATTGTTGGAATATTATTCTAACTAAAAACAGAAACGTAAAGCAAGGTAATAAAAACAAGAAAGGCATTATATTGTTAGAATATACTTGTGCATAAATCCCTATTTTTGTCTTCAAAATGACTGTGTTTTCAGAAGCTGTGAAAGCAGGCCTGGCCCTGAACAGTTTGAGATTGCAGTAGGGGCAGACAAAAAGCAAAGTTTGAAGGGTGTTTTCAAATGGGTTGAAGAATCAGTACACTTTCCTTTTTCAATCTTTTTTATTTTAAAAAACAAATATAAATGTATGAATTTTCAGCATTTTTGCATAAAAGTATACGAATACATTTTTTAAGGTTGTAATTAAGTATTTCTGAGTACATATACATACTCATATGTATATATGTAACAATAATATAGGAAAAGAGGCTATTAATTTGAGGGGATAGGAGAGAAACTAGGAGGGGCTATAGGGAGGAAAGGGGGATGTGATACAGTTCTATTTTAATTAAAATATATTCTTTTTTTTGTTGAACTTCACAGTCTGTTAGTTTTTTCTGGGGTGTTCAGAGCTTTCTGGAGTTAGTATCCCATTATCAATGACTGTAAACTATGTATGTTCTTTTGTGACTGGGTTATCTCACTCAATGATATTCTATAGATGCATTGATTTTCTTAAGAATTTCGTTAAGCCATTGTTTATGATAGCTGAGTAGTACTCCATTGTGTAAATATACCACAATTTTTGTATCCATTCATCTACTGAAGGGCATCTGGGTTCTTTCCAGCTTCTGGCTATTTTAAATAGAGCTGCAATGAACATTGTGGTGCATGTATCTTTGTTGTATGTTGGAGTGTCTCTGGGGTATATGCCCAGAAGTGGAATAACTGGGTCTTCAGGTAGTACTATGTCCATTTTTCTGAGGAACCACCAGACTGATTTCCAGAGTAGTTGTATCAGTTCACAACCCACCAACAGTGGAGAAGTGTTCCTCTTTCTCCATATCCTTGACAACATCTGTTGTCATCTGAGTTTTGGAACTTGGCCAATCTGACTGGTGTGAGGTGGAATCTCAGGGATGTTTTGATTTGCATTTCCCTGATGGCTAAGGAAGTTGAGCACTTCCTTAGATGTTTATAAGCCATTCAATATTCCTCAATTGAGAAGATTTTGTTTAAGTCTTTACCCCATTTTTTAATAGGGTTGTTTGATTCTCTGGTGTATAGCTTTTTGTATTCTTTGCATACCTTGGATATTAGGCCTCTATCAGATGTGGGGTTGGTAAAAATCTTTTCCCACTCTGTTGGCTGCTGTTTTGTTTTCTTGACAGTGTCTTTAGCGTTACAGAAACTTTGCAATCTCATTAAGTCCCATTTGTCAATTTTTGACCTTAGAGCTTGAGCCATTGGTGTTCTGTTCAGGAAATTTTCTCCTGTGTTTATTAGTTCTAAGGTTTACCCTACTTTCTTATCTCATGGTTTCAGTGGACCCGGTTTAATGTGGGGATCTTTGATCCACTTACACTTGAGCTCTGTACAAGGAGATAAGAAAGGGTCTATTTTCATTCTTCTGCAAGCTGAGTGCCAGTTGGTCCAACACCATTTGTTGAACAGGCTGTCCTTTTTCAATTGAATGTTTATGACTCCTTTGTCAAAAATCTAGTAACCATATACATGAGGGCTCATTTCTGGATCTTCTATTCTATTCCATTGATCCATGTGCCTATTTCTGTACCAGTACAATACAGGTTTTTTTTTTTTTTTATCACTATTGTCTTGTAATATAGCTTGAGGTCAGGGATGGTGATTCCTCTAGATGTTTTCTTGTTGTTGAGGATGGATTTCGCTATTCTAGGTCTTTTGTTATTCGAGAAGAAATTGCACATTGCTTTTTCCAACTCAATAAAGAATTGGGTTGGAATTTAGATGGGGATTGCATTGAATCTGTAGATTGCTTTTGGTAGGATGGCCATTTTTAAAATGTTGATCCTTCCAATCCATGAGCATGGGAGATCTCTCCATTTTCTGAGATCTTCCTTGATTTCCTTCTTTGGAGTTTAAAGTTCTTGTCTTACAGGTCCTTCACTTGCTTAGTTAGAGTCACACCAAGGTATTTCATAGTTTTATGGCTATTGTGAAGGGTATCTTTTCCCTAATTTCTTTCTCCACATGTTTGTCCTTTGAATATAGGAAGGCTACTGATTCGTTTGAGTTACTTTTATATCCAGCCACTTTGCGGAACTTGTTTATCAGCTGTAGGAGTTCTCTGTTGGAAGTTGTGAAGTGGCTTAAGTACACTATCATGTCATCTGCAAATAGTTATGTTTTTACTTCTTTCTTTCCAATTTATATCCCTTTGATTTCCTTTGGCTGCCTAATTGCTCCAGCCAGGACTTCCAGTACTATGTTGAATAGGTAGGGGGAGAGTGGGCAGCCTTGCCGAGTCCCTGATTTTAGTGGGATTGCTTCAAGTTTCTTGCCATTAAGTTTGAGGTTGGCTGTTGGTTTGCTGTATATTGCTTTTTATTATGTTTAGGTATGGGCCTTGAATTCCTGTTTTTTCCAAGACTTTTAACACGAAGTGGTGTTGGATTTTGTCAAATGCTTTCTCAGCATCTAGTGAGATAACCATGTGGTTTTTTTCTTTGAGTTTGTTTATATGGTGGATTACATTGATGGATTTCCATATATTAAACAATACCTGCATCCCAGGGATGAAGTCTACTTGATCATGGTGAATGATCTTTTTTTATGTGTTCTTGGATTCGGTTTGCAAGAATTTTGTTGAGCATTTTTGCATCAATGTTCATAAGTGATATTGGTCTGAAGCTGTCAATCCTTGTAGGGTCTTTGTGTGGTTTAGGAACGAGAGTTATTGTAGCCTAAAAAAATGAGTTAGGTAGTGTTCCATCAGATTCTATTTTGTGGAATAGTTTGGAGAGTATTGGTATCATGTCGTCAATAAATGTCTGATAAAACTCTGAACTGAAACCATCTGGACCTGGGCTTTTTTTGGTTGGGAGGCTTTTGATGACTGCTTCTATTTCTTTAAGTGTTATGGGATTATTTAGATGGTTTACCTGGTCCTGGTTTAACTTTGGTATCTTGTATCTGTCTAGGAAATCATCCATTTCCTCCCGATTTTCCAGCTTCGTTGAGTATAGACTTTTGTAGTAGGATCTGATGATTTCTTGAATTTCCTCAGTTTCAGTAATTATTTCTCCGCTTTCCTTTCTGATTTTGTTAATTTGGATACTCTCTCTTTGCCTTCTAGTTAGTCTGGCTAAGGGTTTATCAATCTTGTTAATTTTCTGAAAGAACCAGCTCTTGGTTTTGTTGATACTTTGAATGGTTCTTTTTGTTTCTATTTGGTCTATTTCTGACCTATTTTTGCTTATTTCTTGCTGTCTACTTCTCTGGGGTGTATCTGCTTATTTTGTTCCAGAGCTTTCAAAAGTGATGTCAGGTTGCTAGTGTATGCATGCTCCAGTTTCTTTTTGGAAGTACTCAGAGCTTTGAGTTTTCCTCTCAGTAGTGCTTTCATTGCATCTCATAGGTTTGGGTATGTCGTGTTTTATTTTCATTGAATTCTAGAAAATCCCTAATTAATTTCTTTATTTCTTATTTGACCCTTCTATAATTTAATAGAGCATTGTTTAGTTTCCATGTGTATATGGGCTTTTTGTTGTCTTTGTTGTTATTAAAGACCAGCCTTAGACCATGGTGATCTGAAAGGATGCATGGGAGGATTTAGATCTTCTTGTATTGATTGATGCTCTTTCTGTGTCCAATTATATGGTCATTTTTTGAGAAGGTGCAATGAGGTGCTGAGAAGAAGGTTTATTCTTTTGCTTTAGGATGATATATTCTATAGATATCTCTTAATTCCAGTTGGTTCATAGTCTCTGCTAGTTTTACAGTGTTCTTGTTCAGTTTCTGTTTCCATGATCTGTCCATTGGTGAGAGTGGGGTATTAAAGTTTCTCACTATTATTGTGTGGGGTAAAATGTATTTTCTGAGCTTTAGTAGGGTTTTTTTTTTTATAAATATGGGTGCTTTTGCATTTGGAGCATATATGTGAAGGATTGAGAGTTCCTCCTGACAGATTTCCCCTGTAATGAGTAAAAAGTGTCCTTCCTTATCTCTTTTGATAACTTTTGTTTGAAAATCTACTTTATTCAATATTAGAATGGCCACTCTAGCTTGCTTCTTGGGGCCATTTGCTTGGAGGGTTTTTTTCCAATCGTTTATTCTAAGAGAGTGTCTGTCTTTGTTTCTGAGATGAGTTTCCTATATGCAGCAAAATGCTGGGCTTTGTTTATGTATCCAGTCTGATAGCCTATATCTTTTTATTGGGGAGTTTAGTCCATTTATGTTAATAGATATCAAGAAATAGTGGTTGCTGTTTCCTTCTATTGTTGCTTTGGTAGGTTGAATTGTGCCTGTGTGTCTTTCTTTCTTTAGTTTTCTTGCTTGGAAGTTTTCTTGTTTTTACTATGAGGTGATTCCCCTCATTGTATTGGGCTTTCCACTTATAATTCGGTGTAGTGTTAGGTTTGTGGTCATATATTGTGTGAATTTAGTTTTGTCTTTTAATATCTTTGTCTCGCCGTCGATGGTGATTGATAGTTTTGCTGGGTATAGCAGCTTGGGCTGGCACTTGTGCTCTCTTAGGGTCTGCATGATGTTTGTCCAGGCTCTTCTAGGTTTCATAGTCTCTGTTGAGAAATCGGGTATGGTTCTGATTGGTCTGCTTTTGTATGTTACATGGCCTTTTTCCTTTTTTGCTCTTAGTATTCTTTCTTTGTTTTGGGCACTTTATATTTTGACTATTATGTGTCGGGAGGAATTTCTTTTCTGGTCCAACCTATTTGGAGTTCTGTAGGCTTCTTTTATGCTCACAGTCATATCATTTTTAAGGATAGAGAAGTTTTCTTCCAGGATTTTGTTGAAGATATTTACTGTACCTCTTAGTTGATATTCTTCGCCCTCTTCTATTCCTATTATTCTTAGATTTGGTTTTCTAATTGTGTCCTGGATCTCCTGCACATTTTGATTTAGGAGCTTTTTGTTTTTTGCATCTTCTCTGACTGTTTTGTCTATGTTTTCATTGTTGTCTTCGGCCTCCGAGATTCTCTCTTCCATCTCTTGTAGTCTGTTGCAAATGCTTGCATCTGTGACTCCTGATTTCTTTTTTAGGATTTCTACCTCTAGAATTGTCTCTTTTAGTGTTTTCTTTATTGTGTCCATTTCTGTTTTAAATTCCTTCCTCTATTCCTTCATCTCTTTGGTTCTGTTTTCTTCTAGTTCTTTGAGTGTTTTTCTTGTTTCTTCTTTAAAAGCTTCTAATTCTTTATGCTTTTCCTCCCGTTCTTGTTTAAGGATCTCTATCATCATCTTGAGGTAGGATTTTGTGTCTGAGTCTTCTTTTTCTGGAGTGTTTGGTATTCTGCTGTTTGTTGTGATGGGAAAGCTGGGTTCTGGTATTACCAGGTTGTCTTGGTTTCCCTGGGGTACATTCTTTTGCTTTCCTCTTTCCATCTTGTTGTCATTGATTGGTTCTAGCCTTTCCCTTATACCTTGCCTGTGTCTCTGTGTCTCTGCTGTTCCTAGTGGTGGATGTTCCCAGTGTCAATTGTGCACCCTAAAAGCCACTAGCTGGGATCAGAGGGCCCAATGGTGCAGGGTTCCTGGATCCCTGGATCCCTGAATCAAGCCTGGCAGATGTACTCATTTTGCATGCTCCGCTGAGATCTCTCTGTCTCCTGGCTAGTTGGAATCCATTCTCACCTGTTACTCACCAGTCCTGTGTGTCTGGATCTTCACTCTTCCTGTTGGCAGATGTTCAAGTGCTTATTGTGCACCCAGGAAGCTGCCATCTGGTAACAGAGGGCCCAATGCTGCTGTGTTCCTGGATCCCTGGATCAAGCTGAGCATGCACACTCTTTCCACGTGTTCTGCTGAGCTCACTCTGCCCCCTGGCTAGTCAGAATCAGTTCTCACCGGGTTCTTTGCCAGTCCTGTGTGTCTGGATCTCCTTTTTCTTTCTTACAGCTGGGCCATTTGATGATATCTGAGCTTAGAGACCAAATATTCGATGTTACTTGAATAACTGTCTTGCACTAGCTGAAGTAGGCAAGTGGACAGAAATTTTTGCTAACAGCTGTAGACACTGTCAGTAGTTTTTTCATCTATAGGTTTTTATGAATAAATAAAATAATGAAGAAAATGAGAATAATTACAAAACAAAAGTAGAGATTTTGCTTCAATACATGAGCAAAAATAATAGTTATTTCTTTAAATAAAGAACATGTTCAACAATTGTTTCCTAATTTCTGAGAATACATATTTTACTTTTTTAAGAATTTGTGTTCTTTAAAACCTAGTTGGCCAGGTTTGTTTCAGAATATTTTTTTCCTATTTTAAAAAAGTCAGTATAGTATTGATGTAAAGGCAGATATTTTCATTTACATAATAACCTCAGTAGAGAGTAACTACTCAGTAGAGAGTAATCAAAAATAGGATTTCTACAATGAATATTTATATATTAAAAAAAGACCCATCTTGTTGGCAAACACCAATCGTTTACTCTGTGGAACTTAAAGTGACCACTTCCTGTAGCCAGGCAGGGCCCCCAGTCAAGAGATAAAGACACCAACCCACCCACAAAACTTTCAACCCCAAATTTGTTTTATCCACAAGAAATTCAGGGACAATGATGAAGCAGAGACTGAGGTAATAACCAGTCAATAATGCTCAATTTGTGACAAAAGCCTAGCTTAACTGCCCTTTGAGAGGCTTGAAACAGCAGCTCAGCCAAACAGATGTAGAGTCCCACCTTAGATGTAGCTTAGGGAGTATTGTAGAAGAGGTGGGAGAGGAATTGAGGGACATCCACAGGAAGACCAAGAGACAACTAATCTGGAAACTGTGGGCTCCCAGAGACTGAACCCCCAATCAAAGTGTGAGGAAGGGCTGCACCTACACTCCCTAGCACATATATAGCAGATGTGCAGCTTGGTCTTCATGCATGTTTCCAGAAAACTGAGGTGGGGGCTGTTTCTAAGTCTGTTGCCTGCCAGTGGCTTCTGTTCACTTAACTGGGTTACCTTGTCTGACCTCACTGGAAGAGGGGGAAGTATCTAGTCCTGTAGTGACTTGCTGTTCCAGGGTGGTTTGATAACCAGGGGTGCCTCCAACCTCTCAAAGGAGAAAGGGAGGAGAAATAAAGGGAGATATGGGGGAGGGTTGGTCTGGGAGGAGAGGGTGATAGTGGGGTGTAAAGTAAATAAACAAATGCAATTTAAAAGTTGTGCAAATAATTTCATATGAGTTCAAGTGTTTTGCCATCAAATAGCTTTGCTGCTAATTAAAGAAAACAGAAAACTTTTTTTTCCCCTAAGATTTTCAGTTTCTATATTTTGAATTTGTGAATAAGGAAATACAGTTACATTAAATGAATCTAAGTAGTGTAAAAGCCTTCTTTAATGGCATTCACAAAATTAATTGCCTAGCTCTATTTTCTTTTAACTTAGAGAAACAGCATCATTAATGAATTACAGTTCAAGCAAGCACATCCAAAGCCACTGAACAGGAAATACACACCTCGCCCATAAGAGCTGAGAACTATGTAGAGTTGATAAGCTACTTCACTTGGTTTGAATGGGCTGATATTTCAGTGAGAAAGTTAAGTTCCAAGTTTCTCAATGAATTAGTGAATTTTAATTGAAAAATTTGAGCTTTGACCTTGAGGGTTAAGTTGTAGAAATGATTCAAGGGCTCTGTAGCAATTAGTGATCTTGACCCTGGTTACTGCCCATCTGACATTTTTAGAAATTATCTTGTCATCTGGTTTAAAATGGTGACTATTTCAATGACTAATGCTGAATTTGGTGTTTCAAATGACCTCATTCATGAAAAGGTATCTGGTACATGACGGAAATTCATTTTGAATTGATCTAAATATTTAACAGGGAGCACTGGCATAATAATCTGAAATTATAGCAAGTTATGAATAGAAGAAGGTCAACTGAGAGAAAGAAACCCTCACATGGCCAAGTCATTCTACAAAAATGTCTTCTTCTCTTGATGGTTTGGATGTACTGATATTGATCTCTGATAGTGAATCAAACCCAGAAAACTGCAGTGTAAATTGCTACAAAGAGCAGTGGACACTTTTAAGATCCCCAGGGTACAGGAAACATCCAGGTAATAATGGTTGTGATGTCCTTCTGCCCATTGACAACCTTCAATGAACCCTGTTAATAAAATCCACCCCTAGCCAACAGCCTGCAGTTCCTACACACAAGCAGTGGACATTCAGTGCTCTTGTGTCTAGGACATGCTTGGGTTTTCCCCACAAACAGATCATCACTTTCTGGGGGCCAGCCCTCTGTTTTGTTCCTGTATTAATGTCTAACTCTTGTTCATTTTCCATCCATATCAGCTCTGTTTATAGTATACTTAATGTCATCAAACATTTCTGCACTAATCAGTTTTCCAGGTAGTTACTGTCTTCTAAGTTTCTCTTCCCTCCCTAAATATTACCATCAGTCTTCATGCTAAACCTGAATGAATTGGATCAGTTTCAATCCTCTTTGTTAAGAAGTTGGGAGAACAGTGGAAGAACTTCAATAGCAGCAGAACCTTTTGGCTTTCCCACTTACCAATTGTATAATTTTGGCTGAGCCCCATGATTTCTTCAGAGTTGAGATTTTTCCTCTGCTGAAGTAGATGATAATTGAATTAAATGACTGCCAAGTCTTGCTTTGGTTTTCAAAGCTTCTTAGGATTTGATTCTTCTTGTTATCCTGGGCACACTGGCTATTTTTCATGCGAAGTAGTTGATCAGCCTTCACTGAATAGTTCCTTTCTTCTCCTCTCCAACTGTTGTGGACTTATCCTTCCGTGCTAGCTGTTGGCCCTTTCTGTCCTGGCATGTCCCCCAGGCTCATTATATGGTGACTGCTTCTACATGTGATCTACATGGGATTAGAATAGAAATGAGTGAATATGTGTGTTTCCCTGGGCCAGATGCTTAAATTGTACTGTTCATTTACGTCAGGCTTACACTTGAGAATTTGATCAAAAGAGTTATTTATCTGGGAAAGCCATAACTCAGTAGGAAACTACATGCCTCAAAGTATTTTATTAAAATTGTTTCTTCCTCCTTGATTCCTAACAGCACAATTTCATTTTGATTCTTCCTACAAGAGTAATTACTGACAGTTGGTAGACACAAATTTAAAAAATAAAAGGGTGAAGGGAAAAGAAACACTTGTAAAAATACTTTATTTTTTGGAACTACTATAATACTGTGCAGTGAGTAACAGCTCAGGATAACATGTTTGTGATTTGTTTGCCTGCATGCCCATGCATACATAGAGCCTGGAAGAAAAATGGGTAAGTCAACTGGAAACAAAACATTAGTATTTTTAGAACATTTATTAATAATATTATTGACATAAATTTAAGCAAAACAGATGTATGGAACTAATATGAACAAACCCTCAATAATACTAGCATCTGACACTCAGAGTTATCCCGAAAGTATTTATTGAAAAAAGATTGTTCATAGTTAAGGAATATAGGGACAATTTCATCTGATCAGCGTTCCAGGGAGAATGTTCAGATAAGATGAGAAAACCAAACAAAAAGCTAGAAAAAAAAAAAAAGAATAAAGGTAAAAACATCACCTAAGCTGCTGCTTCTTTTTAAAATTTAATTGGTTTTTAATTATTTCCTTTATATGCCAGATGGAATTTCTGGTGTCTGAATAATTAGCCTTATGAAAATTAACATAATCTCACCATTTTAGAATTAGGAATAAAGCAAAAATTATAATCTAAAAATTATTTAAACATGTTAAAAGAGAGAATTTATGCTTAGGGAACAATAGTGCATAGGGTTTTATGTATAGAATTTTTGTATTTATAAGTTCACTGGTCTCCATAGTATTTAGTTTTCCAGTCATTGAAGTGGGATGTTCACCAACTACTGCACATGTGAGTTGAAGTATTAACGTCATATTTTATATTTCATGACATATTTGAAATGTCGGTAAATCCTGTAAAACCATGGACAAAAAATAAGAGTACAACAACCAAAGTAATTTCTTTTATTTTTTATTGCATAAGAAAAGTTGTTCATACTTATGAAAATAATTTGGAAAAGAAATACGATAGCTCTACCCCAGGATTTATATATATATATAACATACTTCAGTCTTAATAATATTAAATATTTTATCTTTTTAATTGCAAATTAAAATGACTGTTTGATTTAAAGTCTCTTTGTCTGTCTGCAAACTCATCTATTTTTTCTCAAGAAAACACACAACCAAGCAAAGATATTCCGGACGGGTGAGGCTCTATGCTTATCTGCAGACCTGAAGTTGGCATTTCTCTAAGATTATGAGAAATTCAAAGACAAGTTTTATCCAGATGAGATCATTAAAAGGAGTCTGACTTTGAGTTTAAAGCACTAACTCCCAGTAAACTGTAATTGATCAAATAGCTACGTTAGATCCAATTGAGATTTCTGATGACTGATAATTCGCAAGGGGTAAAAAGGAGAATAATTTTCTCTTATGTTGCCTTTACTGAGCTGGGTCCTAGCAACATCAAAAAAATTAGAAAATGAAGCAACCTCTTACAAAGACTATGTAAGACTCATGAACAGACAGTGGTTTGTAATCTGTGTTTTATTCATCATTACTACATTAGTACATTATCCCCATGTATTTATAACTGATAAGGACTTCACAATGATTGTGGTTTGGTTTAGTATTTTCTCTGTTCTTTGCTCCAATAAACCCCATACCTTCAGTTTTAGCATGCCTGGAAAGCAACCTTGGTTCCCTACTGCCCTAGGAAATGAGACAATGACTGCTAAGTGACCTTCTCTCCAGGACACCACTTTCAGGATAGAGGAAGTAGTTGAAATTCATACTAATACTGTATCTTTAGAGAGCATCTTCCTCTTAGGAGGTTGGTGTATTTTGTAAGCTTTCAGTTGAATTCTCTGCAGGATCTAGGATCAACTCGTTATAGTAATAACATACACATCCCTATAAGCCAGAATGACAGGGTCAGTGCTATCCCAAGAAAGAAATATATGCCTTGACTGTAGCCTTCCTGATTGATACAAAACCTCTCCTGCCAGACCACACTACTAAAGCCAAAGTGGCCCAACGGCCTGAGTGGCTATGGGCCAGTTTTTGGTGACATATATAGTTCTTGACTAGTCATCAATTGGTGACAGAGAGGCTGCATCAGATCTATTAAGGAGATATTGGTAGGCTTTCTACTTTATCCAATATAGCAGCTTTGTCTTTTTTAAACTTTTATTTAAATTTTTTTATACTCCAGATTTTATCCTTTTCTTGGTCTACCCTCTGACTATTTCCCATCCCATAACTCTTCCTGAAGCCCTGTCCCCACCTAGGATGTCCCCCACCACTAGACATCTAAAATCCTTGGGGTCTCCTGTCTCTTGAGGTTAGGTGCATCTTCTCTGACTGAACCCAGATGTGGCAGTTCTCTTCTGTATATGTTTTGGGGGCCTCATATCAGCTGGTTGATGCTTCCTGGTTGGTGGTCCAGTGTCTTAGAGCACTTTATAGCTTCAGTAATAGATTCAGTGCCTCGGGACTCTCCTTGATCTGTATCCAATGTTGAGCCTGTCACTGGACATTTTTTCCCTCAGGTTCTTCTCCATTTTTGTTCCTGCAGTTCTTTCAGATAGGAACATTTATGGGTCGGAGTTTTGACTGTGGAATAGCAACCCCATTCCTCACTTGATACCCCGACTTTCTGCTGGAGATGGGCTCTACAAATTCCTTCTCCGCGTTGTAGGATATTTCATCTAAGGTCTCTCCCTTTGAGTCCTGAGAATTTCTCACAGCCCTCCCCCAGGTCTCTGGTACATTCTGGAGGGTATCCCCCACCTCCTACCTTTAGAGGTTGCCTGCTCTTCCATTCTTTTCGCTGGCCCTCAGGGCTTCAGTTTTCCCCAACACACAATAACTGATCATGTCCCCCTCTTCCCATCCCTGTCTGATTTCCTAACAAGGTTATCTCTTTTCCCCTTATGATTGCTTTTTTCTCCCCCTCCCGCAGTAGGATTGAAGCATCCTCACTTGAGCCCTTTGACTTGCTAACCTTTCTCAGTTTTGTGGACTGTATCTTGTGTAATCTGTACCATTTCTTTTTGGCTAATATCCACTAAGTGGTTTTATACCATGCATGTCTTTTTCGGTCTGAGTTACCTCATTCAGGATGCTATTTTCTAGTTCCATCCATTTGAGTGCAAAACTCAGGATGTCCTCTTCTTAATAGTGAGTAGTATTACTTTGTGTAAATGAACCACATTATTTTGTATCAATTCTTCTGTTGTGGGAAATCTGGGTTGTTTCCAGCCTTTGGCTATCACGAACAAAGCTGTTATGAACATAGTGGAACATGTGTTCCTGTGGCTTTTTGAAGCATCTTTCAGGTATATTCCCAAGAGTGCCGTGCCTTCAGGTACATCTATTCCTAATTTTCTGAGGAAACTTCAGATTGATTTCTAGCATGGTTATACCAGTCTGCAGTCTCACCAGAAATGGAGAAGTAGTCTACCTTCTCCATCTCCTCACCAACATCTGCTGTCACCTGAAATTTTTATCTTAGCCATTCTGATGATATAAGGTGAAATCTCAGGGTCATTTTAACTTGTATTTCTCTGATCACTAAGGACTTTGACCAATTCTTTAGGTGCTTCTCAGCCATATGAGATTCCTCTGTTGTGAATTCTCTTTTAGGTCTATACCCCATTTTTAATTGTTTTTTTTTTTTTTTTTTGTGCCTAGCTTCTTGAGTTTTTTATATATTTTAGTTATTACCCTCTATTAAATGTAGGGTTAGTGAAGATTTTTTTCCCAATCTGTAGGTGCTGATTTGTCTTAATGACTATGTCTTTTGCCTTACGGAAGTTTTCCAGTTTCATAATGTCCAATTCATCAGTTATTGATCTTAGAGTATGAGCCATTTGCTTGCAAGTTTCATGGAGACATTGTTTCTAATAACTGAATAGTACCGCATTGTGTAAATGTCCCATATTTTTGTATTCGTTCCTCTCTTAAGGGACATCTAGGTTGTTTCCAGCTTCTGGCTGTTATATCCAGAGGTTAGGCACAGCTGCTGGTTAAAAGATGGGGCCACCCACCCTTCTCAAAAATATTAATCTGGAATTGCTCCTGTCTAGAGGAAATACAGTGACAAAAAATAGCTAAGAGACTAAAGGAAAAGACATCTAGAGACTGCCCCACCGGGGATCCATCCCATATGCAGGTACCAAACCCGGACACTATTGCTGATACCAAGAAGTGCTTGCTGACAGATGCTTCATATAGCTGTCTCCTGAGAGGCTTTGTGAGTGCCTGACCAATACAGATGTGGGATGCTTGAAACCAAACATCAGAATGAGCACAGGACCCCAATGGTGGAGTTATAGGAAGGGCTGAACAAGCAGAAGGATTTTTGAAATCCCATAGAAAGAAGAACAATATCAGCTAAGCAGACACCCCAGAACTCCCAGAGACAAAAACATCAACCAAAGAGTACAAAGATTGACACATAACTCTCCTTGCATATGTAGCAGGCGGTTGTCTCTTATTTGGCATCAATGGGAGGGGAGGTCCTTGGGGAAGAAGCTTGATGCCCCCATGTATGGTAATGCTAGGGCAGTGAGGTGGAAGTGTGTGGGTGAGCACCCTAATATAAGCACGGACGAGGGGGATGAAATAGAGGGTTGCTGAAGGGAAAACCAGGAAAAGGGATAACAGTTAAAATGTAAGTTGAAAAAAATAACCAATTAAATAACCAATAAAAAAGAAAAATTTCTGTGTGCCAATGAGTTTAAGGCTCTTTCTCTCCTATTAGATTCAGTGTATCTGGTCTTTTCGTTTGTTTGTCTGTTTTTTAAGTTTCAAAACATTAGATTTATTAAGGATTTAGATTCTGGTCAAATTAAAAATTGATTTTGAGGAATAGAGGATCTTTAAAGTACATGAAGATTATGACTAAGTTGTGACATATTTGTAAGGGTCTGTAATCATGCAGTTGAAGAAAAACCATATCACACTGGTGTCAGCAGGTAAGAGTGTGCAGGCTGCTGAGCTTTGGGTCTTGTTTGAACATGGCACATCCCTTTGTTCCAGTTGAAGTCTCAAGTGTATTGATGCACAAATTTTCTTCTTGATCCACCAGCCAGAGGCCTTTTCCTTGATTTCCTGCTCATTCCTCTGTTGGTCTCTTCACTGGTATGCTGTCTAAGCCAGTGGAATTTCTCTTTTGTACTCTGAAGGGGCAATGGTTTTAGCAATATAAACTACCTTAAAATTTAATCTGGCTTTGTGGTTTGGCCTAAGTCTAGTGGTAGTTCATTGGGCTTACAGCAAAAATGATCCTATTATTTCAGTGGCCTAACTCTAAGATGACACTGTTTGGTGGTGCTGAGGATGCAACCCAGGGCCTCACACATATTAAACAGAATGGTAGAAAGAATGATGATTTATCACTACCAAGTTCTCCCCGAATTAATCTGCCTACAGAATCATATTCAAATAGAATAATATATAAGTCCAGGAACTATTACTTACACATGAACTAACATTCAAGTTGACACAACTTGCTAACTGTCCCACAGCAAGAGTTAAAGCAAAACTGTGAGTGCTCTCAAAATCCACCTCTCCACCGCACCATACTGCCTCCTACTGGTTTACTGCTGCATACACTATATACAGTGTATTTCCTAAGGTGATAGATTAAATTAAAAATTATAAGGTCATCTCCCTAGATGCAAAAGAAAAAAAAATGAATTTGACAAAATACAATACCCCTTCATGTTAAAGGTATTGGAGAGATCAGAAATTCAAGGCCCGTACCTAAACATAATAAAAGCAATTTATGCAAAACAACAGCCAGTATCAAATTAAATGGTGAGATACTTGAAGCAATCCCACTAAAATCAGGGAAAAAACAAGGAAGCCCCCTTTCCCCTCATCTATTCAATATACTATTCAAAGTTTTAGCTAGAGAAATAAGACAACAGAAGGAGATCAAGGGGATACAAATTGGCGAAGAAGAAATAAAGGTATCAGTATTTGCAGATGCTATGATAGTTTACATAAGGGACCTCAAAACTTAAACCATAGAACTTCTCCAGCTGGTAAACAAAGTGGCCAAGTAGAAGATTAACTCAAATGAATCAGTAGTGTTCCTTTATTCAAATGATAAACAGGCTGAGAAAGAAATTAGGGAAACAACTCTCTTCTCAATAACCATAGATAATATAAAATATCTTGGGGTAACTCTAACCAAGCCAAACAAGTGAAAGATCTGTATGAAAATAACTTCAAGTCTCTTAAGAAAGAAATCGAAGAAGATCTCAGAGAATGGAGAGATCCCACATGCTCATGGATTGGCAGAATTAACATAGTAAAAATGAACATCCTACCAAATGCAATCTACAGTCCCCATCAAAATCTCAACACAAGTTTTCAAAGACATGAAAAGAGCAATTTTCAATTTCATCTGAAAAGGTGAAAGAAAAACAGAATAGTGAAAACAATTTTTAGCAATTAAAGAACTACTGGGGAATTGCTAGTCCTGACCTCAAGCTCTACTAAAGAACAATAGTGATAAAAACTGCATAGTATTGGTACAAAAACACATACATTTAAAATGGACTAGAATTGAAGACCCAGAAATAAAACAACACACTTATGGACACTTGATCTTTGACAAAGAAGCCAAAAATATACAATTGATTAAAGAAAGCATCTTCAATGAATGATGCTGGTCTAACTGGCTGTCTGTATATAGAAAAATGAAAATAGACCCAGCTTTGTCACCTTGCACAAGGCTCAAGTCCACGTGGATCAAGGTCTGATGGTAATGTATTAGATCTGACTGTAGTAACATTCTTGAGTCTGATATGTAGGTTCTAACCAAATGAAGACCGACTGCAGTCACACCGAACTCCTTCCAGAAGTGATCTCTCTGAAGTGTGATCAGCACAGTGTTGATCTGCCGTGGCAGTACTGGTTAAATGGGAAGCATTAGCACTAGAGACAGGGCATTATCTAGTGCTATTATCTATTTCTGGGGTGGGCTGAAGATTCCCACCGTGAGGTGGATGTTCTGGGGTGGGCTGAAGATTTCTGCCGTGAGGTGGATGTCCGGCTGTTCCAGCTGTCCTGTTTCTGCTGTGCCGCTTTACATGCACACATTTAAACACCGTTGGCAGACATGGGTTGTCTCTCACTGCAAAAATAACCAGATCTGGTGCTCATTCCATCCAGATTTGATGCACAATTCTATGCTTAGATGGGTACTGTCCAAAGTCACAAGACGTTTTCCTTCACTTGTACTGTCTAGAGCCCCAGATGTACTGTTCTTACCTAATACACATTTTCTATTATTAGGTCCAAGCTCAAGGGGACTTTGCACTTTCTAGGGCTCGTTTTCTCTCTTAATTTCATTTTGGTTTAAAGTGTAGATATTGCTGACAAGCTGTGCTAATCTTTTTTGAATGAATGAATGAAATAGGTAAGGGACCACAATCTGCCTTCCGGGTTCTAAAATTCCAGGCTGCCTAATAGCCATGCTTGACAGTTGAGCCAGACCACCTTGGTACTGGCTAAGAAGTAAGCATCATCCTGTCTTCATTAGCATCTTGAGCAAGTACAGTCAGGGATGCTTCTAAGTGTTTCTAGGAAATGGAAGATGTCACAGGGTTGGGCTACATAACTAAAATGGGAACTGAACCTCCCATGTTAACCTCCTTTCATTAGACTCCTGGCCCTGCTCATCACCATCTCTGCAGGACACACATGTACATGCTTACATGCACATATACATAAACATGCTTACATGCACAGTGAATGTGAGTATAAATTATTATCAGCATTATCTGAAACATTATTCCTTTGTGGTCATAATATTTTTAAGATATCTAATATTCTTATTCATATGTAAGCTTTTAGGTTACCTTTCCCCAGATCAGGTGTTGATCTTGTAGGTGTTAAGTTCTGAGTGAAAACTTATATTTTACATCTGCAAACTCCAGCATTGATATGCTCAGCCTTAGTGTGGAGATCAGGTCAAATGTTGGACTCTGTGCTTAGAATCCAGCTTTTCTTCAGAGGGATGTAAAAGAACCTGGGGATTACTTCCAGAAAACTCCATGTATGTCATGTAGAAACTGCAGGAGAAATTTCTCTTACAACTTTGGTATTATGTGGTTTGCTGTCTAACAGTTTTAACCTGCACAGGCCGAGATGATACATGCCTCTTAGGTTTGAAAGGATTGAAAATTCCAAGACAAGGTGTAGAACAGAGCCCTTGAGCAGGAAAGAGGGATTAACAGCAGGGAAGAGGAGTTATCTGCCAGCATTTGTAAGAATGTTTTATAGGCCCAGCAAGTAAAAGTAAGCTGGGCTCCATTTGACACAGTTGAGGTTACCAGCCTCTGGGCAGATTCATCCCTCTTAATTCTATTTTCTCTAAAAGTGAGTAGCAAAAGGGAGGGTTGTAGAAAGCAATGATGGCAGTGATGGCATATAAGCAGTAAATCACTAACTAATGGTATCAGCATGATTCAAAGCTGTGGAGTAAAGCTATGTCGCGTACATGTCTAGGTATTTCAGATTCCCATTCCTTATTTTTTCAATATTTCAACTTACTTCATTACAATTTAATATTTCATTCACTTATTCATTCACACACACACACACACACACACACACACACACACACACACACACAATTTCTTGAGGCACTTTCTATAATCGAACATTGAGACACTGTGAAATTCATATTCCCCTGAGCACGCATAACCCACTAATCAGGATAAGTGTGAGGGCAGATGCTGCAGGGCTAGGAACTGGGCCGTGCTTGAAATGATTTGGGAAAATTGAAGACTATTTCCACCCACTTGATGCAATGGGCACCTGAAGTGGATTAGAAGATGGAGGAAAAGAGATGGGGGATGGGTAGAGTAAGCCTCATCTTGTGAAGATCAGAAAATAAAAAATATTGATAGATTTTAAAAAATGCTATGTTCAATCAAAAATTTGTATTCTTTAGCAGAGTATCAAGAGAAAGGGAATGAGGGAACAGTAATAGAGGAGTTATTTAGAAAAAGATGAATATAAACTAGAAATTCTTCATGCTACAGGCATGATGGGTGCTTCTATTAGAGACAAAGTTTTGAAAGTGGGGCATGATGGTACATCTCTAATTTTTCCAGCAGAGGGTGAGCTAAGTCAGGGATAATCCTGAATTTAAACTGCATAGTGAGATTTAATCTCAAAATAAAGAAATAAGCGTAAACCACCTCTCCGAGACTGTTCTGTATCAATAATTACCCCATTTTCCAGACCGAAAAGTTGAGGATTGGGGCTGGAGAGATGACATAACCAGTAAGAGACTACTACTCTTGCAGATGACGCAGGTGTGGTTCCCAGTATCCACATCAGAAAGCTCACATCTGCTTGTAACTCCAGTTATCAGGGATCCAAATTCTAGACTCTGTGGGCACCAGGCATGCATATGGTACACAAAATCTTTTCCTCACCCACCCCCTCCCCCTCCCTCTCTTACTTTCTCTTCTCCTCCCCCCTCCCTCCCCCTCCCCCTATTTCTCTGTCTCTGTCCTTGGTCTCCCTCCCTTCTTCCCTCTCTCCCTATCCCTTTCCTCACTCCATCTCTCTCTCTCTCTCTCTCTCTCTCTCTCTCTCTCTCTCTCTCTCTCTCTCTCTCTCACACACACACACACACACACACACACACACACACACACACACACACATATATATATATATATATATATACACAAATCTAACAACAAATAAAAGAAGCTGAGGTTTGTCAAGGTTACACAACTGATCCAAACTCAAGGTAATGAATAGCGAGCCTAGAGACTAAACTTGTCTTCTTTGTAAAAGGCCACATTCTCTCCTCCATCCCCTTGCCTGTTACTGGATAGAATGCTGACATGGGTCAGAGTTGGAGGGAAGGTGATGAAAATCTGTTGGTAATATGACGGATTGAAACACTAAAATGAGATACAATGTAGCTGCAACAATTGAGCAAGACCCTGATTTTTAATCTTCCTGTCAGGAAAGACAAAGAAAGATGGTCAGGATCAACACAGCTGGCAGTCTCAGCAGCCACCATCAGCACCACCCTCTTGGAATGCACTCAGCAGCACTCAGTCCTGCCCAGCCATGTGACTGACAAGGAAAATGTTCTGCTTCCTGAACATGCACAGCATGGTGAGTTTCTCAAATAAATTATTCATTCAAATCTCTGACAAAAAAAAAAAAAAAAAAAAAACATGGCTGGGAGCACGGAGGGGGTGGGATGCTGCTACTGCTGTTGCTGCTGCTGCTGCTGTTGCTGCTGCTGCTGCTGTTGCTGCTGCTGCTACTGCTAACAGCTGAAGGTGGTGGAATAAGCTTGAAGGTAACAGTTAGTACAGAAAGACAACCCCATAAAATGTGCACTAAAAAGAGGAAAAAATAGGTGAATGTAAGTCAGAGATTTCAAATGCAAGCTTCTTTGCTATGTATGGATATGAGAAAAAAAAGAAAAATTCAAATGTTCTTACACGTAATTTCTTTAAAAAGTCAAATTATTAAGGACTAAAATGATGCCTTTCATGGGTCATGGGCTGTGTGTGATAAAAACTACAGGGAAGTGGACCAGCCATAGGACACATCAGGCAGATGGCATGTGAAACTGGATCCTTAAAGAACAGAGGGAATTGGGGACTTGTCTATCATGGTTAATCTTGGATCATAAACAATACAGAATAATAGGGAAATTAGATAAATGAGCACATGTAAGACAGGTCTTAGCATTTTAAAATCTTACTAATACAGAAAAAGTACAAATTTCTTAATTAAATGGGGTAAAGATATTAACAAGAAATGTGCACAAAAATTGAAATCAATTATCTTATATAATTTCTTGTGAAAATATTACCCAAAGCAATAATCACAGAAATTTGAATGAACAAATTCAGATATTAGTTATTTTTGCAACTCAGTTGTCAAATTTAATACTGTGTACAAGTTTGTTAAAGACATAAGTTGCTTTCTGTACTCCTTATTGTCATGTGGAATTGGGGACTATAATGATGGATTAGTGGACAAGCCTGAGGGTCTGGTTTTATCTCAACACCGAACATAAAAATGATGAATGTGTTCAGGTCTGGAGAAATGGCTCAAGATTTAAGAGTGCTCCTTCAGAGGACCCTGGTTCTGTTCCCAGCCACTGCATCAAAGAGCTTATGCTTGAAACTTTTAGGGGAATAAATACTCTTTTCTGTCCTCCATAGTCATAAACTCACAGAAGAATACACACACACATACATAAAATACTTAAAAACCCAAAAATTAAAAACAAAAAACTAGAAATAAATGTCGATATTTTTAAGTGTTTAGAACCCTAGCACTATAGGGTGTGGAGACAGGCTAATAAATGAAATTTGCTTGCTGGTATCCTAGCCTCAGATTCAATGATAAACTCCCTTGTAGAAACAAAGTAAACAGTGATAGAACAAGACTCCCAGGAACAGGCAAAGAGAAAAATATCAAGATACCAAGAGCCTTACTCTGTCTTCTTCATACCAACTATGTGAGCCTGTATACTCATATATGCATAGAGAGCACACACACACACACACACACACACACACACACACACACACACACACACACACACACAAAGTAATATTGGTTGGTATATATTTCTGGAGGCCATTTTGATACTATATTGATATACAAAACATAAGGGTCTTATAAACATTGTTTTGAGCAGCTCCTGTCAAGGAATTCATTCTGAGAAGTGATAGAAATAGTTAATGTATAGTATTTGTCATTGCCAGGTTTGTTATTCAGCAAACATCTCTACCTGTAAGACTACTTCCACACAAACCACTATGTTTAGAAATAGGTACTGTCTTTACTCTCATTTGACAAGAGGAAGGAGCAGACGTTCTTAGACATTAATTAATTTACTCAAAAAATCCCTTGGAAGACATGAGTGTGAAAAAGAATTAGAATTCATGTCTGTCTGTAGAGCTTGTGTTGTGGTTTTCTTCTCAAAATAGCCACTCAGCTGTTAGCAGGATTGATGAATGGTCTCTATTCTAGACCAATATTTGTGAGGTTATCACCAGTGGGCTGTCCTCTACTCAATTCAAACCTTCCAGTTTTGTTATGTGTTTATCAACTTGTTTATCAACTCGTTTATCAGGTCACTAAGCAACTCATATATCAACTTGTTTCTCTTTTGCTGCCTTCATGTAGGTATAATTATTACTGTTGTACAATTTAATTAAACACTGTATAATTTCTGGCCTTATGTAAGTATGAAAAAATAGGAGTTTTTGTTTTTGACTGTCAAGTTAAATATGTTAAACAGGCTTCAAACGCATGTGCTGCTAAAAGTAAAAAAAAATTATGTTACTGCAGAATTAAATGGGTACATGACAGATGGAAAATATCAGAAAGATTTTATTAACAATCATTATTCATTCCATACAGGATCACTTCATGCCGTATTGAGGTCTTTCAGTCTAATTCAGGCAATTGACAAGTATTTATTTGTTATTTGTTTGAAGCACAGTGAGTCAGAAAAATAGTCTTTTCCACATGCCTATGGTCTAGTTATCCCTTGAGCCCATAAATAATTATATTATATGACAGAAGGAAAATTGAGGTTGCTTGTACCAGATCATGAATTAGAGGTGCCATCTTGGTATATCTGTGCACATACACTGTAATCAGACTCCTTTCTTAAAAGTAGAGGAAGATTTGAGAAGAAAAGTTAAAGAGAGGTGTAATGGCATCTGCCAACTCAGTGATGCTATGTAAAAACATCTGCTATTGCTCTTTAATGATAAGGAATGGGACCATAAGCAAAGGAGTGTAGGCACTCTTCAATACTTGAGAAAAGACACAGAGAAAATCTACCCCCGAGCTTCCAGGAAGGAACTCGGTCTTGTTGGTACATTATTTCATATCAGTAAATATAAATAAATGTCTGATGAATTATCAGTATCACAAACAAAACAAATGGGAAAAGACCTAAGCAGTTGCATTAAATGACAATTAGAAAAGGTACTCAAATTCCTTAGAGAGCTGCAGACTTCACTAGCAGTGAAAGAGTTTGGTGTGTCTACTAAGGGCTGCTGAACTCCACTGTGATGGTGACCACAGGGATTGCCCAAGGATTAACACAAATTCTGCTTAACAGCAGGAAATACAATACTATGCAGAAGGGTGGGAGATAGCTCAATATATCTTTATAAAGTTAAGCACATGGTTGCCACAAAATATAACAGCCACTTTCTTGCCCTTTACGAAAATAAATAACAGACAAGTTCTTACAAAGCTCTGTACAAGTAGAGTCCTAGTCATCTTACTTGCATCATGGCTCTAGCTTAGAAGGAGACTTGATGTACTTCAACTGAGAAATGAATGGGTGGATAAATGGATGGATGGATGTATGTATGTATGTATGGATGGATGGATGGATGGATGGATAAACAAAGTGTGTGCTTGAAATGAAGGAACTATCATTTAATGCTAAAATAAATGAGATCTCAGTCTATGTAAACATTGAGGAACACCATCAAAATATATTGCTTAATGAACGAAATCAGTCTGGGAAAATGACTATTTGATTCTAACAATATGATATTCTAGAAGGAGTCAAATTCAAAACAAGAAACAGGAAAGAAAGCTCAGTGATTACTGACAGTTATAGAGATGAAAGGCTGAATATGCAGTGTCCAGAACTACTTTCATGATTCTGTAGTGATTAATATATTGATGATGATGTATCTAAACCTTGGATATATGCATCACTTATACATGGGAACCTAAACATGTCTTGTGGATCATGAATGACACAGAGTTGACCTAATGACACAGAGTTGACCTTGTAGTCTCGTGAATAAGAGTTGTTGGGGAGGAACAGGACAAACAGATGTTTGTCTTCATGCTCCCTGCTTTTCATTATTGAGGATTTAACCCCTCTTAGGAATAGTCTCGGATAGGAAATTAGATAACAGTTGGATAGGTAGATACCAAATGGAGGAGCAAAACAACAGTTACATGGATAGATAATAGACTATCTCAAGTGCTCTCTTCATAGTTTTCACAGGAAGGCTTAGATTATTTGACACCATAGTACATCAGTACAAAGACAGACAAGAAAACCTGTGGCTTTCAAGTCTTCTTATCAGTGTCCTGAAGCTTACTGGAGAAAAATGTGAACATTCTTTTTTGCTTTGACTTTAGAGAAGATCATTCTTACAAATGCTACTTTTTTGTTTCTGTTATGTCCCTGGGGGAGTTTCTACAATGTTCCCCTTTCATGTATAATAGTTCCTGTCCTTTTTAAATCTAATTTTACTTTTTTTTTACCACTTCATAGAGACCTGGGCTCTATCTATCCACTATATTTCTTATAAAACTGAAAGGATTAAAATTGGATACATTAGTGTGAGCTCTCTCCAAGACAGAGCTATATTGTAACTGTAGACTTCTAGGCCTGAAAACACACCGAAGTTATTCTGTGAAGTAGAAGGGAGCCACTAGCACTAGTTGATAAGAGAAAGTCATAGTGGGTGGCTATTCCTAAGAGTGCTTGAAGCCCCAGTAATATCGAGCAGGGAACATGAAGACAAACTTTTGTTTGTTCTGTTACTCCCCAACAGTACTCTTTCTTGTTAAATAATTCATGAGACTACAGAGATACCTCAGTGTTATCAGTGGTCCACAAGACATGTTTAGGTTCCCTTGGTGATATACATTTCTAATATTTGAGGTTCAGGACAGGGGTTAAGAACACAGGATATTTGGGACACATCCTGTGCTCATGTGACTTTTGACAATTCACTTGAGTCAATCCTAGTTTTCTACCTGTACAGTGACTTTTGTTACCTGCTAGGGTTTTTATATAGATTATAATTGTTAGTACTAAACACCTATTAAGGATTATTCACATTAATATTATCACAAGTTGCTTTGGATGTGTTGAATTTCAGTGCCTGTGGGGTACCCAGTGTGCAAGAAATCTGAAGATATGTGTCTGGATGTTGCAGTGGGATTTTGGTAGGAAATTTGAATTGTGACTTCAACTTAACACAGAATTTGGAATCCCAGGAATGAGTGAGATAAACTAAAACCCGAGGACTGAAAAACGTAGATTGTGATATCTGAAGTCCTGAGAAAATATATGGTCTTTAGAGAAGAATCAGAAGAGGAAGCAGGAAATCAATGTATGCAATAATTTAAAAAGACAGTTTGAAGAAATCATCATTTTGGTCACTCCACTGATGTCTAGATCCACCATATGATGAAAACCAGGCTGACAAAGGTGACACATTCTCACTTCTCTAACATCCAATGCACCTGGTCAAACCTTTTCATGCTAGCTTTGTGAAAGTTGTCTCAAGAACTTTTGGACTCCTGATGTAAAATGCATATTTTTGGGAGACATAACCCTTATTTTTGGAGGACTGGCACCACTATGAAAAAACTTAACTACCTGGGCTTCAAAAGTACATTTTAAGTATTGAATTTTTGTTTACTATTGCTTCCTGCAGCACTCAAGTAACTTTGAGTGCCACAGAGTTGTGGACAGTTTAATTAAAAGCTACCATTCCGTGAACATTATAGATAGGAGACCTGCAGCCAGAGGTAAGGCACTTTATCTAGAAACGCAAAGCCACCAAAGAGTAATATTATCTCCTGGATTGAATTTTTAAGTAGTGGAACCATAAGACCCCACCAAGGCCCTGAGTTTACAGGTTAATTACTTTTATGAGGAATGCCCATGGAAAATTGAATCTTAGGTGTTTGTATGACAAACACCTAAGATTTGCAGCTGATGTTCAGCAAAAGGCAGTTTTCTAAGAAAAGTCCCTAACAGCTTGGCTATTTGCTGACAGCTCATGGACAGGACCTAGATTTAATCATGTACTGAAGAGTTAAGTGTCTGTGTCTTACAAGGAATGTGGGTCTTCCAAGCCTAAGGTGTACAGTGCTGCATAAATACAGTGCCTGGTCCTTGTCATTCTGAGAGCTTTGTCTAGGTGGTGGGGGTGGGGTTGGCATGAATGAGGTCATTCAATTAGAGCTGCTCTCCTGCCTCACTTTCACCTAGTTGGGATCAAAGGTGATTTAGCTGAAAGTGAGAGAAAAAACAAAAAGCTTTCCTGTCACCAGTCCTGGGCCACAAAACCTGTCTTCCTAAGCTTGTGGTATTTTGAAAGCTACTCAGTCTGGCCTTTGAAATTGCATTCAAATCCTTCACCTGAAAGTCCTTAGACTGTAACCAATCTCGAATGGCGAGGGCAGTTTAGTATTGAAAAAGGAACACAGAGTTCTGATGGGTCTATTGA
This sequence comes from Micromys minutus, assembly GCF_963924665.1. Lineage (NCBI taxonomy): Eukaryota > Metazoa > Chordata > Mammalia > Rodentia > Muridae > Micromys > Micromys minutus. Next base: position 45,271,251 of record NC_137971.1, read on the forward strand.
ATATACTATATGGCATCTTAAAGTGGAACAATACAATTGGTTTCAAAAGGTATACCTCCTGTCCCTAAAGACTCCAGCAAAGGGAATTGGATGGGAATGTGTAAAAAGTAAGTTTCTTGAGCATTTTGTTTTGTTTGTTTGTTTGGTTTTCCCCTGCGGTCTGGTACTGGTAAAATTTTATCAGCCTTCTTTTATTTCTTATATGTGCTTTTCTTGGTCAAGAACTACAGCAAATTATTAACAGCTGGCTCATATGCAATCCATTATGCCATTTATAATTCTGACCTTCTCATGAAGGCCAGGTTTATTGCTAGGGAAATGCTATTTTTAGAGTCTACCAACTTACTTGACAGATTGTGCATTGAGATTTTTAATTTGCAATTCATCACAATTTGGTCCACTTGAAAGTACCCCAAATCCACAAACAGGAAGTTTTCTTCATTGCTTCTAAGAATAACAATAAAATGTGAGAACTTATATGAAATAAATCCTCTCTGTCTCTTTAAGGTGAAAAGATTATTTTTAGCCAGTTCCTGGAATTATATGATCTGTACGTTTTGACTCTGTCGTTTCCCTCCCAGTGTCTGCTTCTGTTCTTAAGATTGGAAATTGACAAGATGTTGTAAACAGTCTTTGAGACTTCCTATTTTAGGAACTATGCATGGAAGAGCTACAGATCACTGCATATCTCTATTGCTTTAATCCTTAATAGGTTTAAACCTTCTTCAGGAAGAGAGGAAGAAAGTGTGACTTTTTAACTAACCATGTCATCTTCTTAATCATGCTGATTCTGGTAATACAGCCTCTAAGAAAGTCACAGCTCCAGCATCCCTTTGTGGTGGGGAGGGGCTTATCATCACCAGCCTGACAGGAGGAGCTCTGGTGGGTTAATTGCTGTGGTAGGGTTAGCTGGGTGTCTGCTGTTGCCACACTGGGACTAGTGAAGGAGGCTGGCTATGCCTGTTACAAACCAAACATCTTCATGCACCTCAGGTTTCTCAGAAAGATAGGAGGAATAAGTGTTTGCTGTTCATTTTCTGTCTGTACAATAAAAATAAAATAGCCTCTGGCTAAACCTGGCAACAACAGCAAGTCATTGGGAAAGAAAAGGAAATTTGCAAATTAACATTATTACAAACATTTCTCCCTGAAAGTGCTGGAAATCAATTTCCGTGTATTTTGCATTTTAATGAATTACAAAGACATAAATCAGCTGTGTTTGAGGAATGCTTGCTTTGCATGATGTTTTCTTATCACATCTTGTCTTAGCTGATCACATTTAAAATGAAACCAGTGTTAATTGAAGGCGTGGGAAATGTAACTGCTGCTTAATGAAGTAGATGCAGGCTGGTTATGCAGAATTAGTAATGCACTTTAATGTACTAACTCTGACACCATTTGTTTCCCTGCTCTGGATACCCCCCGCCCCACTCCTGGATAAAATATTTCTCAAGATGTAGGAACCTGTTCCAATCACCAAGTATAAATGGGATAAAAAAGCTGTTGTTTGAGTTTTATGTAATAAATAATTTTAACTCCTCAGTGCTCAAGGCCTTTGGAGAAGAAATGATTAATTACACATATTCAATTAAGAAATAATATTTTGTACTGAAAATAATAATAATAATAATAATAATAATAATAATAATAATAATAATAATAATAATAATAATCTTCCTGAAGATGTTTTGAGATTGTAGGCTTTTGCTGCATCTGTCTGTTCTAGGACCATGGTGTGTGCTCATTAAAATTTTGGGCTCTGTATCTCTGGATGACAAAGAACTGATTGCATTTTCTACTACCTGTGCACATGTGCCTAATAACAAATGGGATGCATTGAAGGTCAGTATTCAATGGCAGCACATAATACAGATATGTTTTTCTCCTGTCGTCTGAAAAGGAAAAGTATCCCATTTCCAATTTAGCACTGTTCTTACTGCATCTCATTGTCCTCCAGGTTATCCATTTCTCTTTTTCTTTAATTGCATAAGACAAATAAGGCAATTTCTTGGGAAATAGTTTCATGAAACATAACAAGTGACATATCACTTGGCAAACTGAAATTAGGCAGCAACAGAAAAGATGCTTTATATTTTCCTCTGCACCTCAGTGTGTTAAAATCAAAGGCTGCTGAAATGTCCTCCATTTTCTGACAATGACAGAAAGATGTATGTGAAATTCTTTGGCCAGTATAAGATTTGGACTTTGTGCAACAATTCCTGTGAAACATGCTTCCGAATGGATAAAATGGTGTCTTGAATGTTCAGAAGGTCTGACACAGTTGAGCATTCACTAGGTAAATTGGTCCCCTTGGCTGATGACCAGAATAGCAAGACTGATCTTCCATGGAGGTGGAATCATGATGCGAAACAACCGGTGGGTGAGAGTCATCCGGTTCCTTTGCTGTCATTTCATAATTGCAACTGTTCTTGTTATTAAGGTCTTCCAAACTCAGTCATATCCAAATGCATGTCAAAAGAGAAAATGGCTTTCTATATTAAAGTTTCTCTTGAGTTATTTTCAGAGAAAATAAGTTTTGCTGATCAAGATCTCTGTTTACCAGATTTGAGTCAGGCTCAGTTTCCCTGAGCTCCCATTAAACTTCCTAATAAAAATTTTAACAACAATCCTGCTATGTCAGTTTGTTTAGAGCCCACTTTAAACCTGAGATTCCCTTTCTGTATTTTTCCATCCACTGCCTTCCACTCTGTTCTCTTAAGCAAACTTTCCCCTGATAAATTTGAAATTTAGCACTGTGCTAAATCAGGCCTCTTTCCTAAATCACAAAAGTCCCGAATAAAATCTGTTGACACTGCTTTCACTTGAAAAGGCAAAAACCATGACTCTCATCTTAAAAAGAATAAGAGATTATTCTGGAACCATTTTGAGTGATCATGACTTGTGAACATAGATTTAGATTACCCCATACTCTGTGTTCCAATTTGGAAGCAGTTTCATGACATTTTAAAATAGTTTGTGAACAAAGCAATTCATGAATTCAGGCAAGTTTAAAATGCCTAGGTGAGTATGTTATCAAGGCAAGTAAAGTCGGAACAAAGAAACTTTTCTGTAGGCTCCAGATGCCATCTGAGGAATTTCTTAGGTTTGGAGTTGGTAGAACCTAGTGGTCTGCTAAGTTACTAGATTTTAAGAGTTTATTATCAATTAGTTATGAAATGTTAGTTCCCACACACTGATGGGCAAAGAATGGCTGTTACAACTGCTCAAGATAAGATAATGATATAGACCTGCAACATTTTAATGCCTCAACGCTTCTGAAATTCTGATCAGTCAGTCTTCCAGACACTGTTTCTTTGTAGGAATTTTCATTCACAGACTGCAGTGGAGGTCCAATGTCTCTTCAGCACTGTGGAGTGGCAAGAGAGGGAGGGTAGGGTCTTCTGCTGCATACTCTCTGCTACTTTGCTTACTGACAGCGGAAACATCTTACTATGGAGCTGTAGCGCCTGAGCCATTTAGAAAGCAAATGTCTAAAATTGAAGCTGTGCTGCTGGATGCTTCTTGCCTTGCTTACAGTTGTTGCTCCACTACTGCTAAAGTTTGCCACCCTTTTACAGAGTTGGTCACACATGGTCCTACTTGAGAGCTTGTGGGAGGAACCTTGCACTGTGCTTTTCTAGAGCAAAAGATGACATGCAGCTGTGAACATATGAAGTGGCCATCTGTGACTTAGCAGGAAAAAATATGAAAGAATTCTACTATCAACACATTCTTAATGTTTATTTTTATTACATTTCTAAGCATTTGCTTTCTAGATTACACTTGAGCTTGGTTCGGTACTTAGTTTTCTACTATTGTGTGTGTACATATGTGTGCCTGTTCTAAGTTTTAAGAGGTCACATATAACTGTCTGTATTCTTGATCTCTGACATCACTATGAGTACCAGCTGTGTTTCACTGCCCTCTTGCAGTGATTATAACCTCACATACTCAGAGCTGAATCTTCAGGTTTGTAGTGTGAAGTCTAACTGTCACAATGATCCACACGAGGCAAGGGTCATTGTAAGTTGATTATTTATTTGATTGCTTTATACACAGCATTACAGTAGTGACTCCAGGCTGATATAAGCACTTTGAGCACAGCTTATTTTGAAATAGCTAATTACAGAATGTTAGCTTTAAATAGTTTCGTTATCATTGTGTTTAGCTTAAATACTTAATACATGTTTTTAACTATGTATTTATACTTTTTTGTTAGATGAGTAAAGAAATGCAGACTTTATCTTTCATGGCAGTTTTTATTTTCTGCTAAGAAATATGAAGCTTTGAGGAGAAAAATGGACTTTGATTAGCAATGATTGTCCAAGGTATATGTGAGGTATCTATCAGAATGCTAACGCTGGTTTGTACATTTCTTCTGGATGCTGAAAGTTTCCTGGTCCTGAAGGTATGACATCACCAGCTAAGTTTGCTTTGAGCAGCATAGTGTAGAACATTAGAATATTTGAGAAGTTGGTGACCTGACCTTTGCTATGACAATAAACTGTTTTCCTTAGGAAAATACCTGTTGATAACAACTTAAGCCACATAGCCCCTAACGTGGTAAATTTATTCAGTTTTTCAATTCAAGATTTTTTTCATTTGTCAACTCACAAGAAGAAGAAAAAGTGACATTTTGACAATGCTGTCATTAATAATGTTAAGTATAAGAGAGTTTGAGAAGGTATCTAGAGAGATGTCAGAGATGCTCAGGAAACTTAAGTGGCAGATTTAAAACAAGACTTAAACAAAATATAAAAAGAACTACAAAGAAACAAGGGCAGTGATATTACCAAGACTAAGATTCAAAATTCTAAATTAAAAAAAAAAAAAAAAAAACATAGAGGTGGATCTGGTGGAGTTGGGCAGAAGTGAATATTCTCAAAATACATTGTATAACATTTTGAAAGAATTAATGAATATATTATTTTACAAAAATGAAATTGCTTTAAATTATTTTCAAAAACTAGAATGTATAAGATGGACTATTGGTGGGAATGAGAAAAATAGTTTAATATTAGCTAAGATCCAGACAGACAGAGTCCTGGCGTGTTCCCTGGGGAGAGAAGGTCCTTCTATTTTCAGGATCTTGTTCTTTTCTTCCTTTGGAAGTGAGTCAGTAATAATACCTAGAGATATATTTCTAAGGACTAGAAAGCCCATGCCTAAACAGCATTCCTATTAAATTTGAACTTTGTGCCCTAAACTTTCTCATCTAAATGCTTTAAGTCTGCTTTTGGTGCCTTCACAGGCCTCTTCCCTGATCCTCCTGATAGAAGGCACAGTAAATCTGTTTCCAGGAGTCTTGGTTGTTTGAGCTGAAGTATACATGGAGATTTGCAGGATAAAGCCAGAATTTACAAGAGGCATAGAGAAGACCTAAGGTTAGACGTGTAGGTTTATGATGTGTGCTATCACACATAGAACAGCCCAAACTTGGTTTAGACCTCTGCTGTTGTCATATTGATGTTCTTAATACTTTTATCTTTGAATTTTGCTTTAAAGGTGAAATCTAAAAAGATAACAATATGTACTGGAGAAGAGAAAGATGGGCTGACAATCCACCATCATTTCTCCCATATAAGCACGTAGCGATCATGATGCCCTGCAAGCATGGGATCCATTAGACACTCAGGTGGGACCTTAAAGAAGATTTGAACAAAATACAAGTAGACATGTTAGGACCTCAGCTAAGAATGGGCACTGACAGTGTAGAGAAGTCCTGTGGTATTTGTTGTGTAGTGGACTTTTGCTGGTGAGATACAACACATACCCTAACACCTATCTGTCTGTTTACTGCAGAAAACAAACACATGACAAATCAAAGAAATGATTGCACCACTGTCCAACATTGATCACCAGTTAGCTTTTATTACAGTTATTAGGGAGAGTATGGGGGAAAGGTTACCTAAAAGAAACAGAGATAACACAAAATTAGTTTCATCATCTAGAAGTCTACTTCAGTGTGCTGACTACCACAACATGCTGACTACTTCAACATGGTGACTCCCACAACATTCTGACTACTTTAATATGATTCCTAACCACAAAAGCTTTAAACCTATTAAAGCTCTCTTCTCAGTTCATAGACAGCTCAACAGTCTAAACATCTCTTCTTTTGGAAGTTTTGCTCTGGGAAGTCTTGATCACTGACATTGTTTCCTCTTTACATACTGCTAGGAAGGAACCATCAAGAGTGTTTCAAGTTTCTTTCTCCCAGAAGATATTTTGTTTACCTCCCAAGGCTCTTGAATCTTCCTTCTTCTTTCCTTCCTTCCTTTTTTCCTTCCTTCCTTCCTTCCTTCCTTCCTTCCTTCCTTCCTTCTTTCCTTCCTTCCTTCCTTCTTTGAGAGAATGTTTTAGTTTAGAGAAGACTGACATACAGCAGCATTTGAACCAGTGTTTATTTTGGAAGTAGAAAGCGAGCAGTGGTGTTCAGTGAAATACAAAAGACCAAGAATCCTCACTTTATCCTTTTTTCCTGGTGTTATTTCTTGATATTTGTCAAAAATGTTTCCTGCGGATGATTGTAAGAAAAAGAGGATGACAGGGAGACCCTTAGACACTGTTCTGTATTCACGAGTATACATCAGGGCATCTGAAAAAGTAGCAGAACAAAATCTTTAGTGAGAATGTTGGAAAAATATAAAAAGAAGAAAAACAGAAGCCATCAACATACCAGATGGAAAATACTGAAATAAGCTAAATAATTTTAAAACATGTAAACTTCAGGTCAATACATTTGTTTGCAAACAAATGTGGTGACTTAATTTTTGGAAAACTTTTGTGGAGGAAAAGAACAGTACAGTGACCTAGTTGTCCTAAATAAAAATATCAGAAATAGAGCATGGAGCTGACAAGGAAGTTACTGATGAAATGAAAATAAAAATAAAAATGCATCCTTGAAGAAGAATAGAGAGGCAAACAGAGAAACATTTAAAGTCAATTCATTTCCTGGACTGTTCTATAAAAATTTCAAGGAATAACTATGCTCATGACATTTTGCAATGTAATAAATAAATAAGAAACACAAAATATTGTGGCAAATATTAAAAAGTGGAAACCTTATATTTGGTGCTAGTGATGACACCCATGGGGCCACATGGTACTTCGGGCTTTTCTAACTTAGTGGCTTCATGCCACCTCCAAGAACTGAGGCACTGTTCACTCCACTGCCCCTGTGTATTGTTTTCATGCACTTTCCTCTGCCACCAGTAGAAACAGGACTCTACAGTCATTAACTTATCAAACAGGTTTATGTATTAAATTCTCATTCCACAAGCCCTCTACACAATAAGCTTACAACCAGTGGACAAAGATAAAAACTGCCCATCTAGATAAGAGAAATTAAACCCATATAAACCCTTAGTAATAATCAGAATAACCTTTTCAAACTAATGATACTCCAAGAAAAACATACACATCTGCTTCCATCTTCTGCCTCTGTCAATCTCCTCTCTTCCTCTCTTCTGCTCCTCCAGTTTCTTTCCCCACCTCCCTTTCCACTGTCCAATCATGTATTGCCTTAACATCAACCCACAACAAAATACATTGAACTATAAGAACACTTTACAAATAGGATTAAAAATTAGAGGATAATGACTTTATTAGTTTTTTTAAAGTAGATTATGTATGCATATTAAAAAAATACTAAATAGAATATCAGCCAGCCATGTGTTTAAGACTAATTCATAATTTATTGAAGAAATTCAAGTATGATCTAATATGAGAAATTGATCTTTATATTGATGCAGAATACATTACCAATCAATTATTAATAAGTATTGTCTATTAGATTTCAAAAACATTTTAGATAAAACTTTTAATAGAAAGTTTCATATTTGATAAGCATATTATGAGTTAAGCAACATAAATGAAAGCTAAAATTTTTACATTAAAATGTATGAAGAAAGCTTGGCTGAGCTTACTATGTCTGCCACTGTGATATAGCATCCATAACCTCAGCACTCTACATGATGAGACAGGAAGAGTCCAAGGCTAAGGCCAGTCTGGGCTAATAGCATAACCCTGTTCCAAAAAAAGAAATAAAACAAGACATAAATGTGCATAAAACAAATATCTACTATGATGTTATAATTTAATAGGATAATGTAAATCTATAATGACAATGAGTGAGAAGACATTTTATGTGTAAAAATAAAAAGGAACAGAGAGTTTTATTATCTGTAGATACTTTCTTCAGAAAATTAAACAGAATAAGTAAATACACTTTGGAAACTATAGATTTCAGATCATATCATCAACATGAATATGTAAATACTATTGAATCTATACCATGTATGTGTGTGTACAGACATACTTGTTTGTAGATTAGAATTTAGCTAAGAAATAAAAACATCATTATAAGTTGAGAAAAATTACTATAGAATAATACCAAAGGAAAAGTTTTTCCAAGGGAAGACATGTTTTTCATGAGTAGCTCAATGTAACACTTAGATGTATCATTCATAATTAACTATTCTGTAAATCTGTTCACACAGTGAAAATGCTGGGGTTACTTTTGTTTGAGCAGTTGCAATTTGTATGTAAATTTCAGAAATGGAGGTTTACAACTTGATTAATAAAGTTGTAAAGAACTAAAGTAGCCTTAACGATAATAACAATTGATTAGCACCTCTGAGATCTCCTGTGGAGGTGCAGGCATGTCAGATCAGTGCTGCACAGCAGTAATGCAGTCCAAGACACATGTGTGGCTTTGATATTCCATGTACATTTTACAAGAAAGATAACATAAATCTCAATAGCCTATTATATTCAAATATAATTCATTTATATTCAAATATTACCAAGATGTTATCATTTCATCATATAGTCAATATAACGTTGTAATTAGCTGTTTCACAATCTTTTCAATAAAAGTTTAAACACAGTAGGCCACTTGGACATTGAGTATATCCCAGGGATTAGCTAGGCTTAAAGATTAGTGACAGGATGAGCTACAGTGGACAAAGACAAACTGGGATGCTAAATCCACATTCCATACACAAGTAAATTCACATTGATTACAGAGATAAGTAAAAGCACACCTAAGTGTATTTTATAGTTTTACTTTTCTTGTACCCTGCCTCTACTCAACGAATCCTCCCTTTACATAGTGTTCTTCATTTTACACCCACAAATAAGTGGCCTAACGAATATGATCTGGTATTGCCTGGGGGAAAAGGACTGAAGCCCTGAGGGCCAGCAGAAAGAATGGAAAACAGGCAACATTGGGAGGTAGGATGTTGGGAGAACCCTCCAAAATATACCAAAGACATGGAAGGTAAGAGACCTTTAGGAATCTAAGTGGGGGGAACTCTTGATGTAATGCCCCACAGTGGGAAGAGAGAACTTATAGAGCCCCCTTCAAGCAGAAAGACAGTGTATCAAGTGAGGGATAGGGTTGCTATCTGACAGTCAAAACCCTGACCCATAATTTTTCTGTCTGAAAAAAAGTGAAGGAATGGAAATGAAAAAGAGTCTGGGGAAAAAAGAAGGTCCAGAAAAAGGCCCAAAAGAAAATTAATCTCAAGGGGAGGCCCCAAGGCCTGATACCATTACTAAGGTTATAGAATACTCACTAAAAGGAACCTATCATGACTGCACTCTGAAATACCCAGCAAGCAGCTGAAAGAGTCAGATGTAGATATGTGTACCCAACCAACCAACCAACCAACCAACCAACCAACCAACCAACCAGCCAACCAACCAACCAGCCAGCCAGCCAGCCAGCCAGCCAACCAGCCAACAGAAGCTGCTGACCCCTGTGGTTGAATTAAGGAAAAGATGGAAGAAGCTGAGGCAGAGAGTGACCCTGTAAGAGAACCAGCAGTCTCAATTAATGTGGATCCCTGAGATTTCTTAGACACTGGATTATCAACCAGGCAGCATACACCAGCTGATATGCAGCCCCCAATACATATGCAGCAGAGGACTCTTGGGTTTATTCAGAGAGGATGTACTTAACCCTCAAGAGACTGGAGGCCCCAAAAAGTTTAGAGGTTGGGTGGGGTGGGTAGGATGTAGACATCCTTATGGAGAATATGTGTATATGGGTGGGAAGGTATGGGATGTAGACCATTAGGAGGGTGGACCAGGAAGGGAATACAATTTTTATTGTAAAAGTAAAATAAAAATTAAAAAAGACATGAACAATGAAGCCATGTTTTTACTTTTTGATTTAAGCATCATGAGCATAGGTGTGAACTAAAGGATCAAGGAATTTAGTTACCATACAAAAGTGCATTCCCTTGCTCCTGAACAGATGAAGTTTTCTCCTATGCTGAGGGGAAAAACAGACATCAAAGGCTACAGTGTGCATGGCTGCACTTACACAAGCTGTCCAAAACAAGCAAATGCACAGAGACACCGACACAGCATTGCTTGCTAGAGGCTGAGGTAAGGGAGTGGTTTACTTTTAGAAATGTGGTGAGAGCTCTATACATAGATAAATAGCAAAAAATGTACTAAATTACAGTGATTAAACAGGCTGAATGAGCAAACCTGTACTATGTACAGTTTATGACTCGAAGACCTAGATAGACATTGGTGAAGTATGCTCTACTTGGAATCAAGAATAAAGCCTCTTGTATTGTCCAGGTTTCTCTCTCATTTCTGAGTGAGCCCCCTCTCATTTCTAGCTTCACTCCTAATTCAATGGCCCTTCCAGTGATTGCTATAATCATTATTTTGGAAGAAATAAATGATAATAAATGCCTCTTATGGTCAGGTAAACAAAAGACAAAATGGCTGCCAGACATGGCTGCTCCCTTGTGCGACTGGAAAATTTAGCTTTCCTTTTTCTCTTTTTCTTTTAAGTTTCTTGCACCTCTTTCCCAAATGTTTCTAGGCAAAAAAAGATAGTTCGTGCCTAAACTCTTTTCATTTCTTGTGAATCAACTACCATTTCAGAGTTCTGCACGTCCTCTAAGTTCCAGCCTTCAGTTAAACCATAGAACCTTGATGCTCTATTCAGGGATCACCTGGGAAGTTAATATTTTCAGCTGCAAGGATATAAACTCTGCTTTTAATTAGTGTTTACTTCATGCTCCAAGCTTAGTTTGTGGTTTCCTAGCAGAATGAAGACAACTGTATACATTTTACAGGATCTAATAAAGACTCTTTTTTTCCTTGGGGACTTCTAGGTGAGTTTTCTGTGTTCCATGATTGATACCTGAAAATTCTATAAGACATGTAAATAGCTATTATCTTAAAAATTTGTTTAGGCCATCTTCCCGATCTCATTTTTTTCTCATATTGATTGGCTTCAGGAGGGCATATATTTTAGGTATACATTATATATGTAAATATAAATATATTTACTTTTATTTGCATGTTATTATGCTTATCATAACAAATTAATATACAAAATTTTAATACTGTAAGTTAAATTGCATCATAACTTTAGAGATAGAAACTATTACATTTTTGAGCAACATTTGAATCATATCTGTATATATCTGTTTATCTATATGAACATATGCAAGATCTAACACTTCATGAATATGGTTTAATATTTAACACATAGAAGTATGATATAAACATATATCTGATTATAAAGTATATAAATGTTTATATTAATGCTGTTCATAAATATATGTATAAAAATAATAAAAGTTTATATATACATGTATAAGTGTCTGCTTATATACACACATATACAGAAATAAGCTTATTTCAACAAAGTGAACCCAAGTGAACAGATGTTTATTATCAAAGTATTTATGCCTTGTTATTTTTAAACTATTTTTCAAAGGTTTTGTCTTAGTTAGGGCTTTTTGTTGTAAACAGACAAGTCTTATAAATGACAACATTTAATTGGTGCTGTCTTACAGGTTCAGAGGTTCAGTCCAATATCATCGAGCAGGAACATGGCAGCATCCAGGCAGGCATGGTGCAGGAGGAACTGAGAATTCTACATATTCATCTGAAGGCTGCTAGCAGAAGACTGGCTTCCAGGTAGCTAGGGTAAGTGTCTTAATGCCCACACCCACAGTGACACACCTACTCCAACTTGGCCACGCCTACTCCAACAGGGCTACATCAGTTAATAGTGCCACTCGCTGGGCAGAAAATATACAAACACTCACAGATGTCTCTTTTACTTTTAATTTTAATTATGTATGTGACTATGTGTATATATACAGTATTGCAGGTGCCCACAGAGACTTAAAGAGGGCATTAGATTCCATGGATTTGGAGTTAGAAGTAATTGTGAACTGCCCATTGTGGGAGCTAAGAACTAAAGTTCAATCCACTGCTGGAACTGTATTACATGCTTAACCACTGAGAAATGTCTCCAGCCCTTTGTCTTGTTTGAATAAATATTTATATTTTTCCTCATATGAATCTATTTAATTGGGTAGTGCTCACACACATTTATTGAGGATCTCCTGCAACACATTTCTATGAACAGTGCTATTTTATTTATTGTTAATGTCTTAAATATGTTGCTATTACAATTGAACCTGACAATAATATTGTAGACAGAATTTTTTGAAAATTTTAGAAAAGAAGTAATTGTTATATTAGATAAAACTTAAAGCCACCTGGAACAGAGGAGATCCGGGGACACAGGCCTGGTGAGACTGCAGTGCGCTATGAGTAGCTGGGGCACAGAGAGGGCTAGGTTGAGGTGTGGCCCTCTGATTGGTCCAGGGGAGCGGGAACTCTGTCGTAGGGACTCAGTGTCCACCTGAAAGGCCCTTGTGTGCAGACCAAACACTCAAGCCATTTGCAATCTAGAACAGCAGAGATCCAGGGACACATGCCTGGTGAGACTACTCCACTAGTGGCCAGGGCTCAGAGAGGTCTGGGCCGAGCACTCAGAAAGCACAACCCCCCTCCCCCGATTGGTTTAGGGGAGCAGGAACCCTGGAAGAGGGACTTGTTATTTGCATGAAAAGCCATGGTGTGCGGATCAAACACTCAAGCCATTTGCCACATAAAACAGCAGAGATCCAGGGACACAGGCCAGGTACATGGGAGAGACAGGAACCAATCACTGACAACAAGATGGCAAGTAGAAAAACTTACTAAGTGGAAACCAAGACAACCTGGCAACATCAGAACCCAGCTCTCTCACCACAGCAAGCAGAGGAATGCCAAACACTTCAGAAAAAGAGGACTCATACCTGAAATAATACCTCAAGATGATGATGGAGATATTTGAGAATAGCATGAATAACTCACTTAAACAAGAACGGGAGGAAAACCATAAAGAAATAGAAGCTTTTTAAAGAGGAAACACGAAAAACACTCAAAGAAATCAAAGAACTAGAGGAAAACAGAACCAAAGAGATGAAGGAATAGAAGAAGGTTTTGAAAATGAAAATAGAAACAAAGAAAACACTAAAAGAGACAACCGTGGAGGTAGAAAACCTAAAAAAGAAATCAGGAGTCACAGATGCAAACATCTCCAACAGACTACAAGAGATGGAAGACAGAATCTCAGGGGCCAAAGACAACAACAAAAACATAGACAAACCAATCAGAGTAGATGCAAGGGCCAAAAACCTCTTAACCCAAAATATCCAGGAGATCCAGGAGACAATTAGGAGACCATACCTAAGGATAATAGGAATAGAAGATGAGGAAGAATATCAACTAAGAGGCATGTAAATATTTTTTAAAAAAATCGTAGAAGAAAACTTCTTTACCCTTAAAAATGAGATGACTATGAGCATAAAAGAAGCCTACAAAACTCAAAATACAGTGGACAAGAACAGAAATTCTTCCCAAAACATTATAGTCAAAACGTGAAGTGCCCAAAGCAAACAAAGAATACTAAAAGCAGTAAAGGAACAAGGTAATGTAACATATAAAGGCAGCCCAATCAGAATCACACCTGACTTCTCAACAAAGACTATGAAAGCTAGAAGAGCCTGGACAAACATCATGCAGACCCTAAGAGAACACAAGTATCAGCCCAGGCTGCTATACCCAGCAAATCTCAAAATCAACATAGATGGAGAGACCAAGATATTTCAGGGCAAAACAAAATTTACATAATATATGACCACAAACACAGCACTACAACAAATTATAAGTGGAAAACACAATACAAGGAAGGAAACTACATCCTAGTAAAAACAACAGCAAAAAAAAAAAAAAAAAAACCTTAGCAAGAAAACCAAAAGAAGAAAGACACACAGACACAATTCTACCTTTAAAAGCAAAAATAGCAGGAAACAGCAACCACTGATCCTTAATATCTGTTAATATAAATGGACTCAATTCCCCAATAAAAAGATATAGGCTATCAGACTGGATACATAAACAGAATCCAGAATTTTTGCTGCATTCAGGAAACTCATCTCAGAGACAAAGACAGATAGTATATCAGAGTAAAAGGTTGGGAAAAAACCTTCCAAGCAAACTGCCCCCAAAAACAAGCTGCAGTGACCATTTTAATAACGAATAAAGTAGATTTTCAACCAAAATTTATCAAAAAAGGTAAGGAAGGACACTTTTTACTCATTGCAGTGCAAATTTATGAGGAGGAACTCTCAATCCTTAACATATACGCTCCAAATACAAGAGCAACCATATTCACATAAGAAACCCTACTAAACCAGATACACTGAAACTATTAGATGAGAAAATAGGGAAAACTTTAGAACACATAGGCACAGGAGAAAATTTCTTGAACAAAACACCAATGGCTCAAGCTCTAAGGTCAAAGATCAACAATTGGGACTTAATAAGATTGCAAAGTTTTTGTAAGGCTAAGGATACTGTCAAGAAAACAAAATAGCAGCCAACAGATTGGGTAAAGATCTTTTCCAACCCCACATCTGATAGAGGCCTAATATCCAAGGTATACAAAAACTCAAGAATTTAGACACCAGAGAATCAAACAATCATATTAAAAATTGGAGTACAGAGCTAAACAAAAAGTTCTCAACTGAGGAATATCGAATGGCTGAGAAGTATCTAAGGAAGTGCACAAAATCCTTAGTCATCAGGGAAATGCAAATCAAAACAACCCTGAGATTCCATCTCACACCAGTCAGAATGGCTAAGATCAAAAATTCAGATGACAGCAGATGCTAGGGAGGATGTAGAGAAAGAGGAACACTTCTCCACTGTTGGTGGGGTTGTAAACTGGTACAACCAATATGAAAATTAGTCTGGCAGTTCCTCAGAAAATTGAACATAGTAGTACCTGAAGACCAAGTTATCCCACTTGTGGGCATATACCACAGAAATGCTCCAACATACAACAAAGACACATGTTCTACCATGTTCATAGCAGCCTTATTTATAATAGCCTGAAGCTGTAAAGAACTCAGATGTTTTTCAGTAGATGAATGTATTAAATATTGTGGTATATTTACACAATCGACTACTATTCTGGTATCAGAAAAAATGACTTTATGAAATTGCTAAGAAAATGGATGCATCTAGAGAATATCATCCTGAGTGTAGTAACACAGTTTCAAAAGATTAGACATAATATGCAGTCACTGATAATTGGATACTAACCCCAGAAATCTCTGAACACCCCAGAAATAACTCACAGACTATATAAAGCCTAAGAAAAACTAGGGCCAAAAACAAAACAAAACAAAGAAAGCCTTAGTTCTTCTTAGGGAAAAAAATGTATAGCATCCTCTCAGAGTGTGGTACACCTGAACTTCAAATCATTAATAATCCATGAGTTAAGATAATAGCCTTGTGGCAATTTTTGGTATTCACAGATCATTATGCTTAATCTGTACCCAACAAGAAATCTGTTTCCATGTTTCATTCTCCTCTACATATACTTCATGCTTATGGTAACTATTGTGATTTCTATGCATGCTATCAAACCTCTAAAAGAATTAAGTACTGACAAAATTATTCATATAATGTTATGCTTAAATGCCTTTAAAAATATGTAAGTGTATCCCTCTTTTTTAAAAAAATAAAGCGGTAAGGAATAATAAAAAAAACTTAAAAATACATTTTTAAGAGTAATTTGGAGGAATAAAATGAAAAGGAGTTGGATGCCGTCAATTGAAAGTATGACTGAATCTATCAAGAGCAGACAGAAGAGTGAATAGGCTGAAGTAGGGGTTGCAAACCTTTTCTTATTGGGCCCAATGGTAAATATTTAGCTGTTATGGGCCAAGAGAAAAAGTTGAAGTTATTATGTATATTATTAAATAACCATCTAAAATGTCATTATTTAAATATGTGAAAATTAAAAATTAGCTGGCTCCGTAAATATGGACCAAAAGTTGTAATTGACTGACATTTACCTGGAGGCTTGTATTAATAGCCCAAACCACTTGGGAGATAAGACCTGATCTATCCTGGTAGAAAAGTTAGAGCTAAGAACTTGTATGTCTCTTCCTGTTTAATGGAATAGAAAAGCAAAAATTAAAAGCTACTGTAAATGTAGAAATAAATGAAATTCTCACAGCCTTTGTTCTGAAGAGAAACAATATAGGACATATTGAGGTCACAGCACCATTCTATCATTTTTTACTGAGCTGCACATTTATCATAAGATTAAAAAATAAAAGTCAGGGCTTATAATAAAAAGGCTTTATATGCTCATTACTGTGTGGATGAGGACCATGTGCTTATGTTTAGTTGACCTTTGTTTATGTAGTCTTCCAGATAGGAATTTCTGAAAGTACTTCCTTCTAGGCAGTCCTGTGACTATCAAAGGGAGTCACTTCTAAGTCTTTTTGCTCTTGTTGTACAAGAATATCAAAGAATTATTTTTATACAGGAAAGAGCATTATTTTAGCTCCTTGTTCTGGAGACTGGAAGTATAGCTATTTCTGCTTAGGGACAAGGGTCAAATCATAATATTGCAGAGGGAAAAAAGAGAAACAAGGAGATAACAAGGAAAAAAACATAAACATGGGTATTCGTGTTTTACAAGTAACCTCTCTTGTGGTAATTAATCCAGTGATTGGAAGAGTGAGAACTCATTCACAAAGAATGCAGACTAATGAATTAGTGATCATCACTACGACCCAAATATCTCCAATTAGGACCTACTCCCCAAAACTGTTGCAGGTTGAGCCATGCTTCAATGTGTGCTTTCAGGTAATAAGCCGTGTTTGTCCTGAGTTGCTAATTCAATAAAAAACGAGCTGTAATGAGAAAGTTATCAAAAAAATCTCCAAACATTCAATATAAAAATTTCCTAGGCCACTTAACCAAGTATGGAATATATGTGTATCATTTCTCACTCTTTTGGCTAAGATCAAGTGTGAAATACATGTGTATAAATATGTATATTTAAATATTTTAAATGACACATACAATTATTCACATTTATGAGAGCCCATGGTCACACAAGCCCACTGTAATTAACCACTTACAATAATACCCTGAATTCCAGGCACTTCTGAGCCCATTCTGGTGTCAGTCTGGGAATCTTCCTAAATTCAGTCATGGATATGATTAACTAGTATATATTTTATTCAACTAAATTTTTATTTTAGGGAATTTATAATAACAAACTATGGTTTTCTTCTGACTGTGAGTGTAAAATAATTAATTTTAAACTGTGTGGTTGTTACCATACAGCACAACCTGTTAATTCAGGATGGTCAAATTTGATAACTGTATCTTTTTCCCATAAAGTGGAAACTGCAAAGGTGATGCATAAACCCATAAAATCTGTGTGTCATGAGTACTTTGTATTGAAAAGCTGTCAGCAATGAAAGACGAAAATGTAGCTTTTTTTTTCAGAAGGAAGTAAAGATAAAAAAAATGTCAAGAGTGAAGGATAGAAAAACCAAGAGGGCATTAGAAAGAAAGAGAAAATAAAGAATGAAAATGGGAGCACAGGTGTAAAATGTGAGTACAAGAGAAGGAAAATGGTGGCAGAGCCTGGCCCAACCACCAGCCGGAAAGGCGGCTCCAGCCAGAAAGGCGGCTCGTACAGGCTGAGCTACTGAGACCTGGAACAGATCTTAGGAACTTCTGTTCCCACCCGGAGAGGACTTCAGGTCGCAGAGCAGAGCCTGGCCCAACCACCAGCCGGAAAGGTGGCTCCAGCCAGAAAGGCGGCTCGTACAGGCTGAGCAAATGGTGAGTGGGAGACCTAGGCCGCGGGGGAGCAGAGGGATCTCTGCGGAGTGCACACGGAAAGGGCACCCCCTGCCCTGACCTGCCCTGTCCTCCCCGATCCAGTAACTGTGAACAGATCTTAGGAACTTCTGTTCCCACCCGGAGACGACTTCAGGTCGCAGAGCAGAGCCTGGCCCAACCACCAGCCAGAAAGGCGGCTCGTACAGGCTGAGCTACTGTGACCAGGAACAAATCTTAGGAACATCTGTTCCCACCCGGAGGTGACTTCAGTACGCAGAGCAGAGCCTGGCCCAGCTGCCACCCGGAACCTGGGCTGCTGGGGAGTAGAGAGATCTCTGAGGAGTGCACACTGAAAGTGTACCAGGGACACAGACCAGATACAAGGGAAAGGCAAGAACATATCACTGACAACAAAATGGCAAGAGGAAAGAGAAAGAGTATATCCCAAGGAAACCAAGACAATCTAGCAACACCAGAACCCAGCTCTCCGATAGTAGCAAACATAGGAATTCCAAACACTTCAGAGAAAGAAGACACAGACCTGAAAACATGCCTCAAGACGCTGATAGAGTTACTTAAACAAGAAAGGGAGGAAAAGCAAAAAGATTCAGAAGCTTTTAAAGAAGAAACAAGAAAAACACTCAAAGAACTCAAAGAACGAGACGAAAACAGAACCAAGGAAATAAAGGAATGGAAGAGGGAAATTAAAACAGAAATTGACACAATAAAAAAAGCGCTAAAAGAGATAACCCTAGAGTCAGAACACCAAAAAAAGAAATCAGGAGTCACAGAAGCAAGCATTTCCAACAGATTACAAGAGATCGAGGAGAGAATCTCGGGGGCAGAAGACAACATTGCAAACATAGACAAAACAGCCAGAGAAGATGCAAAAAACAAAAAGCTCCTAACCCAAAATGTCCAGGAAATACAAGACACAATGAGAAGACCGAACCTAAGGATAATAGGAATAGAAGACGGAGAAGAGTATCAACTAAGAGGCACAGTAAATATCTTCGACAAAATCATAGAAGAAAACTTCCCTACCCTCAAGAATGAGATGACCACGAGCATAAAAGAAGCCTTCAGAACTCCAAATAGGTTGGACCAGAAAAGAAATACCTCCCGACAAATAATAGTAAAAACATCAAGTGCCCAAAGTAAAGAAAGAATACTAAAAGCAGTAAGGGAAAAAGGTCAGGTAACTTATAAAGGCAGACCAATCAGACTCACACCCGATTTCTCAGCAGAGACTATGAAAGCTAGAAGAGCCTGGACAGACATCATGCACTCCTTAAGAGAGCACAAGTGCCAGCCCAAGCTGCTATACCCAGCAAAACTATCAATCACCATCGATGGAGAGACAAAGATATTTCAAGACAAATCAAAATTCACACAATATATGACCACAAACCCAGCACTACAACGAATTACAGGTGGAAAACCCAATACAAGGAGGGAAAATACAGCCTAGTAAAAACAAGAAAACTCCTAAACAAGAAAACTAAAAAAAGAAAAAAAACACGGACACAACTCAACCCAAAAAAGCAAAAATGGCAGGATACAGAAACAATTATTCCTTGATATCTATTAACATAAATGGGCTCAACTCCCCAATAAAGAGACACAGACTATCAGACTGGATACATAAACAAAATCCAGCCTTTTGCTGCATACAGGAAACTCATCTCAGAGACAGAGACAGACACTATCTCACAGTAAAAGGGTGGGAAAAAAACTTCCAAGCAAACAGCTCCAAGAAGAAAGCTGGAGTGGCTATTCTAATATCGAATATAGTAAATTTCCAACCAAAAGTTATCAAAAAAGATAAAGAAGGACACTTTTTACTCATTACCTGGGAAATCTGTCAGGAGGAACTCTCAATCCTTAACATATATGCTCCAAATAAAAAATCACCCACATTCATAAAAGAAACTCTACTAAATCTCAAAAAATACATTTCACCCCACACAATAATAGTGGGAGACTTTGACACCCCACTCTCACCAATGGACAGATCAGGGAAACAAAAACTGAACAAGGACACTGCAAAACTAGCAGAGACTTTGAACCAAGTAGAATTAATAGATATATACAGAACATACTATCCTAAAGTAAAAGAATACACCTTCTTCTCACCACCCCATGGCACCTTCTCGAAAATTGACCACATAATTGGACACAGAACGAGCCTTCATCGATATAAGAAGATTGAAATACTCCCATGCATCCTCTCAGATCACCATGGTCTACGGCTGGTCTTTAACAACAACAAAGACAACAAAATGCCCACATACACATGGAAACTAAACAACACTCTGCTAAAGGATAGCAGGGTCAAAGAAGAAATAAAGAAAGAAATTAAGGATTTTCTAGAATTCAACGAAAACGAAAACACAACATACCCAAACCTATGGGATGCAATGAAAGCAGTATTGAGAGGACAACTCATTGCTCTAAGTGCTTCCAAAAAGAACCTGAAGAGAGCATACATCAGCAACCTGACAGCACAGCTAAAAGCCCTAGAACAAAAGGAAGCAGATTTACCCAAAAAGAGTAGATGGCAAGAAATAATCAAAATTAGGGCAGAAATAGACCAAATAGAAACAAAAAAAACCATTGAAAAAATCAACAAAACAAAGAGTTGGTTCTTTGAGAAAATCAACAAGATTGATAAACCCCTAGCCAGACTAACTAAAGGGCAAAGAGAGAGTATCCAAATTAACAAAATCAGAAAGGAAAGTGGTGACATAACAACTGAAACTAAGGAAATTCAAGAAATCATCAGATCCTACTACAAAAACTTATACTCCACAAAATTGGAAAATCTGGAGGAAATGGACGAATTCCTAGACAGATACAAGGTCCCAAAGTTGAACCAGGACCAAGTAAACCATCTAAATAACCCTATAACACCTAAAGAAATAGAAGAAGTCATCAAAAGCCTCCCAACCAAAAAAAGCCCAGGTCCAGACGGGTTCAGTGCAGAATTTTATCAGACATTTATTCGGGATATAACACCAATATTCACCAAGCTATTCCAAAAGATAGAATCAGATGGAATATTACCCAACTCATTTTTTGAGGCTACAATAACCCTCGTACCTAAGCCACAAAAAGACCCTACAAGGAAAGAGAACTTCAGACCAATCTCACTTATGAACATTGATGCAAAAATACTCAACAAAATCCTTGCAAACCGAATCCAAGAACACATCAAAACCATCATTCATCATGACCAAGTAGGCTTCATCCCTGGGATGCAGGGATGGTTTAACATAAGGAAATCCATCAATGTAATCCACCATATAAACAAACTTAAAGACCAAAATCACATGGTCATCTCACTAGACGCTGAGAAAGCATTCGACAAAATCCAACACCCCTTCATGTTAAAAGTCCTGGAAAGAACAGGAATCCAAGGCCCATATTTAAACATAATAAAAGCAATATACAGCAAACCAACAGCCAACATCAAACTTAATGGCGAGAAACTTGAAGCAATCCCACTAAAATCAGGGACTCGACAAGGCTGCCCACTCTCTCCCTACCTATTCAACATAGTACTGGAAGTCCTGGCTGGAGCAATTAGACAGCAAAAGGAGATCAAGGGGATACAAATCGGAAAGGAAGAGATAAAAACATCACTCTTTGCCGATGACATGATAGTGTACTTGAGTGACCCCAAAAATTCCACCAGAGAACTCCTACAGCTGATAAACAATTTCAGCAAAGTGGCCGGATACAAAATTAACTCAAACAAATCAGTAGCATTCCTATACTCAAAAAACAAACATGTGGAGAAAGAAATTGGGGAAAAGGTACCCTTCACAATAGTTACAAAAGCTATGAAATACCTTGGTGTGACTCTAACTAAGGAAGTGAAGGACCTGTATGACAAGAACTTCAAACCTCTGAAGAAAGAAATAGAGGAGGATCTCAGAAAATGGAAAGATCTCCCATGCTCATGGATTGGAAAGATCAACATCTTAAAAATGGTCATCCTACCAAAAGCAATCTACAGATTCAATGCAATTCCCATCAAAATTCCAACCCAGTTCTTCATGGAATTGGAAAGATCAATGTGCAATTTCATCTGGAATAACAAAAGACCTAGAATAGCGAAAACCATCCTCAACAACAAAAAAACATCAGCGGGAATCACTATCCCTGACCTCAAGCTATATTACAAGGCAATTGTGCTGAAAACTGCATGGTACTGGTACAGAAATAGGCAAGTGGATCAATGGAATAGAATAGAAGATTCAGAAATGAGCCCTCATGTATATGGTCACCTGATTTTTGACAAAGGAGCAGTAAACATTCAATGGAAAAAGGACAGCCTATTCAACAAATGGTGCTGGTCCAACTGGCACTCAACATGCAAAAGAATGAAAATAGACCCGTTCTTATCTCCTTGTACAAAGCTCAAGTGTAAGTGGATTAAAGATCTCCACATTAAACCTGATACACTGGAATTATTAGATAAGAAAGTAGGGAAAACCTTAGAACACATAGGCACAGGAGAAAATTTCCTAAACAAAACACCAATGGCTCAAGCTCTAAGGTCAAAGATTAACAAATGGGACTTAATGAGATTGCAAAGTTTCTGTAAGGCTAAGGACATCGTCAAGAAAACAAAACGGCAACCAACAGAATGGGAAAAGATCTTTACCAACACCACATCAGATAGAGGCCTAATATCTAAGGTGTACAAGGAACTCAAAAAGCTCGACACCAGAGAATCAAATAACCCTATTAAAAAATGGGGTACAGAGCTAAACAAATCTTTTTCAGTTGAGGAACTCCGAATGGCCGAAAAACATCTGAGGAAGTGCTCGATGTCCTTAGCCATCAGGGAAATGCAAATCAAAACAACCCTAAGATTCCACCTCACTTCAGTCAGATTGGCCAAGATCCAAAACTCAGATGACAGCAGATGCTGGCGAGGCTGCGGAGAAATAGGAACACTTCTCCACTGTTGGTGGGGTTGCAAGCTAATACAACCACTCTGGAAATCGGTCTGGCGATACCTCAGAAAATTGGATATAGTACTACCTGAAGACCCAGCTATTCCACTTCTGGGCATATACCCCAGAGACACTTTAATACACAACAAAGATATATGCACCACAATGTTCATAGCGGCTCTATTTATAATAGCCAGAAGCTGGAAGGAACCCAGATGTCCTTCAGAAGACGAATGGATACAAAAATTGTGGTACATATACACAATGAAATACTACTCAGCCACCAGAAACAATGACTTAACCAAATTCTTAAAAAAATGGCTGCATCTAGAGAAGATCATCCTGAGTGAGATAACCCAGTCACAAAAGAACAGACATAATATGCAGTCACTGATAGTGGGATGCTAACCCCAGAGGCTTGCACTCCCCCAGAAACAACTCACAGACTGTATGAAGTCCAAGAAATAAAGAAAACAAAAACTATACATATATTCACAAAACAAGAAGACTTTGACTATTTCCATGTTGCGTTTTGTTTTGCATGTACTTTACGCTTATTGCAAGTAGTACGTTTTCAATGCATACTGTCAAGCCCTTGAAAAAAATCAAGTACCGACTAAAAAACATATTCACATGGTTTTATGTAAAATTTATTTTAATGTCTGAAAAAACAGTACTGACAAAAATGTATAATTTTAAGCAAAAAATGTTTAAAATCTTTACATCTATCTTTGTTTTGAAAAATAAAATCATTTAAAAAAAAAACAAAAAACAAAAAAACAAACAAAAAAAAGTTATAAAGGAAATATAAAAAGATTGGTTATGGGATGGAATAAAGTGAGAGATTTGTTTGAAAGAAATTAAAGAGTATATGAATTCTGGCAAAGTTTTAGGAATATGGCTATATAAAAACGAAGAAATTAAAAAAAAAAAAAAAAAAAAAAAAAAACCCATTCAGCTTCTTCAGTCATTTTCTCAACTCCTCATTGGGGACCTGATTGAGAGAATCTAACTATGTATTTCCTAGGCTCTGACAGATCCTCTTAGAAGACAGCTATACCAGGCTCTTGTCAGGAAGCACTTCATTACATCCCCAATGTCTGGATTTGCTGACTGTATATGGGATAAATATACAGCTATAGATGTCTCTAGATGACATTTTTTTCAGTCTCTGCTTCATACGTTGTCTCTGTATTTCTTTCTGTGAATATTTTGTTTCCCCTTCTAAAAAGGACTGAAGCATCCTCTCTTTGTTCTTCAAATTTCTTGAGCTTAATGTGGTCAATGTATTGTATCATGGGTATTCTGACCTTTTGTGCTAATGTCCACTTATCAGTGAATAAAATGTGTGTTCTTTTGAAAAAAAAAAAAAAAAAAAAAAAAAAGAGAAGGAAAATGGAATTGTAGAAATATTAAGAAAGAACAGACCACGGATATATGTTTCTTGACTTCTCACTGTGACCCTAGTAGCCTCTTGCTCTAGAGCACAGATGTCTCATGACACTTCAGGGAAAGGCAAATCAAAACAATCCTGAGATTCAACCTCACACCAGCCCGAACTCCCATGGACTAAAACACCAACCAAGGAGCACACATGGAGAGACCCATGGCTCCAGTTGCATATGTAGCAGAGGACAGCATTGTTTGGCATCAGTGGGAGAAGAGGCCTTTGTTCCAGTGAAGGTTTGTTTTCCCAGTGTAAGGGAATGCCAATGCACTGAGGTGGGGAGGGTGGTTGGGAGAGGAAACACCTTCATGGAAATAAGTTGAGGGAGAGAAGGGATGGGGGAGGGGAAGGGGATAACATTTAATGTGTAAATACAGAGAATATCCAATAAAAATTAATTTAAAAAAAGAACATTTCATTTTCAAAATCTTCCTAGCTTCTCTTAAGCTCTTCTCATGTAAGTTGGTGTAATTGGATTTTTCCTAGTTGCAGTTAGTAGGTTATTTGTACAAGTGTATGTTCCATGTACCCAATATACAACTAAAAGTTAAAAATAGAAACAAACTTTTTATCAGAGTAACATGATATTTTATATGCTTTAATTTATTATGTTATCTCTGATGTAAGGGAAGCATAAAAATTATTAAAGATAGTAGGCATTCATAAATAGAAATAAGAACAAAGGGGAATGTGTAAGTAGAAAAGCAAAGCACAAAAGAGAAAAATTTCGATCCAGTGAGGAGACTAAAAATAGTAATATAGAGGTTTCAAATAAAAAATAGGTTTTTGAGAATATAAATTATTTCTGTCTTCTAATTCTTCTTATTAT
Organism: Micromys minutus; assembly: GCF_963924665.1. Taxonomy (NCBI): domain Eukaryota; kingdom Metazoa; phylum Chordata; class Mammalia; order Rodentia; family Muridae; genus Micromys; species Micromys minutus. The sequence continues at coordinate 45,296,533 of NC_137971.1, forward strand.
AATGTTCCCATCCATCACAAATATCTGACCTATTTTTTATTGCTGCAATAGTTTTACAAGTCAGACATACAGTACTCAACAATATTCTTAAATAAAAGACCTTGGATTGCCACAAAGGGTGAGTGAGCTTTCATTTCTGAGCAAATGGGTAGCCTTCCTGTTTTTCCCCTTCCAGCTAAGTGGCTTTAGAACAAAGAAATGCCCATGATAATTGGCTCAGGATGTGCTAGTTGGCCTTGCAGAAACAAATATGGCTCAGTGATTTGGCTTTTTCAAATCATAGTGAATGACACATATGAAAAAAAAATTAGGCTAATGTTTTAAAAATACATCAATGTGGGCACTTTCCTGAAAAACTGAAACAAATAAAGTTCAATATGTATTAAAGATGAAATCTAAGGACACTCAGCTGCATTCTGTTTCCTCCCACAAACATCAATGGGAAGTAAATAGAGAATGCCTAATTCTGGTCAACTACTTCTCTGCAATTGTTCATATTCTTGAGTCATTTAATGAAAGCAAAAGTTATGTTACTGGTTTTTCTGTTCCTTCATGTGTTAGAGACAAATGTATCTTCTAGTGCAGAGACACAGTAGTAGATGTAGGTTTGAATAGATTTAGCTGTACTGGATGTCTAGTCATAGTTGCTGTCTTTAACTTTGACAAAGTAGATATTGCCATCTATCAGCAACATCAGCATTGACCTCAACTAAATGGTCTATGTGTTCCAGTATGACTTTACTGATAATAAGTTCAGTGGCATGGTCAAAGCTGAGAATATGAAACTTGTCCTCAACAACATCTTCATTTTATCAGGAGGGGAACCCTACTAACATCAAATGGGTGATGCTGGTACTGAGTATGTTATAAAGTTTACTGGTGTCTCCAATGCCGTGGAAAATTCTGAGGCTCACTTGAAAAGTGAAGACAGAAGCATCAGCATTTTTGCTCCTTTTGCTAATACCTTCTTGTTTGTGATGGTTGTGAACCATGTGAACAGAGAAGACACTTGCCCATACGATCACTACAACCCAGAAGGCTGTGGATGTCCTTTTTGGGAAGTTATGGTATGATGGCTATGGGGCTGCCCAGAATATCATGCTTGTATCCATTGGTGCTGCCAAACTGTGGGCAAGGCCATTTCAGAGCTGAGTGAAAAGCTAACTGGCATGCCTTTGATGTTTCTACCCTCAATGTTTCCATCATGGATCTGACATACCACGGGGAGAATGTTCTCAGGTATGATAACATCAAGAAGGTGGATAAACAGGTATTGCAAGACTGCATTGAAAACCAGGAGTTATGTTTACTCTTCCACCTTTGATGCTGGTGCTTGCATTGCTCTTAATGACGACTTTTTTCTCATTTTCTGGTATGACAAGGAATACAGCTACAGAAACAGGATGGTAGACCCCATGACTCACATGGCTTCCATATGAGAAATATTGGACCACTCACCCCAGCACGAACACAAGAAAAAGAGATATGTCCTCTGTTTCTGTGGAGTTCCTACTCAAACTAAATCCCTAAAACATTGAGCATCTGGCCTCATCTTTTTCCATCCAAAATTCACAGAAAAGGGGGAGTAGTTTTTGGAAGCTCACTTTCTTACATATCATAAATACAGTTTACTGTACATGTCCCTCTACAAAACTATTAGATTACTGGATAAAACAGTGGGATCAACCTCTGAAATCTAATATGCTGCTCTTGAGAACTTGTGGACTCTGTGAATGTCTATAGTTACTTTGTTCCTCTGACCTTTAGACTTCCCAGTAAGAAGCTTCTGCTGTCACCATGCTAAAAGGCAACTCTCAAAAAAGAGAGTCTGGGAGAAATTGCCTTTTTGCCACATTTTGTTGTAAAAATAGAAATGGGCATGCATACTTCTGGATTTTCCAGGTTCCAAGCCTCACTTGTATTTGTGTTTTATTATTGCCCTGGAAAATAGTATCGCAAGTCACCATTCTCTACATGTGTTATTTACAGTCACTTCCTGGGCTTCTCTGGGATGTGAATAGATCTGATTTCCATGGATTGGTAAGTAAGTGCTGAGAATGCAAACTTCTGAAGCATAAATGAAACTATAATGGAAATATCTATAAGTGGCTTGAAAAGTATAGCCAGAAGTTGTGAAGGACAGGCTGGGGATGGGAACATATGAAGGTAAGAATATGCATCAAGGTTTACATAGGTCCCAACCCCACTTCCTTACCATCTAATCCTGAAAGAACATTACTGATTGATGGTACTGTTTATTATTGTCATTTGTAGTTTGTTAGTGGTCTCTTGAAAAAAAAATTTATGTAGTATTGCCACAAGTAATAAGTTTTGATCAAATACTGGTCATACCACTTGTGTACCTGGTTAGATGGTGCCACATGATCTTTTGCTTCTCTCTATATATGAGGATTATATTTTGTATTCTACACTCTTCCTCTACAAGTCCTACTGTGTCTCCCAAACATTAAACTTTAGATAGTTAATATTATCATTAAGCAAACACACACAACTTTCTGAGTTAATTTAACACTGTACACCACACACACACACACACACACACACACACACACACACACACACACACACAGCTTTGAACACTTGGAAATAGGTAACCTATCAAGCACCAGATTCAGGAAGAGAATAATTCTGTCTCTCAGCAACCATTAGTTATCTTCAGCTCTTCATCTACGTGAGGACTACCATATTGTGGCCTAAAACTACAATCAATCAAAATGCAGAGTTGTGGATCAAAGTCCCAATGGATAGTCTACAAAATATTTCTGTACCCAAGACTCAGGGAAAATTGAAGAAGTAGTGGAAATATTGTAAGAGCCAGAGCACCAAGGAGGATGCTGTGAGAATTATTTCTCATTGCAATGTCAAAAACAACACCCAAAAAATCTCACCATCATTGCCTGTGCAAGCATGAGCCTACCAGGTCAGCACCACTAGACATGCCAAAATGGATGTGAAAAAAGCCAGAAGCTTTCAACCCTACACAGAGAACTACATGCAAATAACAAACACTGGCAGTGGGAGAAATAATCTCCAGGCAAGAGAACACTAATTAATTATCCAGTAACAAATGATCAGCCTGAAAACATAAATACAAATAATTTTGTAATTTTTTAGTTCAATAAAACATTGATATATATTCACTTGTCCATAAACATGCAGTTTCTGAATACCGTCACATGTCAGAGTATATGGACGTGATCCTATGCATTAGTTTCTAGGTGCTGCCACAGGTCAGTAAATGTAAATGTGTTTTCATATGCATGCATTTTTGGAGCATATTCACATATCAGATAAGCATGTTCACAAGTTTGAAGATTCTAAGTGTGCTTAAATATCATCAAATACATATATCTTTATGAAATGCAGTTTTCCAATGCAATCACATGATGGCATGTGTGTGCACATTCATACTCATGATGTGTCTGAGCATGGTCACATTTTGGCTCATATGTTCACATGGTCTCATGTCAGGATGCACATGTATAGTCTCACTCAAGCAAACTCCAAACCTGGTCCACTGTCAGTATGTGTACTCACATTTACACTCACAGTCACACACACACACACACACACACACACACACACACACACACACACTTCCCAAAGATAAACACATGTTGGTTATATAGGCATGTTTATATGCATGAAATTTCTGAGTACAGTTAGCTATATGTATGCACATGTGCATACAGAGGAAGTCTCTGAATACTGTAACAAATATATATATGCATATACATATATATATATATATTCATATTCATGTGGATAAAGCCTCTGAGCAATGACACATGTTTATACATATGACATTTTTGAGCATGATCACATTTCATTGTGTACATACATGTTCACACACAATTTCTGAGTCTTCTTATATGTCAGCATATAATGCATGTTTTCATGCACATTTTTCTAAGCATTCATTTGCTAGCATGAGCACATACCTGTTCACACATACAGTTTCTGAACAAAGCCACATATTTATGTGTCATACATGTTCACACAGATGCAATTTCCCAAATTTGTTACATTTGAACTTATACATGTATGTTCACTCCCATGGCTTTTTCAAGTACTGTTACTACATGGCATCTATTGGCACGTTCATTTCATATTTATACAGTGTTTGAACATGCTCATGTGACAAAGCATATGTTAATGATGACATACATGAAATCTCTGAGTGAAGTAATAAATGATATATTTGTGCATGCTCTTGTGTATGTATGGTCTGATGTTAGCATGCATGCACATGTTCACAGCATGTAATCTCTAATCTTGGTCCAATGTCAGCATATGCATTCATGTTCACAAAATGCAGTTTTGAACATGGTTCCAGATTAGTATATACATATATTATATGTGTTCCCACCAATACAATTTCTAAGTACAGTCACTTGGCTATATATAGACCTATACTGACATGTTTGGAGTCCCTGAATACTGTCAGATATAAGCATGAATATGTATTTTATATTCATGGAGGGTTAGAGCATGGTCATATAAAACATGGAGTCCCCGGGCAAGGTCCCATGTCAGATTATATAAACATTTTATCTGTATGTAGTTTCAAACACAGACATGTTTAGTGAAAGAGTTAGTGTTAGACTTAGCGATAGGGTTATTAATGCTACTATGTTGTAATGATAGCATTAGAGTTAGCACTGGGGGTATGTTTATGGTGAGGGCTTCATTTAAGGATAAGTTTAGAATTCATTTCAGAGTATGTTGTGACTATTCTCACTTGTCAACTTGACTACAGCTGGAATTAACGAAAACTCAAGCAGTGTGCACAACTGCAAGGTTTTCTTTCCTTAATTAAATCATTTGAACAAGGAAGACCCGCTTTTAATCCAGATGTTCTGAGGTGTGAAGAAAAGTCTCTAGTTCAGATCTTTTGAGGGTTAAGATCGACCTTTATTCTGGACCATTTCTTCTGTTGGCAGCCTTTATAAAAAACATGAAAGAAGGGCGCTTGCTCTCTTTGCCTGCTTCTTCTCACATTTGCTCTCACTGGGAAATTTATTTTTTACTAGATTTGTAGCCTATTCTTCAGAATTCCAGTGTATAGTAAAAGTCAGCCTTACTGATTGAGCCACTGCTGGATACTTGGATCTTCTTTTGGTAGACAGCCATTGTTAGGCAAGCTGAACCAAAGCTTCTAAGACATTCTAATAAATCCCATATATATTTAAGCCCATAAGTTCTGTTCCTTTAGGGAGAACTGATTAATACAGAGCTACTATTAAGGATAGAATTGAGATTAGACTTATGGTAAGGGTTCCTGTATGTGCTAAAGTTAAGACTTGGATTGTGGTTATATTTACTGTTAGAATTGAGGTTAGACATAGAGCTTGGTTTAGGGTTTAGGTAGTGTTAAGATTAAGGTAAATGTACGGTAGTTAGGATTAGGATTAGGATAAGGTTTATATTTGGGATTTGAACTGTAGTTTTGATTAGGATTGTGACTATGTTTAGAGTTAGTGTCAGGTTTTCAGCAAAGAAAAGTTAGGAATAAAAACGGCTAGGGAACCATAGCCCCAGATCTGGTCCATAAATTCTATTTGTTCATCAGCCACCTTTGCAGAATAAGTTGCCTTTTTCTTTTGCCACCCTATCCCTAGTGCTCACTATCTTCTGCGTACCCACAATCCCAGCTCTAGAACAGGCCAAAGACCTTCATTTATTTCCTAGTCTCTCTTGCAGGGTAAATTGCTGCTCCTTTTTTACACTCTCTTTTCTGTTGCCTCATGCCTATAGTTTTCTCCACACCGGTAGGCACAACTTTGAGTCTGCATCCTAAGACACCATGTTTGTTCAGTAGCTGCCTTTGACTAGCAAGTCTATTCTTTTCTTTCATGTTCTTCTTTTCAACTATTGCAAACTATGCAGAACTAGCTCCATCTTTGGTTTTCCAAACCACTTCATTCATGAGCCTCCTTTAAATTATGAGATGCTCCTTCCCTCTCAAATCTTTCAGCCTGCTGCTGCTGGTTCTACACCTTCAGGCTTAGCATCAGAGCCATAATTTTTTTTTTTGAGATATGTTTTCCAGGTCCAATTAAATAGCTGATTCACCAGCTTTACCTAGCCCCAGGCATGCAGCTTCTGCATTGGCCACATTTCTGCCAGGACAGATTTTTCTACTAAACACAAACCTAACACACAAGTCCAAATTCTTAGATCTAATCATAAACATAAACACCATAATAGACTAAGCCTGTATGTTTCCCATCAAATACCCTCCAATAAAAACTACCTAGATGAACCCCAGGACACAGAGTTAAACTGTATTTTCTACACACTGACCTGTGTATTCACTCAGAAACTGTATACAGATGATCATGTGTGTATACACCAATTTTTTACCACAATCAGAAACAACATGTGTGTGAACATGTATAAATGTGTGCATTTATAAACATTCATCAATATATGGCTTCTCTCAGAAACATGTCGAATGGTGTGTGTACACCAAGTACCCAAACTGCATGTTTGCATATGAATATGTTTGTATATGCTGACATGTGATTGTCAGAAAGTTCATCTCTATGAGTATGCATATACATAACAATTCCTCTGAGTTAAGAAATTGTATGTATGTGAACATAAATATGCATGTGTATATGTGACCATGTATGCATATTAACATCCATATACATATTGACATGCTCGCTTTAAGACTATATGTGTGAATATGCACAAATACCTGGTCATGTAAGCATTCACAGAATTTGTATGCCTATGAATATGTGCATATATACCTCAAAGTGTGCTCATGTTCAGAGACTGCATGATGAACTTGTGTGTTCATGGTCAAATATGGTCACCTTAGAAGGTGCATTAGTGTAAATATGCACACTATTGCTGACATCACAGTGCTCAGAATTTGCATGATAATAAAAAAGTGCATAGCACTGATTTATGAGAGTACTTAGACATTACATGCTTGTAAACACAGGCATGAATATTGACATGAAAGTACTTAGAAGTTAAATGTCAGTGAACATGTGCATTGATACTGACATATGAAAGTGTCAAGAAAGTGAACACATATGGACAGGTACAAATATACTGACATATGATAACACTAAGAAGTAGCATTGTGTAAATACATCTACAAATATGCTAATACAGGCAATTACTCAGAAACTGCATACATGTGAAGATATTAATATGCACATATATGTATAAATTATAGAAAAAAGTGTGTGAATATGCATATAATCATCAACCTGTGACTGTATCATAAGGTGCATATGTGTGAACATGTACATATAGGCCAACCTGTGACTATATCCTCACATACATGTGTGTGTACAAGTACATATGTCTTAACATGTGAATGTGATTAGAAACTGCATATGAGTGATTTTTAGATATATGACAAATGTGGTAGTGGTAATAATCTATATACATGAGAATATCGATGTAATCAAATGTATGTTAGTGCTAAAAATTATATACATGTCAACACACATGTGAATACCACCTAGTGACATATAAATAAATTCTGAAATATGAAAGCACTCAGAAACTGCATGCATGTGAACATACATATTAATACTAACATATGAGAGTGCTCATAAATAGAATGCTTATGGATAAATATATGTAACATATGAGAAAATTCAGAAAAGCTTGTGAACATGTGCCTACACACTAACACATGTGAAAGTACCTATAAACATTAACAAATGACAGCACTTGAAAATTGCCTGTGCATATCAGTAACATATATGACAGTTTTCAGAAATCATAAATGTATGAAGATAAAAAATGAATGCTTATACGATGTTACTCAAAATTGTGTGTATGTGAACACACACATGAATACTGATAAGTGCAGGTATTTGATACGACTTGGATACCACCTGCATTAGTCAGAATTCTCTGGAGACATATCCTCTCCCAACCCTCACACAAACAGCCACACACATATCTCAGCCGGTCTCTTTAATATGTTTTAAATCCCCCCAAAGTAGAGTTTAATGTCAGTGAATGAATGAACTTCTCAGTAAATGTTCGGACAAGCAGGTAAAGACCAAGAGTTTCTTTCTTTTATATACATTTACAGACTGCCATCAGAATGTGTAACCTGGATTTAAGGTGGTTTTCAATGATCGAGATTTACAGAGTGGGTCTTCTTACCTTGGATGACACAATCAATAAAATTCCCTTACAGGCAGACACAGAGTCTTGGAGTTGGGTTAATAATAAATATAGTCAAACTGACAACCAGGAATAACCATCACAGTGAGTGAATGTGAACATTTATATATACTTTTCTGTAGGACAGTGCCCAGAGAATACACACCAGTAAATATGTTCATATGCACTGTTGGGTAACTACACTGAGACACTGAATGTGTATAGACCTGTATGTATACTTTGACATGGGACTGAGATTGGTTGTATGTCAACATAATCATATGACAACATATAGTGTTCAGAAGTTTTATACACACACACACACATACACACACACACACACACATATATATATATATATATTTGAAAATGCACCTGCATGCTGACATGAGGGTGCACTGAGAAGCTACTTCTGTGTGAACATGTGTGCACATACTGCTATGTCCATGCTACAAAAATGCATGTATATAAACATGGCAATACACACCAACATGTTTCTCCTTGAAGACTGCATGCATTTGAACATACAAATGTGACTACTTTTGGTAACTCCAATTGTGTGAACACTGGTATACATGTCAACATGTGACTGCACTGGGAAACACATGAATATGTATATTCTTACTGACATGAGAGTACTCAAAATTTACGTGAACATTTGTATACAGTATGATACATGAGAGTACTGAAAAACTGTACATATGCAAAAGTGAATAAACATACTGGCATATGACAGCACTCAGTTATTTCATGTTGGTGAAGACTATCATGAGTATTGAAATGTCAGAGTTTAGAAATATCACAGGCCTGAATAGGTGAGTACATGCCAACATATGACTGTGCTTAAAATTTTTATGCATGTGAAAATAAGTACATACACTAAATGTGCCTACTATCCTTAGAAATAGAATATGTGTGCTTGTTCACACATGTAGTGATATGTGATGGCATTCATAAACTTCATGTGTTTGAACATGTATGCATAAGCTAATATGTAACAGCATTTGGAAACTGCATTCATGTTAAAATGTATAGCACATGGGCATGTAATAGTGCTTAGAGAGTACACATGTGAGCATGTACATATACACTGACATGTGCAAACAACCAGAAACTGCATGTGTGTAAAAACTGGCATAAATACCAACCTGTGATTGTTCTTTAAAACTGAGTGTGTGTGACAAATGCATGCATATAGATATGTGACTATATATGTCCAGGAACTGCATTTATGTTATTATGTATGAATACACTGACACTATAGTCAGAAACTGCATATGTGCAAACATGTATTACATATTTTTATGTGACTATGCTCAGAAACTGAATGTACATGTATACACATTGACATACAAGAAATCTCAGTCTGCAAATATATGGCCATGCTCAGAAACTGCATATGTGTGATGATTAATGCACAAACTGACATGTGACTGTGCTGAGAAACCTGCGTGTGTTTGAACATGTGCATATGTGTGCACATGTGACCCCTCTTCGAGATCCCATGTATACATATATCTGCACATACTTCAACATGTGAAACTTCTTATAAATTACATGCATGGCAACATGTGTGCAAATGAAATATGTAATCAGGCTCAGAAACTGAATGCATCTGATCATACTCATACAAACAAGCAAGTATTCACAGAGACAGAAGTTATGTGCACAAGCATGTACATACTTGTATGACTGCTTTTGGAAACTGAGCATTAGCATACATGGCAACATGTGAATACACAAAACTACATGCATGTGAACACCAACACTCATGTAAAATAAATATCCTCAAAAACAGCCTGTGTGCACCTGATGACAAGTGTGAGGACTTGGAAATTTCATGTTTGTAAAACATGCATACATGCTGTCTTATGAGAGTTCTTGTAAATTGCGTGTATGTGAAAATTTTCATAAAAATCAACATGACAGGTTAACAAAATTGCAGGCATGTGAACATACACACACACACATGCACGCACAAATGTTGTCCTGCACAAAAATGGCACATATATGAACATATGGACACATAATATCATGTAACTTTACTTAGAAACATCATGTGTGTGAAAATGCACATTCTGACTTGTAAATCTTGCTTGGAAACTGTGTGTATGTGAAGATATGCACACATTCCTATAAATGATTGTTTGTATTTCCTCAAATTAAGGGATGAGATGACATCTGAACCCCACACTGTTAAAATAAATGGCTTTGGCTTAGCCCAGTGTGTTTTTTCTCTGTTCTAACTATCCTTTGCCCAAGTCTGGAAGCTTCTAGCCTCTGTGCAATCTAATCTCCCAAGCTGACTGATTCAATCTAGCTTCTCTTGGCTTCTTACTGAATTGCTTTCTTTTGTCTCATATTAACATTGGCAATGTATTTTAATCTTCTGGCTCATTATCATTTTCTAGCTCATCTGTCTTTCCTGGTGTCTATCTTGTTCTCTCTGCAACGTGACTCTGCAAAACTGTTATATTAAAGCTGTTGTACATACACATTGTACCACCACACATTTTCTCCCTCTTGCTGTAATTAGCTTCTTTTTCCTGTGCTTTCACATGTAAATTGGACATATCCTATCTCAGACTCATGATGTCAAATCTGACTCTGATTTGTCTGCCCCTCAATTAGATGTCACTTTCAAACATGACTGTATTCCTCTACAAAGTAACCTTACCTTCATTTTTGGGAATGAAAGGTGTGTGTTAATAGCGTGTGTCATGTCCAACCAGATTATATTGTAATCTAGCACATGTCCAAATTTTGTCTGGATTATATATATAATATAAGTTCTTTGGTTGTGATCCTTTGCCAGAACAACCATGTTGCTGGATTAAAAACCTTTTATACATGCCATAAATGGCCATGCTGAGCAACTCCATCTATGTAAAGGTGCATAACATTGACATGAGTTCATGCTAAAAAAGACTGCATGCATGTGAACATGCACACACACTTGTTTGTGGGTGTACTTGAACTGCATGCATTTAACATTATGTGTAGCCACACTAAAAACCTGCCTGCATATTAAAATGCACATACAAAGTGAGATGGAACTTCACTCTGAGACTGCATGTGTATGAACATACACATACTTATTGATATGTAACTTGCTCTGAGACTACATGCCTGTGAACAAGTACTTACAGGTAAACATGTGATCATAATGATAAATGTATACACATTAGTATGCACATGCACACTGCCATTTATTGACACTCAAAAACTTCATGTATGTGAACAGGCTCGTAACTGTTGACAGTACTCAGAAATTGTATGTATGTATACATATGAACACATAAAGACACACAAAAATGCTTGGATACTATGTGCATGTGAAGTTAAAGCTGCATCTCATGACATGTTTAGAGTTAGGTTTAGCATTATGGTTAGAGCTAAAGTTAGGGAGAAGCTTAAGGGTTAGACAGAGGCTTGTGTTTATGGTGGGTGTTAGTGTTATACTTAGAATTATGGTTAAGTCTACATATGAATTGGATTACATATAATCCTAGGGTTAGTTTAGGCTTCAGGTTATGGTAATTGTTAGAATAAAGTTAGGCTTATGATTTGGGCTAAGGTGAAGGTAAGGTTCAAATTTGGGTTAGTGCTAAAGTTAGGATCCAAGCTAATACTAGCATTTGGGGAAGACTGTGGTTATGGTTATGGTGTAGGTCAGCACAGTTAGTTTTAATCTGGCTTTCCTTGACTTCTGACTGAATTGCTCTTCTGTCCTCACACTAACTGTGCCAGCCAATTCTAGTCTTCTGGCCCCCTCTTATTCTCTGATTTCAATTGCCTCTGCTTATGTGCACTGAGCTGCATCAACTCCTGAGTGAACTCTACTCCACTGTATTACTCTTATCGCATTGACTCTTGACTGACTCATGTCCAAACTCACTGATGAACTGAATGAACTGCCTTCATTCTCCCTGTGATGCTGTTAAATAGCTTTTCCTCAGCGTTGGGTATATTCTACCTCTGACTCATTCTGTCCAATACTTTTATGATTTGTCACTTTATCTGCCTCCCAATTTGACATTACTGTTTGGGATTAAAGGTGTGTATTAAAGGATTCCAGCCAGAAGGAGTACGGACATCTCTCCTATTACTTCTAAAGGTGTGTGTGTGTGAGCTAGCTAGCAATGTATTTAAGGTTGTATTTTAATTAAAGGTTAATCTTAGGTGAGAGCCATTGTTTGTTTTAATATCTATTTTGAGTCTAGTATTAGAGTTACTGTTAGGTTTAGGGATAGGGACAGGTTAGCTCTAATGTCAGAGATTGGTTTCCAGTTAGGTTCGAGTTAGAATTAGGTCTATAACTTTGGTTAAGACTATTGTTATAACCTGTCTGAGTTTGGTATAGTACTTTGCTTATAAGGTGTCAGGATTAATGTTATGGCTAGAGTTAGAAAGAAGGAAGCTTAGGGTTAGGCTTAGGGTAATGGCTAGGGTTAAGTTTAGGTCTAGAGGCAGTTTTAGGTATAGTTCTAAGATTAATTTATATTCAGAGGTATGGTTAAGATTAGGGATAGGCAATTGTTAGTCAAAGTGTTTGGTGTAGTGCTGGGGTTTGGTTAGACCTAGGTTTAAGCTTAAGTTTAGAATTGGTGGTATATCCATCATTAGAGTTTTGCATAGAATAAGCTTAGATCTTGGTGTAAAATTACTATAAAAGCTATATTTAGGGATAAGAACAGTTTTTGAGGTAATTTTGAGGTTCATTCTGAAGTAGTATTATACTTTTTTTTATGTCAAGGATGCTTTATTTATTTATTTATTTAGGTCTGGCATTTGAGCTAGGATGGAGTTTAGGGTGACATCTAGGAATTGGGGTATTATTTTTTAGGTCTATATTTAGAGCTATTGTTTTTGGGTTAGAACTGGTGTTAAGGCTAGGGTTGGAGTTAGGCTTAGAGCTAGCATTAGAATTACAGCTAAGACTGGATTCACATTTAGGTTAAGAGAGTAGGATTTGAGGCAGTGTATGTATACGTTAGTCATGAACTTTGTTCACTGTTAGGGTTAATGTGAATAGAGTTGTTAGGATAGGTTTAAGGTAGGGTTAGGGTTAGTACTATGGCAATGTTGCAGTTAATGCTAAGCATAAAGATAGTTTTTAATATTAGGATTTTATTTATGGTGAATTGTAGTCTTAGGGCTTAGGCTAGAGCTAGATTCAAGATTGTAGCTTTATTAAAAATTAGAAATAGAGTTACATGAGGTCAAACTTTATAGTCTGGACTAGGTTTTAAGATCAAACTATTGTTTGGCTATGCCTCAGAGAATGAGCTTTATGTAGTAATAGCACAAGGGTTATATTTACTGTTACAAATTGGTTTATGGTGAGTGCTAGGCCTAATTTTATTATTCAGACTCGATATTGGTTCGGTTGGTGTTTTGTCTTTGGTCTGATTAGAGCTATTGTCATGTTAATATTATGGTTAGTATTAGGTCTAGAAATATTTTAAGCTTATTTCTATAATTAATGTGAGGATTAGCCATACGATTTGGTTTACCTCATGCCAAGACTGACGTCAAAATTATGGGGGGTTTCAGGTGTATTTATAAGGTTAATATTAGAATTAGGTCTAGGGTTATTGCTGAAGTTAAGCTGGGAACAATATTGATGTTTTTCTATTTAAAAAAATTTATTATATGTTAGAACTAGAGGTAGGCTCATGGTAAATGTCAAGTAAGGTTTGCCATTAGGATTAGTGTTAATCTTGGGGTTATGGTTAGAGCCAGGTTTATGTTTAACATTAGGATTGGTGGCAGAGCTAGAAATAGGATTATCGATGAGGACAGGTTAGAACTTGGTGTAAATTTTGTGTAACAGCTCCATTTAGTGGTAGAACAACATTTAAGGTGATTTTTAGATTTTTTTTTAGGAGACATACTAACAATTATGATGAATGTTAATGAAATATTAAGGCATTTGAGTTAGCATGAACTTCAAGGTGGGATTTATGATTTGGTAAATAGTCACACTAGATCTATGGTAAGATTACAGTTAGGTTTAGGATTAGGGCTAAGATTGGGACCAGAGTTACAGATAGGATGAGGTTTAGAGTTAGAACTAAGACTAAGATTTGGGTTAGTTGTAGGGTTAAGATTTGAGGAAAACCCAGTGTTTGCGTTAGGTTTAGAGTCTTGTTTTTTGTTATGCTTAAGGTTATTGATATGGATTATAAATATAGATATGGATATGGATAGAATTGGTTATGATTGTGGTTAGCATTGGATTTAGGATTAAGATTAAGGCCAGGATTAGCATTAATGTTCCTGCTAGGAGTGGACCCATGGTTAGTTGTAGATTAGATTAAGGTTAGAGCTAGATTTAGGATTAGGACTAAATCCAAATTACATTTCAGCTGTCTGATGGTGTGGTAGAGGTTAGTGCTGGTTTCAGGACTAAGTTTAGGGATAGTGCTGGGTGTATCATGTGGGTAAGTGGTTGCTTTAGTTAGGGTTTGACTGCTGTGAACATACACCATGGCCAAGGCAACTCTCTCTTTTTCAAACTTACAATTAGACTTAAGATTAGATTATGGTTAGGCAGTGCTAGTGTTAGTGTTAGAAACAGCTTTACATGTATTTCTAAGTTTAATGTTAGTGTTTGTAACAGGAGCAGGGTTAGAGTTAAGGTTAGGGTCAGAAATTGGTGTTATTTTGTAGTTTAGTTTTAGAGTTTAGACAGGCTTAAGGTTCAGTTTAGGGATTTTTGTTTTTGTTTGCTTTACTTGTTAGGGTTATGGTTAGTTCATCTGGCTAAGGCTAAGTTTAGCTTTATGGGTAGGACTGGTGTCAGAAATAGTGTTAAAGATGTAGTCTCCTGTTAGAATTTGTAATAAAGATAGAGCAATACCGCCACCCCGTGGTCTAACTGAGATTAGCACTTGCTTTTCTGTTTTTAAAATTTAATCTATCAATGTGTTTAAAAATGAAAATTATTAAAAATTATTTGACTTTGAAAAATACCTTTTGTTCCAAACGATTATGTGCAGTATATTATGATCTTGGTGTACTCTTCTACATATTCGTCTAACTCTACACTCAACTCTACAATCTTTCTTTCTTTAGAAAGCAAACCAGGATTTGTTTTCCTTTTGTTACAGCTAGTTGTTTAATTAGCTTTAGTGTTTATAATGTATGCATGTTTACAACATAGCTTGGCATTAGTAATATATTTTGGGCAAGTCTTTAAATCATGGCTAATTTTGGGATGAAACATAAGTTTTTGGTTAGTATTGAAGTTATATCTCAGTTTAGCATTAGTGTTATCTTTAGGTTTAAGGCGGGCATTAGGGTTAGATTTAAGGTAGACTGAGGGCTAGGGCAAGAATTAGAACATCATTTAGAGCTAAGATTAGGAGTAAAGACAATGTCTGGATTAAGTGTAGAACTTGTTTGTAATTAGAGTTAAGTTATGGTAAGGTTAGGGCGAGATAGGTTATAGTTATGGTCTTGTCTGGGTTAGTGTCATGACTATGATTGTATTTATGGTTAGTTATAGGCTAGGGTTAGAATAGCTTTAGATTTAATATTACAAATAAATCTCTGTGAGGATTAAATTTAGACGTTGGGGTCAAAAGTGTGGTGAGGCTTATGACTCAGTTTCCAGACACAGTTTGTTTATCATGATGCTTACAGCTACTGCTAGCACATTGTTTGGCTTAGTTTTCAAGGTACTTATAGTATGAAATTTATGTAGGCTAAAGGTTAGGGTTAGGCTTGGATCTCAGAAGGGGTAATTTTGGGTTAGGTTTAGAGTTGGGGTCAGAGGGTTGGGTGTAGGATCAGGGTTCAAGCTAATTCTAGGATTTGGATTAGTGTTCATGTTGGGCTTAAAATTATGGGTAGTCTCACATTAGCATTACTGCAGGACTTGTGTTAGGGTCATCATTAGGGTTATGCATGCATTAGTGCCAGGAAAAGCTTACATTGTTTTCCGAAGTACATGTTTGGGTTTAAGGCTAGGGTTAGAATTCATGGTATTTCTAAGTTTAGAGTTAGATGTAATCTTAGGGTTGAAATTTGGGCTAGATTTGTAGTTAGGGGTAGTGTTAATCATGAGGTTAGGGGTAAAGGTAGGTTTATATGAAGGCTAGAATTGGTGGCTGACCAGATTACATTAGAGGCATAAAACCAATTTAATCACTACAGTGTTAGTATTAGAACTAGTTTTAAGCTTAGTTTTAGACTTAGTGTTGGGGTTCTTGTTGGAGTAGATTTCACTTTCTTTTAGGAATAAGTCTATATTTTGGTCTATTGTTTGGTCTGTGGTTAAATATGGGGTGTAACTCTGGGTATGGCTTCATTTTCAGTTAGTCCTCAGTCAAGTGTGGAAAGGCTTAGAGATAATGATATGGCTAAGATTAGAATTATGGCCTTTCAAGGGTTGGTTTTAGGTTTAAGCTAGGGACAGAGACACGGTTTAAATTAGATGTGGATATTTGTGCCTGTTATGGTTAAGGCTATGGATAGGGTTATGAATATATTTGTGTTATTGTTGTGATTAGTGCTAGGGTTGGGGTACATGTAATTGTAGCTATGGTTACTTGTAGGCTTAGTGTATGTTTTGAATTAGAAGTGAACATAAAAATAAAGCTATGTGAAGTATGAATCAAGGTTTGATGTATGGTTAGAGTCAGTGCTAGGGTGAGGTTTAGGAATATTATTAGGCACAGAGTTTAGCTTTCCATGAATAAAATGAACACAGTATTAGAAATTGTTTTCTGGTTGACTTAAATCTAGTTTCAATATTCATGCTATATGTAGGCTCAGGATTGTATTCAGGTAAAAATTTTGATGAGGTTCTAATTAGGGCTTTGTAAGGTTGGGAGTTGATCAGGGTTAGGGCTGAGGATAGGAGTAGACACAGTTTTAGGTTGATTTCTAATATTAAAGTTAGAGTTAGAATTGTGGTTAGCGTTATGGTTAGGTCTGGCTTGTTAGAACTATGGAAAGTATTAGGTATATAAAAAAATCAGTGTTAGGTTTAGAGGTTGGAAGCCAAACAAAAAAGCTGAGGAGTGAAAGCAGTGGTGGTAGCTGCCAGTGATGGATCCAGGTCAACACTGGGTGGCAGATACTGCACCATCATGAGGAGCACCCGCCACCTCCCAGACACAACTCCTGCCCAGAATTGGGGCAAGGTGGCTTGAACCTGATGCTAAGACATCACTGGAGACCTCTGATGGCAATTTATAACAAA
Source organism: Micromys minutus (assembly GCF_963924665.1). Classification (NCBI taxonomy): domain Eukaryota; kingdom Metazoa; phylum Chordata; class Mammalia; order Rodentia; family Muridae; genus Micromys; species Micromys minutus. Next base: position 45,313,916 of record NC_137971.1, read on the forward strand.
AGGGATAATTTCTAGAGGATCGAGTTTAGAGATAGATGCAGAGATAAATAAGTTTGGAACCAGTAAAGGAGAAATAAGTAGAAATATCTGTTAAGTATGCTTAGACACTAAAAAGGGAGAAAGAAATAGAGGAGGCCGTGATAAAGATAAATGGTAAGTTAAAAAGTAGTAAAGTAAAGTCTCCAATGCGAGGAGAAAGGAGAGGTTATAGGGAGAAATGTTTGCTTTATGTACACTAAAGAAAGGATAGAAACCGAGTGCGCACAGTCACAGAAATATTAAGTTTGAAATTAATAAAATAACGTCTCCAAAGAAAAGAAGGATTTAGAGAGATTTAAAAAATATTTTCTGTGTGAAAATATGTAAAAACACTCAAGAAGTAAGACATCAACAAACCAAATAACACAATTCAAAAAGAAGTACAGAGCTAAACAGTGAATTATTTTAAACCATTTTTTATTGAATGTTCTCTGTATTTACATTTCAAATGTTATCCCTTTACTTCCAACTCCATCTCCATCTCCTTCCCTTGCTTCTACTAAGATGCTCCCACTCCCAAATACCTACTACCAACTCAGAGCCTTGGCATTCCCCTATAATTGGAAAACTAGTCTTTACTGGACCAAAGTCCTCTCCTCCCGTTGATGCCAGAGAATGCCATCGTCTGCTGCATATGCACCTGGAGCCATGGATCTCTCTGTGTGTGCTCATTGGTTGGTGTTTTAGTCCCTGGGAACTATGAGAGGTTTGTTTGGTTGTTATTGTGTTCTTCCAATGGCTTTGCAAACACTTTCAGCTCCTTCAGTTCTTTCTCTATTTTCTCCATTGGGGGTCATAGTGCTCAGTCCAATGGTTAGCTGCAAGCATGCAAGCATCCTCCTCTGTATCAGTATGACTCTAGAAGAGCCTCTGAGGAGGCATCCATATCAGAATCTGGCTAGTAAGCACTTCTTGACCTCAGCAATAGTGACTAGGTTTGGTGGCTGCAGATGGGATTGGTCCCCAGGTGAGGCAGACTCTAGATGATGTTTTCTTCAGTCCCTGATCCTCTGTTTGTCCCTAGATTTCCTTCCCCTTAGTATTTTGTTCTCCATTAGAAGGTCTGAGACATCCACATTCTTGCCTTCCTTCTTTTTGAGCTTCATAAGGTCATGGGTATTCCGAGCTTTTGGGGCTGGTATCCACTTATGAGTGGGTATATACCATGTGTGTTCTTTGTGAGTAGGTTACCTCACTTAGGAAGATAGTTTCTAGTTCCATCTATTTGCCTAAGAATTTCATGAAGTCATTGTTTTTAATAGCTGAGTAGTACTGTATTGTGTAAATTACCACATTTTCTGTATCTATTCCTCTATTGAAGGATACCTGGGTTCTTTTCAGCTTCTGGCTATTAAAAATAAAGCTGCTATGAACATGGTGGAGCCAGGGTCACTGTTATATGTTGGAGCATCTTTTGGCTATATGCCCAGAAGTGGTATAGGTGGGTCCTCAGCTAGTACTATGCCCAATTTTCTGAGAAACTGTTAGACTGTTATTTAGAGTGGTTTTTCCATCTTGGAGGAATATACCTCTTTCTGCACATCTTCACCAACATCTGCTGTCAAATGAGGTTTGGGTCTTAGCCATTCTGACTGGTGTGAGGTAGAATCTCAGGTTTTTTTTTTCTTTTTTCTTTTTTTTTTGCATATACCAAATGACTAGGAATATTGAATATTTCTTTAGGTGCTTCTCAGACATTCAGTATTCCTCAGTTGAGAATATTTATCACTGTACCCCATTTTTAAATAAGATTATTTGATTCTTTCCAGTTTAAATTCTTCGGTTCTTTGTATATATTGGATACTAGCCATCTAGCAGATGTAGGATTGGTAAAGATCTTTTTCCAATCTGTTGGTTGCTCTTTTGTTCTTTTGACAGTGTCTTTTGCATTTAAGAAACTTTGTAATTTCATGAGGTCCCACTCCTCAATTCTTGATCTTAGAACACAAGCCATTGGTGTTTTATTCAAGAAAATTTCCACCGTGCCTATGTTCTAAGCTTGTTCCCACTTTCTTTTCTAATAGTTTCAGTGTACCTGGTTTTATGTGGAGGTCTTTGATGCACTTGGACTTGAGCTTTGTACAAGGAGATAAGGATAGGTTGATTTGTATTCTACATGCTGATAGCCAGTTCAACCAGCACCATTTGTTGAAGAGGCTGTTCTTTTTCCACTGAATGTTTTTAGCTTTTTTGTCAAAGATCAAGTGACCATAGGTGTGTGGGTTCATTTCTGACTCTTCAATTCTATCCATTGACCTACCTGCCTATCTCTGTACCAATAGCATGCAGTTTTTATCAGAATTGATCTGTAATACAGCTTGAGGTCATGGATTGTGATTTCCCTGGGAGTTTTTATTTTTTTATTGTTGAGAATAGTTTTCGATATCCTGGGTTTTTATTATTTCAAATGAATTTTCAAATTGCTCTTTCTAACTATATGAAGAGTTGAGTTGGAATTTTGATGGGGATTTCATTGAATCAGTAGATTGCTTTAGGCAAGATGGCCATTTTTATATTAATCCTGCCAAACCATGAGCATGGGGGATCTTTTCATCTTCCAAGACATTTCTTCATTTCTTTCTTCAGAGACCTGAAGTTCTTGTCAGATAAATCTTTCACTTGCTTGGTTAGGTTCACACCAAGGTATTTTTTATTTTATGTAACTATTGTGAAGAGTGTTGATTCCCTAATTTCTTTCTCAGGGTACTTATTCTTTGAGAAGAGGAAGGCTCCTGATTTGTTTGAGTTAACTTTATATTTAGACATTTGCTGAAGTTATCAGTTTTATAAGTTCTCTGGTGGAATTTTTGGGATTACTTGAATGTACTATTGTATCATGTGCAAATAGTGATATTTTAATTTTTTCCTTTAAAATTTGTATCTTTGACATTCTTCTGTTGCCTAATTGCTTTTGCTAGGACTTCAAATATATTGAATAAGTAGAGAGGGAGTGGGAAGCCTTGTCTATTCCTTAATTTTAGTGGCATTGCTTCAAATTTATCAGCATTTAATTTGAAGTTGGCTACTAGTTTGCTGCATACTGCCTTTACTATATTTAGGTATAGGCCTTGAATTCCTGATCTTTCTAAGACTTTCCAGATCTTTCCATGTAGGGGTGTTGAAATTTGTCAAATGCTTTCTCAGCATTTAATAAAATGATCATATATTTTTTTAGTTTGTTTATATAGTGGATCATGTTATGGATTTCTATACATTGAACCATCTTTACATCCGTGGGAAGAAGACCACTTAATCATGGTGAATGATTGTTCTGATGTGTTCTTGGATTTGCTTTACAAGAATTTTATTGCATACTTTTGCATCAATGTTCATGAGGGAAATTGATCTGAATTTCTCTTTCTTTGTAGGGTTTCTGTGTGGTTTAGGTATTATTGTAATTGTGACTTTTGAAGAATTAATTGGGTAGTGTTTCTTCTGTTTCTATTTTGTGGAATAGTTTGGATTATATTGGTATTATGTCTTCTATGAAGGTCTGATAGAATTCTGTACTTAACACATCTGGTCATGAGCTTTATTTAAGTTAGGAGACTTTTGATGACTGCTTCTAGTTCTATAGGGATTATGGGAATGTTTAGTTTATCTGATTCTGACTTAACTTTGGTACCTGGTACCTGTCTAGACAATTGGCCATTTCCTCTAGATTTTCCAGTTTTGTTGAGTATAGGGTTTTTTAGTAGGATCTGGTAATTTATTTGTATTTCCTCAGTTTCTGTTGTTATGTATTCATTTTCATTTCTGATAGTGTGCCCTCTAGTTAGTTTGGCTAAGGGTTTATTTATTTTGTTGAATTTCACAAAGTACCAGTTTCTTTTCTTGTTGTTTCTTTGTATAGTTCTTTTTTTTTCTACTTTGTTGCTTTCAGCTTTGAGTTTGATTATTTCCTGCCTTCTCTTCTTGGGTGTATCTGCTTCTTTTTATTCTAGAGCTTTCAGCTGTACTGACAAGCTGCTAGTGTATGCTCTCTCCAGTTTCTTTTAGAAGGCTCTCAGAGCTATGAGTTTCCTTCTTAGCAGTGTTTTCATTTTATCCAACAAATTTTTGTATGTTGTGCTTTTATTTTCATTAAGTTCTAAAATGTCATTTATTTCTTCCTTGACCAATTTATCATAAAGTAGAGTATTGTTTAGCTTCCATGTGTATGTGGGCTTTTTCTTGTTTTTGTTATTATTAAAGACCAACCTTAGTTCCTGGTAGTCTGATTGGATACATTGAATTATTTCAATCTTCTTGTATCTGTTGAACTTTGTTTTGTGACCAGGTCACAAAATATGGTCAATTTTGGAGAAGGTGCTGTGAGGTGCTGAGTAGTAGTTATATTCTTTTATTTTAGGATGAAATGTTCTATAGATGTTTGTAAATCCACTTGGTTTATAACTTTTCTTGGTTTCACTGTGTCTCGGTTCAATTTCTGCTTCCATGATCTGTCCATTGATGACAGTGTGGTGTTGAAGTCTCCCACTACTATTGTTTGCTGTACAATATACACTTTGAGCTTTAGTAAAATTTCTTTTATAAATATGGGTGGCTTACATTTGGAGCATAGATGTTCAGAATTGAGAGTTGATCTCAATAGAATTTTTTCTTTTTTGAGTAAAAAGTGTTAATTCTTATATTTTTTGATAACTTTTCTTTGAAAATCTATTTTATTATATATTAGAATTGCTACTCCAGCTTGTTTCTTGGGATCATTTGCTTGGTAAAAAATTTCCAGACTTTTACTCTGACATAGTGTCTGTATTTGTCACTGAGATGAGTTTCCTGTATGCAGCAAATTGCTGGGTCCTGTTTAAGTATTCAGTCTGTTAGTCTGTCTTTTTATTGGCAAATTGAGTCCATTGATGTTAAGATATATTAAGGAGTAGTGATTGTTCTGTACAGTTATTTTTGTTGTTAGAGGTAGAATCAAGTTTGTGTGCTCAACTTCTTTTGGAGTTGTTGCAAGAAGATTACTTACTTGCTTTTTCTAGGGTGTAGTTTCCCTCCTTGTGTTACAGTTTTCCATCTTTTATACCTTGTAGGAATAAATTTATGGACAGATACTGTGTAAGTTTGGTTTTGTCATAAATTTTTTTGGTTTCTCCATCTATGTTAATTAAGAGTTACACTAGATGTGTGTTCTCTTAGGGTTTGTATGACATTGTCCAGGATTTTCTAGCTTTCACAGTTTCTGTTGAGTAGTCTGGTATAACTCTGATAGTTTTGCCTTTATACCTTTATATGATACTTGACCTTTTTACCTTACTGTTTTAATATCTTTTCTTTGTTTTGAATATTTGTTGTTTTGACTATTATGTGTCAGGAGAAATTTCTTTTTCTGGTTCAACCTATTTGGAGTTCTGTAGACTTCTTATATGTTCATAGCCACCTCTTTCTTTAGGTTATAAAAGTTTTCTTCTATAATTTTGTTTAAAATATTTACTGGCCTTTTAATTTGGGAATGTTCCCTCTCTTCTACACCTATTATCCTTAGATTTGTTCTTATTGTGTCCTGATTTTTCGGGATGTTGTGAGTTAGGAGCTTTTTGGTTTTTGCATTTTCTCTGAATATTTTGTCCACATGTTCTATGGTATCTTCTGCACCTGAGATTCTCTCTTCCATCTCTTGCATTCTGTTGGTGACGATGTGTGTATGACTCCTGATATCTTTCCTAGGTATTCTATCTCCAGGGTTGTGTGTTTTTGTGATTTTTTATTGTTTTTATTTCCAGTTTTAGATCCTGAATGGTTTTGTTCAATTCCTTCACCTCTTGATTGTGTTTTTCTATAACTACTTAAGTGACTTTTTCTTTTGTTCTTTAAGGGCTTCTACATGTGTATCTGTGCTCTCTTGTATTTCTTAAGGGAGTTGTTCATGTACTTCTTGAGTACCTCCATCATTGTTATGAGTATGATTTTACCTCAAGATCTTGTTTCCTGGTGTGTTGGAAAATCCAGTACTCTCTCTGTGGTGGGAGAACTGTGTTCTGATGCTGCCAGGTTATCTTGGTATCTGTTGCTTAGGTTCTTGTGCCTGATTTTTGCCATTTTGTTATCTGTGATGTTAGTTAGTCTTTTTGTCTATGACTGCATCTTTTCTTTTCTGTGGGCCTATAGGCCTGTGGGCATGTGGGCTGTCGGCTTAGGAGTAAGAGTGCTTCTGGGTGCTCAGCTCTGTGTGGGCAAGTTTTGGGTCTTAACGGCAATGGGCTAGCCCTAGCTCTGGGTGCTGATAGATACAAGAAGGGGTAAAAGGAGAATTCTTAACACAGGAATATCAAATTGCCAAAAGTTATAAGGACACCAATAAACCCACAAACATTTTTATAGAAAAAATGTTCTGTCAAAGAGAAATTCAAGGGCAAAGATATCAAGAGACTGACGGAATGGCCAACAAATACCCAGCTTAACTTGAGACGTATCCCATGGCCAAGCACCAATCCCCGAAATTGCTTATGATACTATATTATGTTTTCAGACAGGAGCCTAGCATAACTGTCCTCTAAGAACCCTTACTTGCTAGCTGACTGAAACCACTGCAGATACTCACAGCCAAACACTGGATGGAGGTCAGGAACTCTTATTGAAGAGTTGAAGGCTCAGGGCGGTTAGGAGCTCCACAGCAAGACCAGCACAGTCAAGAATGCTGAAACCCTGGGAGCATTCAGAGATAGAGGCACTAGCCAAAGAACATACACAGGCTGGACCATAGTTCCTGCACATATGTAGCAAACCTTTAGCTCAGTCTCCATGTAGATTGTCCAACAACTGGAGAGAAGGCTGTCCCAAAGCTGTAGCCTGACTGTGCAATCCATTTTCCAATAGGGCTGCTTTTTTTGGCATCAGTGGGAGGATGCATCTAATCCTGCAGATACTTGATTCACCAGGGTGAGAAATATCCAGGGTGGGGAATATCCAGGATAGGATCGGTCATTTCAGAAGAGGAGGGGAAGGAGGAAGGGAAAGGGGCTCTGTGAGGCAAACTGTGCCCCGGTAACTTAGTGAATTACAAATAGGAAACCACGAGGGCATAGGGCATTTGAAACCCATATAATTTTGTTTTAACAGTCAGCCTGGAAAGAATTATAATTTATCCAGTAATGATCACAGTTTTCTATGTCTTCTCTAAGAAAGATCAAAATAAAGCATACTTAGACAAGGAAGGGACTGAATGCAAGATTAAAGGTGGTAAAGCTGAAATTAGAGGATTCTTTAAATCAAAATAAAAAGTATGTCCAAGTTAGTTCAGGGGAATCTGATGTAAAGCCTATGGTACTACATTGCAAAACTGCATGATGGCAGCCTATAAAGATACTAGATCGCAGAAGATTTGAAGAGGTTTCAGCTATGGGGCAACATACTAGGAATAAAAATGATCAGTTGCTAGGACTAGGTGAATATGCTGAGTTAAAAATATTATGTTTAATAATGCCAACTTAGAGCAATGTCATACAATAGCTAATATATTTCATTTTACAGAGTTTGGAACATTAAAGTATATATATGTGTTAATAAATTATACAATTGATACATCTTCAGGATTTTAATCGGCTTCTGCTTTAAGTTCTGAAAGGGCTAATTCTTTAATTATACATATATTAGAAATGCTGGCTATCTTAGGGATCTTTATAGTTTAAAACTGATAATTTTTGGCATATTTATCAAGTAAAGGGCAATATTTTTATAACATAACATAAGTCATGTTATAGGTATACTTTTCAATTCTATAGGCCAAGCAATTGTGGAAATATCTAACCACATTTTAATGAAGATCTTCATAAAACAATAGAGAGGTATGTGATCTCTCAGATTATTTACATACATTTTTAAAATTTAAAATTTACAAATGTCAATGAGACAAGTAACATGGCTACTGAAAAACACAGAACTTTAGAAAAGATTATAGAGTTAAATTATTAATCTTTAAGGATGTGCTGAGATCACAATGAAAATGCTTGTACTGGGGAAGAGGGTATGTATTTGTTTCTACAGAAAACAAAGAAATGTCAATTCGGTTGGTAAAGATTAGATTTGACCATAGAAGAGATCCTGAAAATCTTGCCTGCTGACATGGAAAAAGAGATCCAAAAAGAACAACAAAACAGGTACTGCAAATGCTGATCTATCTACATGGGAACAGCTCAGAAACTGACTGAGACATGGATATCTCTGCTATAGCCAAAGAATTCTTTAGCTTTCTGGTCCTCATGATGTATTATTACATGACACTCTTTTATATAACATGGGTGGGGGCTCATAATACAGTTTTGTTATTTATTCCAAATGGTCTTGACATAGTTGACAGATGCCTGTCACCTTCTCAAAATAGTAGAGAATCACCATTAACTGATTTGTTCATACTGCACATTTTATATATGAATTAATACAACTGTGTCCACCCAATATTACCTTTAAAAGTCCATGAGTTTTCAGAGAAAAATGACAAAACAGCAATGAAGACAAAACATATAACCCCAGGGGATCCTGCCTCACAAACTGCTTCTGTTTCTGTGTCCTGAAAAACTGTATCTAGGACATCTTCAAAATACTGTAGCATAGATCTGGGCAGTGAATAAATCGGTCAGCTCAGGACTTGACCAATTTCCCAATTTTCTTAGTCTCCCCTAAAGATTCCATTTTCCCCAGCACAGCAGGAAGCAATTTAAAAATATACCTTCATCCTGAGAGGTAGGATGGGCAATTTTTGTTTGTTTGCCATTTATGGGGGTGGTGGTAGTTGCAAGTTATTATTGGTCATGGTCAGAGAGGAAACAGAGTAAAGAAGGTTAGATTTCTTTTCCCCTTTATTTTTACTTCTCTCCCATATGGTGTTAGGACAAAAACTTGGGGAAGGGAAGGGGATGGAAGTACAGAAGGGGAGATAAAGGAATGAATGGAAGAGAAGGGTGGATTATTATATCTGATTTTAGACTAGAAAACAAGTCTCAAATATGTTAGTTTGGAACGGATTTTTGTATGATGCTAGAAATTTAAGATTATATTTCACACAGCATATTGCACATATGATTTAACTCTTGTTTAAGGTACACAAATATATGCAACTCATTTAAAAATAACCTGAAGTTCTAGTTCTCAAAAGCTACTATTGTAAACTGTTTAAGATCATTTAAAATATGCAAGTTACAAATAATCATACTTACACTCATGCTATGTACTAGTTTAGTTAATTAAAATATAAACTTTATTTAGTCTCCTGTATGTATGTATTTTGAAAGTCAAGTAGAAAGTATAACTAGAAACAAGCAACATCATCCTGAGTGAGATAACCCAGTCACAAAAGAACAGACATAATATGCAGTCACTGATAGTGGGATGCTAACCCCAGAGGCTTGCACTCCCCCAGAAACAACTCACAGACTGTAGGAAGTCCAAGAAATAAAGAAAACAAAACAAAACAAAAAAATCTTTACACAACAAGGAAACTTTGACTATTTTCATGTTACATTTTGTTTTGCATGTACTTTGTGCTCATTGTAACTATTGGGTTTTCGATGCATACTGTCAAACCTTTAAAACGATCAAGTACTGACTATTCATATAGATGTATGTAAAAATTATTTTAAAATCTGAAAAAAAAATCTGAAAAAAAAGTACTGACAAAAATGTATTGTATAATTTAAAAAAAGCTATATATATATAAAAAAGAAACAAGCAATGTTTGTCTTTTGATAGATAGGTGATCACCAAATACTCCAGATATCCACAGAGCAGAATGAGGCATTTAAGACATTTTAATAATAAAATGCTCTTCTGACAGAGACACATCAGCCTCTGGAAGCACCACCATTTTTTTCTGAAGAAGAATCTGCACTAAAGAACCTCTGCCTAGAGATTGCTTCAAACGTGGTAATGCTGGCCTCTGGGCAAAATACAGAGAAGAAACACAGGCTAGAACAGAATAGGGGGTTAAAGACCTAGCTGCCTGACAGGTCACAGGCTAGAAAGTTGGGGTAAGTTCAAATGGTAGCTTGTAGACTGCCCCAGCAGAACGCCTAGAGGTGATATTAACAGCCAACCATTGAACTGAGAACAGGGTCTCGAATGGAGGAGTTAGAGAAAGGATTGAAGGAGCTGAAGGGGTTTGCAACCTGAAAGGAACAACAATACCAACCAACAAAAGCGACCAAGAACTAAACCACTACCCAAAGAATACAAATAGACAGACCCATGGCTACAGATGCATATGTAGCAGAGGATGACCTTGTTGGCAATCAGTGCTAGGAGAAGCCCTTGGTCCTGCTAAGGCTTGATGCCCCAGTGTAAGGGGTGTCAGGGGTGGGAGGCCAGAGAGGGTGGTTGCATGAATGGGGGAGCACTCTCATAAAAGCAAGGGGAAGGGGAATGATAAAGATGGTTTATGAAATGAAACTATGGAGGGGAAACTGGGAAAAGTGATACCATTTGAAATGTAAATAAAATATATCCAAAAGAAGTCTATGATTTTTATATTGCTATAGGTATTATATTTAATAATATCGTATAATATATTTTTATAATATATTATAATTATAGGTATTATATTATATTACAGGTACATGTCTTACTGAACTGCTGTCAAGATTCAGAGATAGTTCCACAATATAGTTTGGTTTGTCATTAGTTTTAGTAATAGGTTTCTCTGTATTATTGTAAGCTTAGGGTTAGGCATAGGGTTAAGACTAGGTTGGGGCTTTGGTTAGGAATAAATAGGATTAGTGTTACTGTTATCATTATCACTACTGTATTTTTTTCAGCTTCAAATAATCTGACAGCCCTTTTAAAAAATTGAACAACTTCATTTTCAAAAACAAAGATAAATGTTCAGATTTAAAAAGCATTTTTGCATAACAGTACATGAATATATTTTTGTCAGTACTTGATTTTTTTAAAGGTTTGATAGTATGCCTTAAAATCTTACTAGTTACAATGAACATAAAGTACATGTTAAGCAAGATATAACCTGAAAATAGTCAAAGTTTTCTTGGTATGTAAAGATTAAGCATAATGATTTTTCTTCTTTTTGTTTTTTTTTTTTGTGAACTTCATATAGCTTGTAAGTTGTTTCTGGGGGTGTTCAGAGCTTTCTGGGGTTAGTATCCAATTATCAGTGACTGCATATTATGTCTGTTCTTTTGTGACTGGGTTTTCTCACTCAGAATGATATTTTCTAGATGCATCCATTTTCTTAAGAATTTTGTTAAGTCATTGTTTCTGATGGTTGAGTAGTATTCCATTGTGTAAATGTACCACAATTTTTGTATCCATTCATCTACTGAGAGACATCTGGGTTCTTTCCAGCTTCTGGCTATTATAAATAGAACTGCTGTGAACATTGTGGTGCATGTGTCTTTGTTGTATGTTGGAGTGTTTCTGGGGTAAATGCCCAGAAGTGGAATAGCTGGGTCTTCAGGTAGTACTATGTCCAATTTTCTGAGGAACCACAAGACTGATTTCTAGAGTGGTTGTACCAGTTTACAACCCCACCAACAGTGGAGAAGTGTTCCTCTTATTACTGATTCTCGCCAGCATCTTATGTCATCTAAAATTTTGATCTTACTCATTCTGACTGGTGTGAGGTGTAATCTGCGGATTATTTTGATTTGCATATATGGCTAAGGATGTTGAGCACTTCCTTAGATTGTTCTCAGCCATTAGATATTCCTCAATTGAGAACTCTTTGTTTGGTTCTGTACCCTATTTTTAATAGGGTTGTATGATTCTCTGGTGTCTAACTTCCTGAGTTCTTTGTGTATATTAGATATTAGGCCTCTATCAGATGTTGGATTGGTAAAGACCTGTTTTTAATCTGTTGGCTGCTGTTTTGTTTTCTTGACACTGTCCTTAGCCTTGAAGAAACTTTGAAATCTCATTAATTCTCATTTGTCCATATTTGTCCTCAGAGCACAAGCCATTGGTGTTCTGTTCAGGAAATTTTCTTCTGTGCCTATGTGTTTTAAGGTTTTCCCTACTTTCTCTTCTAATAGTTTCAGTGTACCTGGTTTAATGTGAAGATCTTTGATTCACTTGGAATTGATCTTTGTACAAGGAGATAAGAAAGGGTCTATTTTCATTCTTCTGCATGCTGAGTGTCCGTTGGACCAACACCATTTGTTGAATAGTCTGTCCTTTTTCCATTGAATGTTTACAGCTCCTTTGTCAAAAATCAAGTGACCATACATGTGAGGGCTCATTTCTGGATCTTCTATTCTATTCCATTGATCCATATGCCTATCTCTGTACCAGTACCATGCAGTTTTAAACACATTAGACTTCTAATATATCTTAAGGTAAGGGATAGTGATTCCCAAATATGTTTTCTTGTTGTTGAGGATGGATTTTGCTATTCTAGGTCCTTTTGTATTCCAGATGAAATTGCACATTTTTCTTTAAAACTCAATGAAGAACTGGGTTGGAATTTTGATGGGGTTTGCATTGAATTTGTTGATTGCTTTATGTAACATGGCAATTTTTAGAATGTTGATTCTTCCAATCCATGTTCATGAGAAATCTTTCCATTTTCTGAGATCATCTGCGATTTCCTTCTTTAGAGATTTGAAGTTTTTGTCATACAGGCCCTTCACTTGCTTAGTTAGAGTCACACTAAGGTATTTCATATTATTTGTGACTATTGTGAAGGGTATCTTTTCCATTATTTTTTTTACCGCATGTTTGTCCTTTGAGCAGAGGAAGTCTACTGATTTGTTTGAGTTAATTTTATATCCAGCCACATTGCTGAGCTTGTTTATAAGCTCTAGAAGTTTTCTGGTGGAAATTTTGGGTTCACTTATGTACACTATCATGTCATCTGCAAATAGTGATAATTCTTCCTTTCCAATATGTATTCCTTTGATTTCCTTTTCTGTCAAATTGCTCTTGCCAGGATTTCTAGTGCTATGTTTAATAAGTAGGGGGAGAGTGGGCAGCCTTTTCTAGTCCCTGATTTTAGTGGGATTGCTTCAAGTTTCTCACCATTACATTTGATGTTGTCACTTGGTTGCTATATATTGTTTTCATTATGTTTAGGTATAAACCTTGGATTCCTGTTCTTTCCAAAACTTTTAACACGAAGGGGTGTTGATTTTTGTCAAATGTTTTCTCAGCATCTAGTGAGATGGCCATGTGGTTTTTACTTTGAGTTTGTTTATATGGTGGATTATGTTAATGGATTTCCATATATTAAACCATCCCTGCATTCCAGGGATGAAGCCTACTTGATCATAGTGAATGATCATATTGATGTGTTTTTTGACTGGGTTTGCAAGTGTTTTGTTGCGTATTTTTGCATCAATAATCATAAGTGAGATTGGTCTGAAGTTCTCTTTTCTTGTAGGATCTTTTTGTGGTTTAGGAATGAGGGTTATTTTGGTCTCAAAAAATGAGTTAGGTAGTGTTCCACCTGACTCTATTTTGTGGAATAATTTGAGAGTGTTGGTAATAGGTTGTCATTAAATATCTGACAGAATTCTGCAGTGAACCCACCTGGACCTGGGTTTTTTTGGTTGGGAGGCTGTTGATGACTGCTTCTATTTCTTTAGGTGTTATGGGATTATTTAGATGGTTAACCTAGTCTTGGTTTAACTTTAGTATCTGGTATCTGTCTAGGAATTCATCCATTTCCTCCAGATTTTCCAGCTTTGTTGAGTGTATGCTTTTGTAGTAGGGTCTTTTGATTTCTTGAATTTCCTCAGTTTCAGTTGTTATGTCTCTTCTCTTATTTCTGATTTTGTTAATTTGGATACTCTCTCTTTGCCCTATAAATAGTATGGTTAAGGGTCTATCAATCTTGCTAATTTTCTCAAAGATCCAGCTCTTGGTTTTGTTGATTCTTTAAAGTTTATTTTTTGTTTCTATTTGGTCAATTTCTACTCTGAGTTTGTTTATTTCTTGCCATCTACTACTCTTGGGTGTATTTGCTTCCTTTTGTTGTAGAGCTTTTAACTGTGTTGTCAAGTTATTAGTGTATGCTCTCTCTCATTTCTTTTTGGAAGCACTCAGAGCTGGGAGATTTCCTCTCAGTCATGCATTCATTGCCTCCCATATGTTTGTGTATAATTTTTTCATTTTCATTAAATTCTAGAAAATGCTTTATTTCTTTATCACTTCTTTGTCCATTGAACTGTTTAATAGAACATTGTTTAGTTTCCATGTGTATATAAACTTTTTGTTGTCTTTGTTGTTATTAAATACCAGCCTTAGACCATGTTGATCTGATTGGATGCATGGGAGTATTTCAATCTTCTTATATCTATTGAGGCTTGTTTTGTGACCGATTATATGGTTAATTTTGGAGAAGGCGCTGTTAGGTGCTAAGGAGAAAGTGCATTCTTTTGTTTTAGGATGATATGTTCTCTAGATGTCTATTAATTCCAATTGGTTCATACCCTCTGCTAGTTTCAATGTGTCCTTGTTAAATGTCTGTTTTCATGATCTGTACATTGATGAGAGTGGGGTGTTGAGGTTGCCCACTATTATGGTGTGGGGTGCAGTGTATTTTTTGAGCTTTAGTAGGGTTTCTTTTATGAATATTTTTGCTCTTGTGTTTGGAGCATATATGTTAAGGATTGAGAGTTCCTCCTGACAATTTTTTCTTGTAATGAATAAAAAGTGTACTTCCTTATCTTTTTTGATAACTTTTGGTTGAAAATTTCCTTTATTTGATATTAGAATGGCCACTCCAACTTCCTTCTTCGGGCTGTTTGCTTGGAAGATTTTTTTTCCCAACCTATTATTTGAGATAGTGTCTGTCTTTGTCTCTGAGATGAGTTTCCTGTATGAAGCAAAGTGCTGTATTCTGTTTATGTATCATGTCTGATAGCCTATGTTGTTTTATTGGGAAATTAAATCCATTTATGTTAATAGATATTAAGGAATAGTGTTTTCTGTTTCCTGCTATTTTTGCTTTTAGAGATAGAATTATGCCTGCATGTCTGTCTTCTTTTGGTTTTCTTGCTTAGGTATTTTTTTTGTTTTTGTTTTTACAAGGATGTAGTTTCCCTCCTTGTATTGGGTTTCCTGCCTATAATTTGTTGTAGTGATGGGTTTGTTCTCAGATGTTGTGTAAATTTAGTTTTGTCCTGGAATATCTTGGTCTCTCCATCTATGGTGATTGAGAGTTTTGATGGGTATATCAGCTTTGGCTGACACTTGTATTCTTTTAGGGCCTGCATGATGGCTGTCCAGGATATTCTGCCATTACAGTCTCTGTTTAGCAGTTGAGTGTGATTCTGATTAGTCTGCCTTTATATGTTACATGACCTTTTCCTCTTACTACCTTTTTTATTCTTTCTTTGCTTTGGGCACATTGCCTTTTGACTATTATGTCTCTGGAGGTTAAGACTGCAGATAATTTGAGATTTATTTCCAAGGTTAATCTCAGAGTTATCTTTAGGGTTAAAACTACAGTTAGGGAGAGTAGGGTGCTGTGGTCGGAGCTGGAGGGCGAAGCCGGTGGAGTGAGAGGATGGGCGAGCAGCCTGGATGCCAGAATGGATAACCGCTTCGCTACAGCGTTTGTGATCGCTTGTGTGCTTAGTCTCATTTCCACCATTTACATCGCGGCCTCCGTAGGCACCGACTTCTGGTATCGAAGCCCTGGTCAAGAGAATTCAAGTGATTCCAATAAAGTTGCCTGGGAAGATTTCCTTGGCGATGAGGCAGATGAGAAGACCTACAACGATGCTCTGTTCCGATACAACGGCAACTTGGGACTGTGGAGACGGTGCATCACCATACCCAAAGACGCTCACTGGTATGCTCCACCGAAAAGGACAGAGTCGTTTGATGTGGTTACAAAATGCATGAGTTTCACACTAAATGAACAGTTCATGGAGAAATACGTTGATCCTGGAAACCACAACAGTGGCATTGATCTGCTTCGGACCTACCTTTGGCGTTGCCAGTTCCTTTTGCCCTTTGTTAGTTTGGGTTTGATGTGCTTCGGGGCTTTGTGCCTGTGTGTGCCGCAGCCTGTATCCCACCATTGCCACAGGCATTCTCCAACTCCTTGCAGGTCTATGTACACTGGGCTCCGTGAGTTGTTATGTTGCTGGCATTGAACTACTACATCAGAAACTAGGACTGCCCAAGAACGTATCTGGAGAATTTGGATGGTCCTTCTGCCTGGCCTGCGTCTCAGCGCCCTTGCAGTTCATGGCGTCTGCTCTCTTCATCTGGGCTGCCCACACCAACCGGAAAGAGTATGCCTTGATGAAGGCCTATCGCGTGGCGTGAAGGGAAGCTGCCTGCCTGACGATTACTATTTTTAATATTTTTTTTTACTATTGAGGTTTTCCCTTGTCTTCCTCTCAGTTGTCTTTAATTTTTATTTTTGTGGATATGCCATTTTATTCTAAAAGTCCCTTTTATTTATATACAGTGCCACTAAATACCATTAGAAATGTGTGTAGTTTTCTTTGAGTGACTCAGTCTTTTTTACCAAACTGACCTAGGTTCAGAGTTCAGACAGAAAGAACTTTAGAGATGTGACCCAAATTTGTAAAGAATATTAGCAGTGGAAAATTGACCCAAAACAGGGTCTGTTAAGGTCTGCTAAATCTAGTAGAAACTGAGTGAAACTAGAACTGACTTCTGTATGATGCCTGTTATCAGTGTCAGAACTTCATGTCTCCTTTCCTCTTGTTAGTAGTCAGCTAGCAGAACCGCGTTCCTAAAGACGTGCATATAAAATTGGGAAACTAATATCTGTGTCCCTAAACTTTGGTACATTACTTCATTCGAGGTGAATTATGGCAGCTGTTTATACTGTGATTGTCTACAAGAAAAAAAAAGTGAAAATGATGTTTACTTGAAATTGTAGCTTTTAACTACAAAATTTCAATACAATGAGAAAAGCTGATTAATCTTACTACATTATACATTTTTCTTTTAAACTGAAACTCATTAAGATTTTCGGTGCCACTAAACCATTATGGATTTTTGCTGCCTCCCACCCCCCCCCACACCAGGTTTATTAAAGAGTACTTTCTTTTTAACAGAGCGTGAGAAGAATCACAGCCAAGTCCCCATCTTCTTTGTTCCAGCTGAGTACTATATGGGAGGTCTTACCAGTATCGACCTCCCCAGAGCTGGGGGTACTACCACCACAAGATCTAAAGCTGTGGCCACCTACTAGCCTCCAATTATAGGTCTTTCTTTCTTGTGGTGAGATGATGTGCCTTTCCTTGCCCAACCCCTTCCTGGTGTGTATCAGCATTACTTAATGTCTTCTAAGTCAGTCATTTTTTATAACATGTCTGTAAACATTGAACTTAAAAATCTTATTTATTTACTCCATTATTGTAGCAATTCACAGATTAAAAAAAAAAGTGTAACTCAGTAATTTCTTACCAAATCCTAAGTCTGTCTTTTTTAAAATATAAAGAAAAGAGAGAATCAAAAAAAAAAAAAAAAAAAAAAAAAAAAAAAAAAAAAAAACTACAGTTAGTGTAGTTTTAGTAGTTACGGCTAAAGATATTTATAGTTAGTAAATTGTTTTTAATAAAAAAATCTCCAAACATTCAATTTTACAAGTTGTTTTAGTTAGAGTTTTACTGCTGTAAACAGAGACAATGAACAAGGAAACTCTTTGAAGGACAACAGTTAATTGGTCCTTGCTTACCAATTAAATGTTCAGTTAAAGGTTCACAGCTTCAGCCCATTATTATCAAGGTTGTAGCATGACAGTGTCATGGTAGGCATAGTTCAGGATGAACTGAGTGTTCTACATCTTCTTCTGAAGGCTAGACTGGCTTACAGTCAGCTAGGATGGGGGTCTTAATGCCCATGCCCACAATGATACACTTCCTCTAACAAGGCCACAGCTACTCTAAGAAGGCCACACTTTTTCATAGTGTTATTCCCTGGCCCAAGCATATTCAAGTCACCACACCAGTGATTACTCAGGATCCATATGCCGTGGTGAAAGCCCTCGGCTCAAATAGGTAGAGAAAGCACCCAGCTGACCTCCCTACTTTACCAATGTTCCAGTAGGAGGAAAGCTCTTTCTTCACTGTTTTAAATACCCTTTAACTCAAACTTCATTTTTCTCTTTACTTATGTTCACTTGCTCTGTCTCTTGACATATGGTTGACTTTATTTAGCTCTTCAGTTAAAGGTGTATGCCTAAAAGTCAGGAGGCTTAACCCATACGCTTTCCTTCCCAGACACTCCTCCTGCAAAAGGTATTTAATCTTAGGCCCAACCTGAAAAGTGGGGTATGGTTTTATTCATCCACTTTTTGCCATGTCAATAAATGCCTTAAAACCATGAACTACCTCTTTTCACCAGGATCTGCTGTAGGGAGCTCTGTAGAAGGCCTTCGCCTACAGAGCTGATGTTTAATCTCCTGTAGAATGCCTCTCTGTGCTCCCAGCCACAGCGCAGACCAAGAACAGGACCTAGCCTGTACCTGACAAGCGAAGAACTCTCCTGCAGGACCAGCCACAGATTTCCCTATTTTCTCCCCTTGTCCCCAGGCTAGATCCAGCCTCTGGGCCCCCACTCCATTCCTAGTGGCACCTGGGTGCCCAAGAGCCTGAATGAGAGGCTATCCTGTGCCTCAGACAGTGTGGGGGAAGTGCAGTTAGATTCTGTATCCTGCCCACAGGGGTTCTGCCCTGGGGCAGAGTGGGCATGAGGCCCACAACTTTACATAGGACCTTCTTTTCTTTTCTCTTCTTTTTTTTGTTTTTGTTTTTTTGTTTGTTTTGATTTTACTTTTGCTTTTTGGTGGTGGTGGTGATGGGGGGGGGGGGAGTTTATCTTTCCAGGAGCAATCTTTCAATTGGAAATGTAAAAATTCTTTTGAAAACTTGAAACTAAATATATCTTAGTGGATAAATATACCTATTTCTCCATATATATTCAGGATTTTCATGTATTGATTTTTAGATCCAAAAGATATTCCATTTGAATTTCAGGCTGCCTTTTGCAGGTGGATTTTAAATCTAAATCACAGTAATTGTTATGGGCCTGTCTCTGATTCCTAAATGTTGGTATTAAAGGCCCGGGCCTCCCAAGTGCTAGGAATAAGAGTGTGAATTACCACCATCCTATTATATTTTCAATACATCTTAAGGACTAATTTTAGAGTTAGATGTAGTTTTAGAATTTGAGTTAGTGTTAGGAACAGTGTTACTGATGTTTCTGTGTTTAACTTTCAACTTAATGTTAAGCTAATGGTTAAGATTATTAGGACTAGGACTGTCATTGTGGTTAGTGTTGGTTTCAGGATGAAGAATAGAACTAGGGTTTATATTAAGGTTAATTGTTAATAGATGCATATGCATAGATATTTATTGTTATAAATATGTATGTTTTCAGGGGTGGACATTTTATATTGGATAGCTAGCTGCTGTTCAATTGCCGAGAGAATACTATTTCTCCCAATTTCACCATCTCCCAGTTTCTTGTAGTACTTTATGTAGGGCTGAAGTTTTATCTTTTCCCTGTCTACTTTAACATGCACATTGGTGTCAAGTTTGTTCAGCTGATGTCTAGGAAGTAATGTTCATAAGACTTTATTTGTGTTGCTTCTAACTTCACTAGGAGTCACCATCACATAGAAATCTGTCTAATTCCCTGGCTATGACAGACATTTCTTGCCCTCTTCTGCAATGTACTGAGTCTTAGGTGTGGGAAGGATGTATTGATTGGGACTAGTCTTCACAACTCCTTATTTTGTCTGTTTGCCCCCAAAAGAGTTTTCTTTGCTGAAGGATGAAAATTACAAATATCTCTGGGTGTAAGAATAACTGTTTAGATCTTTAAGGACTGTGATGGTCTAATTAAATGGGGTTGTAGATTTTGCTCCAAGGTTCATAACTTCACTAGTCCCAAGTACTTGGTTAGATTTTCAGTATCTGACTTCTTTACATCTTCTTTATTCTGTCTTAAGTCTAATTAGAGAGCCATTAGATATAACCAAGGTTCATGAGGCACGATTGCACTCTTAGGGTTACCATGCTATGTTGGTTGTTGGTGTGCATTATTGGTTTCATGGCTATGTAGGACTTGATTGCTTTGGTAGCTCACATGATTCCTTCTTGTACTATAAAATGAGTCCTCAGTGTGGAAGGTTTCAGGTTAATCATAGCTAACTGTCTTGGAAGCTATGTATCTGAAGTGGATGGTGTCTTCAGAAACAGGAACTATCTTCCATCCCCTGGGGTAACTAAGTATAACAGCAATAGGCTGTATGTTTTGGAAATATCTTGGATAACAACCCTAATGACTCAAAATATGGCTTCTTTTGTTTAGTTTTTGTTATGTGGTCTAGAGTTATCTCACATAAGGAAAGCTATATATATATGTATGTATTCCACTACACACAAAATTAAATGATATAATATACACATATATTTAGAAAATTTCTCAACAGTATGATTTCCTATGTTCTTTCAGGCACTATTATTTTTATTTTTCACTCCTTCCTTATATTTCTGTCTCTATACCATAAAGAAGAATGTTAATATAACAACATGATTCTTCTGGTTGGAACACAGATATACGCTTGGAGCATACATTTAATCCCAAAACAATGAAAGTAAAGTTAGTTCGTGGAGGGAAGCAGTCATGTTTGAAAGTGATCTTGGATTGGGACATAGATAAAGTGATAAATCAGAGAAAGATTTGAGAGAATGAATCAGAGATAGGGTACACTCAAGTCTGATGAGAAGATATTGAAGAGGTGACTTAGAGGATTACTGAAAAAGGAGAGAGGAGATAGAGAGAGAAAGGGGGGCAGAGCAGGTGCTAGAGTTAGTTTAAGTACAATTAGAGCAATTCAGTGAGAAATTGAGAAAAGTCAGTTTGAATCAGTCAGCTTGGAGAGAAGTTAGGGTCAGGCAGCTGTTGAAACAGCCATCTAAAATCTATTAAGATCTAGAAAGAGTGAGCTTATTCAGAAGTAAATCTCAAAGATGGGAGGCAATCTAAGTCTTGATTAGATTATACAGAGGCTAAAAGTGTCCAAGACTAAGTCTAGGCTAGCAGGCAGAGGCATTAAAACTCCACAAAGACAGTTATATCATGCAAATAAGTTACTTTTACAACCATTCCCTAGCTATTGTGAGTAGAGGAACAATGATGATAACTTTTCACTTATCAAGTCATTTTCACTTATGCCAAAGTGTGGTACACCTAGGTCATATGGTAGGTTTATTTTAAAGTTTTTTTTGAGAATTCTTCCTACTGATCTCATAGTTGCTACAATAATTTGCAATCTCAACATCAGTGAATGAGGAATCCCTTTTCCCAACATCCCGTAGAGCATTTGCTGTGGGTTGTTTTCTTCATTTTCCCATTCTCACTGGCTAGAAATGGAATCTCAATTTTTCTTGTCTCTTAAGTGAGGATAGACTTCTGCTTCAATATATCTGGATTATTGTTTCCACTCCCCTAAATTGTTCTAGACTCTCCTCTCCTCTCATCCACTCAAATACATACCCTTCTCCTTCTCCCATTAGAAAGAAAAAGTGAAATAAGATAAAAACAAATGAACCAGAATAGGAAGAAATAAGGGAAAAAAGTAGGGACAAACTAAAAGCATAATACACACACAGAGATGTTGAAACACACACATTTGCACATACGAAATCCATAAAAAACAAAACTGGAAACCATAACATGTTAAGCAAAAAAAGTCATAAGATAATAATGATTTTTAATAGGTGAGCAATACTCCATTGTGTATATGTACCACTTTTTCTTTATCAGTCCATTTCTTGTCAGACAACTCAGTAGTTTTCAATTTCTGCCTATTATAAATAAAACAGCAAGGAATATAGTTGAGAAGTATCTCTGTAGTAGAATGTAGAATCCTTTGGGTATATGCCCTGGAGCGGTATTGCAGATCTTAAAGTAGGTCTTTTCCCAGTTTCCTTAAAAACCAAATCAAACCAAACCGAAATGTTATATTTTTCCACAGTAGCTGTACAAGTTTGCACACTGAGCAGCAGTGAATGAGTGTTCATCTCATCCCACATCCTCGTCAGCTCAGTCTGTCATTTGTTTTGTTGATCATGGCAATTCTGACTGGTCAGTGGTACTCTTCAATAAAACCATCCATTTAATTTGGATTTTTCCACGTTTGTGGAGTACAGGCTTTTGAAGTAAGACCATTTGGATTTTCTCAGTGCCCATCTTTACTCTCCCACTTTCATTTCTGATTTTCTTTATTTGGATACTGTTTCTCTGCCTTTTTGTTAGTGTGGCTAAAAGTTTTTGTATCTTGTTGATTTTTTAAAAGAAACAGCTCTTTATCAAAAAATTCTTTGTATTGTTCTCTTTGATTTTAATTGATTGATTTCAACCATGAGTTTGATTTTTTTTTCTGCCACCTGCTTGGGGTGTATTTTTATCTTTTTATTCTAAAACTTTCTGGTGTGCCATTAAATGGCTAGTATGAGATCTCTAATTTCCTCATGAAAGGACTTAGTCCTATGAACTTTCCTCTTAGCACTGCTTTCACTGGGTCCCATAAATATGTGTATGCTGTGTCTTCATTTTCATTGAATTCTAAAATGTCTTTCATTTATTTTTTTATTTCTTCACTGACCCAGTGGTCATTGAGAACAACATTGTTCAGTTTCCCTTAGTTTTAGACTTTCTGTTGTTGAAGTCTAGGTTTAATCTATCATGATCTGATAAGTAAAAGGGATTATTCTAATTTTCTTGTATCTTTTGAGGCTTGCTTTGTGACTGACTGTATGGTTAAAAATTTGGGTCATAGTAATATTTGAAAAATAGGTTTTGGGTGTTATGGGGTTAGGTTCATGGTGCAGTTTTAGTTTTCGGGGTGAACGTAAGGTTTAGTGATATCCAGAGACAAGAGTTATGGTTAGATTTCATTTTAGAGTTAGCGTTAGAGAACACCTTACATTTATGTTGACATCTCTGTATGGTCTTTGCTTCAGTCTCCGCTTCAAATTTTGTCTCTGTATTTCCTCCAGTGGATAGCTTTGTCCCCCTATCTGAAAAACACTGAAACATCTGTACTTTGGTCTTTCTTCCTCTTGGGCTTCATGTGATCTGTGAACTGTATTTGGGTAATCTGAGAATTGAGCGAATATCCACATATCAGTGAATGCATACCATGTATTATTATTATTTTTTTGTGATAGGGTTATCTCACTTAGGATGATATTTTGTAGTTCAATCCATTTGCCTAGAAATTTCATGAAGTCATTGCTTTTAATAGCTGTGTAGTACTTCACTGTGTAAATGTACTACATTTTCTGTATCCATTCTTCTGTTTAAGGACATCTGGGTTTTTCCAGCTTTTGGCTATTAAAAATAAGGCTGCTATAAAAATGCTGGAGCACGTGTCCTTGTTATATGTTGGAGCATCTTTGGGGTATATACTCAGGAGTTGAATAGCTGGGTCTTCAGGTAGTACTATGTTCAATTTTCTGAAGAACCACCAAATTGATTTTCAGAGTGGTTGTTTCAGCTTAAAACCCCACCAACAGTGGAGGAGTGTTTCTCTTTCTCTGCATCCTCGCCAGCATCTGCTGTCACCTGAATTTTTTATCTTAGCCATTCTAACTGCTGTGAGGTGGAATCTCAGGGTTGTTTTGATTTGCATTTCCCTGATGATTAGCGATGTTGAGTATTTCTTTAGGTGCTTTTCAGGCATTTGTTGTTCCTCAGCTGAGAATTCTTTGTTTAGCTCTGTACTCCATTTTAAAATAGGATTATTTAATTCTCTAGAGTCTAGCTTTCTGAGTTGTTTGTATATACTGGATAATAGCCCTATACCACATGTAAAATTGGTAAACATCCTTCCCTAATATGTAGTCTGCAGTTTTTCTTAACAGTGTTCTTAGCCTTACAGAAGCTTTGCAAATCATGGGGTCCCATTTGTCAATTCTTGATCTTAGAGCATCAGCCACTGGTGTTCTGTTCAGGAATTTTCCCCATTTTCCCTTCAAATAGTTTCAGTGTACCTGGTTTTATGTGGAGATCTTTGAACTTGAGTTTTGTACAAGGAGATAGGAAAGGATCAATTTGCATTCTTCTACATGCTGACTGCCCGTTGAACCCACACCATTTGTTGAAGATGCTGTCCTTTTTCCATGAATGTTTTTAGCTCCTTTGTCAAAGATCAAGAGACCATAGGTGTATGGGCTAATTTCTGCATCCTCAGTTCTGTTTCATTGATCTACCTGCCTATCTCTGTATTAATACCATGCAGTTTTCTTTTTTATCACAATTGTTTTGTAATACAGCTTGAGATCAGGGATAGTGATTCCCCAGAAGTGAACCTGTTCTTAAGAATATATTTCACTTTCTGAGATCCTCCTCAATTTCTTTCTTTAGAGGTTTGAAGTTCTTGTCATACAGGTCCTTCACTTCCTTAGTTAGAGTCACACCAAGGTATTTCATAGTTTTTGTAACTATTGTGAAGGGTACCTTTTCCCCAATTTCTTTCTCCACATGTTTGTTTTTTGAGTATAGAAAGGCTACTGATTTGTTTGAGTTAATTTTGTATCCGGCCACTTTGCTGAACTTGTTTATCAGCTGTAGGAGTTCTCTGGTGGAATTTTTGGGGTCACTCAAGTACACTATCATGTCATCGGCAAAGAGTGATGTTTTTATCTCTTCCTTTCCGATTTGTATCCCCTTGATCTCCTTTTGCTGTCTAATTGCTCCAGCCAGGACTTCCAGTACTATGTTGAATAGGTAGGGAGAGAGTGGGCAGCCTTGTCGAGTCCCTGATTTTAGTGGGATTGCTTCAAGTTTCTCGCCATTAAGTTTGATGTTGGCTGTTGGCTTGCTGTATATTTCTTTTATTATGTTTAAATATGGGCCTTGGATTCCTGTTCTTTCCAGGACTTTTAACATGAAGGGGTGTTGGATTTTGTCGAATGCTTTCTCAGCGTCTAGTGAGATGACCATGTGATTTTGGTCTTTAAGTTTGTTTATATGGTGGATTACATTGATGGATTTCCTTATGTTAAACCATCCCTGCATCCCAGGGATGAAGCCTACTTGGTCATGATGAATGATGGTTTTGATGTGTTCTTGGATTCGGTTTGCAAGGATTTTGTTGAGTATTTTTGCATCAATGTTCATAAGTAAGATAGGTCTGAAATTCTCTTTCCTTGTAGGGTCTTTGTGTGGCTTAGGTACGAGGGTTATTGTAGCCTCAAAAAATGAGTTGGGTAATATTCCATCTGATTCTATCTTTTGGAATAGCTTGGTGAATATTGGTGTTATATCCCCAATAAATGTCTGATAAAATTCTGCACTGAACCCGTCTGGACCTGGGCTTTTTTTGGTTGGGAGGCTTTTGATGACTTCTTCTATTTCTTTAGGTGTTATAGGGTTATTTAGATGGTTTACTTGGTCCTGGTTCAACTTTGGTACCTTGTATCTGTCTAGGAATTCGTCCATTTCCTCCAGATTTTCCAATTTTGTGGAGTATAAGTTTTTGTAGTAGGATCTGATGATTTCTTGAATTTCCTTAGTTTCAGTTGTTATGTCACCACTTTCCTTTCTGATTTTGTTAATTTGGATACTCTCTCTTTGCCCTTTAGTTAGTCTGGCTAGGGGTTTATCAATCTTGTTGATTTTCTCAAAGAACCAACTCTTTGTTTTGTTGATTTTTTCAATGTTTTTTTTTGTTTCTATTTGGTCTATTTCTGCCCTAATTTTGATTATTTCTTGCCGTCTACTCTTTTTGGGTAAATCTGCTTCCTTTTGTTCTAGGGCTTTTAGCTGTGCTGTCAGGTTGCTGATGTGAGCTCTCTCCAGTTTCTTCTTGGAAGCACTTAGGGCAATGAGTTTTCCTCACAATACTGCTTTCATTGCATCCCATAGGTTTGGGTATGTTGTGTTTTCGTTTTCGTTGAATTCTAGAAAATCCTTAATTTCTTTCTTTATTTCTTCTTTGACCCTGCTATCCTTTAGCAGAGTGTTGTTTAGTTTCCATGTGTATGTGGGCATTTTGTTGTCTTTGTTGTTGTTAAAGACCAGCCGTAGACCATGGTGATCTGAGAGGATGCATGGGTGTATTTCAATCTTCTTATATCGATGAAGGCTCGTTCTGTGTCCAATTATGTGGTCAATTTTCGAGAAGGTGCCATGGGGTGGTGAGAAGAAGGTGTATTCTTTTACTTTAGGATCTCCCATGCTCATGGATTGGAAAGATCAACATCTTAAAAATGGCCATCCTACCAAAAGCAATCTACAGATTCAATGCAATCCCCATCAAAATTCCAACCCAGTTCTTCATGGAATTGGAAAGATCAATGTGCAATTTCATCTGGAATAACAAAAGACCTAGAATAGCGAAATCCATCCTCAACAACAAAAAAACATCAGCGGGAATCACTATCCCTGACCTCAAGCTATATTACAAGGCAATTGTGCTGAAAACTGCATGGTACTGATACAGAAATAGGCAAGTGGATCAATGGAATAGAATAGAAGATCCAGAAATGAGCCCTCATGTATATGGTCACCTGATTTTTGACAAAGGAGCAGTAAACATTCAATGGAAAAAAGACAGCCTATTCAACAAATGGTGCTGGTCCAACTGGCACTCAACATGCAAAAGAATGAAAATAGACCCGTTCTTATCTCCTTGTACAAAGCTCAAGTGTAAGTGGATTAAAGATCTCCACATTAAACCTGATACACTGGAATTATTAGATGAGAAAGTAGGGAAAACCTTAGAACACATAGGCACAGGAGAAAATTTCCTGAACAAAACACCTATGGCTCAAGCTCTAAGGTCAAAGATTAACAAATGGGACTTAATGAGATTGCAAATTTCTGTAAGGCTAAGGACATCGTCAAGAAAACAAAACGGCAACCAACAGAATGGGAAAAGATCTTTACCAACACCACATCAGATAGAGGCCTAATATCTAAGGTGTACAAGGAACTCAAAAAGCTCGACACCAGAGAATCAAATAACCCTATTAAAAAATGGGGTACAGAGCTAAACAAATCTTTCTCAGTTGAGGAACTCCGAATGGCCGAAAAACATCTGAGGAAGTGCTGGACATCCTTAGCCATCAGGGAAATGCAAATCAAAACAACCCTAAGATTCTACCTCACTCCAGTCAGATTGGCCAAGATCCAAAACTCAGATGACAGCAGATGCTGGCGAGGCTGCGGAGAAATAGGAACACTTCTCCACTGTTGGTGGGGTTGCAAGCTAATACAACCACTCTGGAAATCGGTCTGGCGATACCTCAGAAAATTGGATATAGTACTACCTGAAGACCCAGCTATTCCACTTCTGGGCATATACCCAAGAGACACTTTAATACACAACAAAGATATATGCACCACAATGTTCATAGCGGGTCTATTTATAATAGCCAGAAGCTGGAAGGAACCCAGATGTCCTTCAGAAGACGAATGGATACAAAAATTGTGGTACATATACACAATGGAATACTACTCAGCCACCAGAAACAATGACTTAACCAAATTCCTAAGAAAATGGCTGCATCTAGAGAATATCATCCTGAGTGAGATAACCCAGTCACAAAAGAACAGACATAATATGCAGTCACTGATAGTGGGATGCTAACCCCAGAGGCTTGCACTCCCCCAGAAACAACTCACAGACTGTATGAAGTCCAAGAAATAAAGAAAACAAAAACTATACATATATTCACAAAAAAAAAAAAAGAATATATTTCACTATTCTACGTTTTTGGTTATTCCAGATGAATTTGCAAATTGCTTTTTCCAACCCTATGAATAACTGAGTTGGAATTTTGATCTGGATTGCATTGAGTCTGTGGATCACTTTTGGCAAGATGGCCATTTTTACAATGTAGATCCTGCCAATTTATGAACATGGGAGTTCTTTCTATTTTCTTTGATCTTCAATTTCCTTCTTCAGAGTCTTGAAGTTTTTGTCATATAGATCCTCCACTTGCATAGTTAAGGTCACCCCAAGGTATTTTATAGTCTTTGTGACTATTATGAAGAGTGTCGGTTTCCTTATTTCTTCCTTAGCCTGTTTAATCATTGTATAGAGAAAGGTGGTTGATTTGAGTTAACTTTATACCCAGCCACTTTACTGAAATTGTTTATTAGTTGTAAAAGTTCTTTGGTAGAATTTTTTGGGGTCATTTAAGTATACTGTCATACCATCTGCAAATAGTGATATTTTGACTTTTCTTTTTCCAATGTGAATCCCTTTAATTTCTTTTTGTTGTCTAATTGCTCCAGCCAGGACTTCCAGTACTACATTGAATAGGTAGGGAGACAATGGGCAGCCTTGTTTAGTCCCTGATTTTAATGGGATTGCTTCAAGTTTCTATCCATTTAGTTTGATGTTGGCTACTGGTTTGTTTTATATTACTTTTACTATGTTAGGGTGTTGAATTTATCGAATGCTTTCTCAGCATCTATTGAGAGGATCATGTGGTTTTTTTTTTTTTTCTTTGAGTTTGTTTAATATGGTGGGTTACATTGATAGATTTCCAAATGTTGAATCATCCCTGTATCCCTAGGACAAAGCCTACTTGTTCACTGTGGATGATTATTTTGATGTGTTCTTTGATTTGGTTTGCAAGAATTTTATTGAGTATTTTTGCATTGAGGTTCATGAGAGAAATTGGTCTGTGGTTCTCTTTTTTTGTTGTGTCTTTGTGTGGTTTAGGTATGAGCGTAATTGTGGCTTTGAAGAAAGAGTTAGATAGTGTTCCTTCTGTTTCTATTTTGTGGTGTACTTTGAAGTGTATAGGTTTTAGGCCTTCTATAAAAGTCTGATAGAATTCTCCATTAAACCCCTCTGGTCCTGGGCTTTTTTTGGTTGGGAGGCCTTTGATGACTGGTTCTATTTCTTTAGGTGTTATGGGATTATTTAGATCATTTTGTCTAATCCTCATTTAACTTTGATATCTGGTATCTATCTAGAAATGTGTCCATTTCCTCCAGATTTTCCAGTTTTGCTGAGTATAGGCTTTTTTAGTAGGATCTGATGATTTCTTGCATTTTCTGTTTCTGTTGTTATGTCTCCCTTTTCATTTCTGATTTTGTTAATTTGAATACTCTCTCTTTGCTCTCTAGTCAGTCTGGCTAAGGGCTTATTGATCTTGTTGATTCTCTCAAAAAATTAGCTCTTGGTTTTGTTGATTCTTTGTATAGTTCTTTTTGTCTCTATTTGGTTGATTTCTGCTCTGAGTTTGATTATTACTTGCCTTCTACTCCTTTTGTGTGTATCTGCTTTTTTTTTGTTCTAAGCCTATCAGCTGTGTTGTCAAGCTGCAAGTGTATGCTATTTCCTATTCCTTTTGAAGGCACTATGAGCTGTGAGCTTTCTTCTCAGTACTGCTTTTATTGTATCCCATAAATTTCAGTATGTAGTGATGTCATTTATCTTAAATTCTAAAAAAATTTCTTAATTTTTTTCTTTATTTCTTCCTTGACCATATTATCATTGAGTAGAACATTATTCACCTTCCATTTGTATGTGGGCTTTTTATTTTTATTTTGTTGTTATTAAAGACTAGCCCGAGTTCATGGTAATCTGAGAGGATGCATGGGCATATTTTGATTTTCTTGTATCTGTTGATGCCTGTTTTGTGACCAACTATATGGTCAATTTTGAAGAAGGTCTCATGAGGTGCTGAGAAGAAAGTTTATTCTTTTGTTTTTGGATGAAATGTCCTGTAGATGTCTGTTAATTCCAGTTAGTTCATAACCTGTGCTAGTTTTGCTGTGTCTATGTTCAGTTTCTGTCCCTATAATCTGTCCGTTTGATGAGAGTGGGGTGTTGAAGTCTTCCACTTTTATTGTGTGTGGTGTAATATATGCTTTGAACTTTAGTAGGATTTTTTTAAAATAAATATGGGTGCCATTGTATTTGGAGCATAGATGTTCAAGATTGTGAGTTCATCCTGATAGGTTTTTCTTCTGATGAGTAAAACGTGTCCTTCCTTATTTTTTTTGATAACTTTTGGTTGAAAATCTATTTTATTTGATATTAGAATAGCTATTCAAGCTTGTTTCCTGGGCCCATTTGTTTGGAAGTTTTTTTTTCCAGCCTTTTACTCTGAGAAAGTGTCTGTTTTTGTCTCTGAGATGATTATCCTGTATGCAGCAAAATGGTGGATCCTGTTTATGTATCAAGACTGATAGTCTACGTCTTTTTATAGGGGAATTGAGTCCATTGATGTTAAAAGAAATTATGGAATGGTGATTTTTGTTTCCTGTTATTTTTGTTGTTATAGGTGGATTTATTTATTTAATTTTTAATGAGAGCAATTGCAAATCAT
This sequence comes from Micromys minutus, assembly GCF_963924665.1. NCBI lineage: Eukaryota > Metazoa > Chordata > Mammalia > Rodentia > Muridae > Micromys > Micromys minutus. Next base: position 45,344,200 of record NC_137971.1, read on the forward strand.
TATATTCTAGAGTAAGCTATGTTCAGATAGACAGTGTTTGTGTGTTCTCTCAAAGGCACAATCAAAATGTGAACTTGTAAATGAATATGTGAGTGCATTTACACGTGTGTTTGTGTGTTCAGAACTAAAAGGTGGTCATGAGAGGGGAAGAGGAGAGGAAGAGATATTATGAAAGGTAGACATTGAAATGTCAGTGAAATGAAGGTACTAGCAAAACAAAGTGGGAGAAACACACTGGGTAGGAGTAAGGAGTATACCAGCTCAAAGTGAGGACCATGGAAAAGGACAGCCCAGCAGGGTAATTGACAGGGGTGAGCAAAACATGGTGATGTATGTATGCAAAGATGCTGTAAACTAATGTTCCCACAAAAAGTCATCTCAGCTACATACAACTTGCTACAGGCTATACTGATCATCATGTCTTGGTTTGTTTCCTCCAATCTTGCAATTTCATGGGGGAATCAACTGCATCTACTTTCATTTCAGTTTCTTTATAGTATATTTATAGTGACAATTGGAAAATATTTTGAGTTCATAATCTTGGTGATAAACTGAATATTTTAATGTCCACAAATACCTTAGTCAGTTTATTTAGTAAATATCCTTAGCATTTTATAGCTTAGACTATATTTGCTCTACAACATTTATTTCATTTGACATCTAGATCTAGGAGTCAAAAAAATAAAAATAAATAAATTTAAAGTAAATTTCAGTATTTTTCAAGGAAATAAAACACTTAATTCTTTTTTATTTTCTTTTTTTGAACAACTTTATTAAAAAAACAAAGATAATTGAACAAGTTTTAAGCATTTTTGCATAAAAGTATACGAATACATTTTTGTCAGTGCTTGGCATTTTTTTTCAAAGGTTTGATAGTATGCATTAAGGTCTTACGAGTTATAATGAGCAAAAAGTACATGTAAAACAGGATGTAACCCAAAATTAGTCAAAGTTTATATTGTGTGTAAGGATTGAGCAAAATTTTTTTACCTGAACTTCACACAGTCAGTCTATGAATTGTTTCTGGGGTGTTCATAGCTTTCTGGGGTTAGTATCCCATTATCAGTGACTGAATATTTTGTCTGTTTTTTGTGACTGGGTTATCTCACTCAGGATGATATTCTCTAGATGCAAACATTTTCTTAATAATTTCGTTAAGTCTTTGTTTCTGATAGCTGAGTAGTACTCCATTGTGTAAATATACCACAATTTTTGTATCCATTCATCTACTGAAGGACATCTGGGTTCTTTCTCAGCTTCTGGCTATTATAAATAGAGCTGCTATGAACATTGTGGTGCATGCATCTTTGGTGTATATTGGAGTGTCTCTGGGGGTATATTCCCAGAAGTGGAATAGCTGGATCTTCAGGTAGTACTATGTACAATATTCTGAGGAATCAGCAGACTGATTTCGAGAGTGGTTGTATAAGTTTACAACCCCACCAGTGTGGAGAAGTGTACCTCTTTCTCAACAAACTTGCCAGCAACTGCTGTCAACTGAGTTTTGGATCTTGACCAATCTGACTGGTGTGAGGTGGAATCTCAGGGTTGTTTTGATTTGCATTTCCCTGATGGCACTTCCTTAGATGTTTCTCAGCCATTCGATATTCCTCAATTGAGAACTTTTTGTTTAGCTCTGTACCCATTTTATAAAAGGGTTGTTTGATTCTCTGGTGTATAGCATTTTGAGTTCATTGTATACCTTGGATATTAGGTTTCTCTCTGATGTAGGGTGAGTAAAGATCTTTTCCCACTCTGTTGGCTGCCATTTTGTTATCTTGACAGTGTCCTTAGCCTTACAGAAACTTTGCAATCTCATTACATCACATTTGTCAATCTTTCACCTTAGAGCACGAGCCATTGGTGTTCTGTTCAGGAAACTTTCTCCTGTGCCTATGTGTTCTAAGGTTTTCCCTACTTTCTCATCTAATAGTTTCACTGTACCTGGTTTAATGTGGAGATCTTTGATCCACTTACACTTGATCTTTGTACAAGGAGATAAGAAAAAGTCTATGATCTATTTTCATTCTTCTGCATGCTGAGTGCCAGTTGGACCAACACCATTTTTTGAATAGGCTTTCCTTTTTCCATTGAATGTTTACAGCTCCTTTATCAAAAATCAGGTGACCATATATGTGAGGGCTCATTTCTGGATATCATATTCTATTCCATTGATCCATGTGCCTATCTCTGTACCAGTACCATGCAGTTTTCAGTACAATTACCTTGTAATATTGCTTGAGGTCAGGTTTAGTGATTTCCGCAGATGTTTTCTTGTTGTTGAGGATGAATTTCGCTATTCTAGGGCTTCTGTTATTTTAGATGAAATGGCACATTGATCTTTTCAACTCAATGAAGAACTGGGTTGGAATTTTGATGGGGATTAATTACATTGAATCTGTAGATTGCTTTTGATAGATGACCATTTTTAAAATGTTGATCCTTCCAATGCATGAGCATGGGAGATCTTTCCATTTTCTGAGATCTTCCTCAAATTTCTTTTCTTAGAGGTTTGAAGTTCTTGTCATAAAGGTCCTTCACTTGCTTAGTTAGTGTCACACCAAGATATATCATAGTTTTTGTGACTATTGTGAACGGAATCTTTTCCCCAATTTCTTTCTCCACATTTGTCTTTGAATATAGGAAGGCTACTGATTTTTTTGAGGTAATTTTACATCCAGCAACTTTGTTGAACTTGTTTATCAGCTGTAGAAGTTCTCTGGTGGAATTTGTAGGGTCTCTTAAGTACACTATCATGTCATCTACAAAAAGTGATATTTTTACTTCTTCCTTTCTGATTTGTTTCCCTTTGATTTCCTTTTGCTGTCTTATTATGCCAGCCAGGACTTCCAGTTATATGTTGAATAGGTAAGGGGAGAGCAGGCAGCCTTGTCGAATCCCTGATTTTAGTGGGATTGCTTCAAGATTCCCACAGTTAAGGTTGATGTTGGTGCTTGGTTTGTTGTATATTGCTTTTATTATGTTTAGGTATGGACCTTGGATTCCTGTTATTTCCAAGACTTTTATCATGAAATGGTGTTGAATTTTGCCAAATGATTTCTCAGCATCTAGTGAGATAACCATGGATTTTGTTCTTTGAGTTTGTTTATATGGTGGATTACACTGATGGATTTTTTTATATTAAACCATCCCTGCTTCACAGGGATGAAGCCTACTTGATCAGGTGAATGATCATTTTGATGTGTTCTTGGATTCCGTTTGCAAGAATTTTGTTGTGTATTTTTGCATCAATGTTCATAAGTGAGATTTGTCTGAAGTTCTCTTTCCTTGTAGGGTCTTATTTGGTTAGGAAAGAGGGTTATTGTAGCCTAAAAAATGAGTTAGGTAGTATTCCATCTGATTCTATCCTGTGGAATAGTTTTGAGAGTATTGGTATTATGTCAGGAATAAATGTCTGATAATATTCTGTACAGAGCCAGTCTGTACCTGGGCTCTTTTTGGTTGGGAGGCTTTTGAAAACTTCCTCTATTTCTTTAGGTGTTATAGGTTTATTTAGATGGTTTACCTGGTCCCAGTTTAACTTTAGGATCTTGTATCTGTCTAGGAATTCATCCATTTCCTCCAAATTTTTCAACGTTGTGGAGTATAGGCTTTGTAGTAGGATCTGATGATATCTTGAATTTCCTCAGTTTCAGCTGCTTTGTCTCCACTTTCCTTTCTGATTTTGTTAATTTGGATACTCTCTTTGCCCTCTAGTTAGTTTGGCTAAGGGTTTATTAATATTGTTGATTTTCTCAAAAAACCAGCTCTTAGTTTTGTTGATTATTTCAATGGGTTTTTTTTTTTTTTTTTTTTTTTTTTTTTTTTTTTTTTTGTTTCTATTTGGTCTATTTCTGCCCTACATCTTTTAGGTGTATTTGCTTCCTTTTGTTCTTGAGCTTTTAGCTGTGCTTTCAAGTTGCCAATGTATGCTCTCTAGTTTCTATTTGGAAGAGTCTAGAGCTATGAGTTTTCCTTTCAATACTGCTTTCATTGCATCCCATAGGTTTGGATATGTTGTGTTTTCATTTTCATTTAATTCTAGAAAATCCTTAATTTCTTTCTTTATTTCTTCTTTGACCCTGCTATCATTTAACAGAGCGTTGTTTAGTTTCCATGTGTATGTCGGCTTTTTGGTGTCTTTGTTTTTGTTAAAGACTAGCCTTAGACCATGGTGGTCTGAGAGTATGCATGGGAGTATTTCAATATTCTTATATCAATTGAGGCTTTTTCTGTGTCCAATTATGTGGTCTATTTTCTGGAAGGTGCCATGAGGTGCTGAGAAGGTGTATTCTTTTACTTTAGGATGATATGTTCTGTAGGTTTCTATTAATTCTAGTTGGTTCATAATCTCTGCTAGTTTTACAGTGTCCTTGTTCAGTTTCTGTTACCATGATATATCCATTAGTGAGAGTGGGGTATTAAAGTCTCCCACTATTATTGTGTGGGGTGAAATGTATTTTTTGAGCTTTAGTAGGGTTTCTTTTATGAATGTGGGTGCTTTTGTATATGGAGCATATATGTTAAGGATTGAGAGTTCCTCCTGACAGATTTCCCCTGTATTGAGTAAAAAGTGTCCTTCTTTATCTTTTTTTGATATCTGTTGGTTGGAAATTTACTTCATTTAATATTAGAATAGCCACTCCAGCTTGCTTCTTGGGGCTGTTTGCTTGGAAGTTTTTTTTCCCAACCTTTTACTGAGATAGTGTCTGTCTTTGTCTCTGAGATGAGTTTCCTGTATGCAGCAAAATGCTGGATTTTGTTTATGTATCCAGTCTGATAGCCTATGTCTCTTTATTGGGAACTTGAGTCCATTTATGTTGATAGATATCAAGGAATAGTGGTTGCTGTTTCCTACTATTATTGCTTTTTTAGGTTGAGTTGTGTCTGTTTCTCTTTCTTCTTTTGGTTTTCTTGCTTAGGAGATTTCTTGTTCTTACTGGGATGTAGTTCCCCTCATTGCATTGCGTTTTCCACTTATAATTGATTGTAGTGCTGGGTTTGTGGTCAGATATTGTGTAAATTTAGATTTTTCATGAAATATCTTCATCTCTCCATCTATGGTGATTGATAGTTTTGCTGGGTATAGCAGCTTGGGCTGGCACTTGTGCTCTCTTAGGGTGTGCATGATGTCTGTCCAGGCTCTTCTGGCTTTCATAGTCTCTGTTGAGAAATTGGGTGTGATTCTGATTGGTCTGCATTATATGTTACCTTACCTTTTCCCCTTACTGCTTTTAGTATTCTTTCTTTGCTTTGGGAACTTGGTGTTTTGATTATTATGTGTCAGGAGGAATTTCTTTTCTGGTACAACCTATTTGGAGTTCTGAAAGCTTCTTTTATGCTCATGGTCATCTCCTTCTTAAGGATAGGGAAATTTTATTCTACGATTTTGTTGAAGATATTTACTGTGCCTCTTAGTTGATATTCTTCTCCCTCTTCTATTCCTATTATCCTTAGGTTTGGTCTTCCCATTGTGTCCTAGATCTCCTGGACATTTTGGGTTAGGAGCTTTTTGTTTTTTGCATCTTCTCTGGCTGTTTTGTCTATGTTTACAATGTTGTCTTCTGCCCCTGAGATTCTCTCTTCCATCTCTTGTAGTCTATTGGAAATGCTTGCTTCTGTGACTCCTGATTTCTTTTTTAGGTGTTCTACCTTTAGGGTTGTCTCTTTCAGTGTTTTCTTTATTGTGTCAATTTCTGTTTTAAATTCTTTCTTCCATTCCTTCATCTCTTTGTTTCTGTTTTCCTCTAGTTCTTTGATTTCTTTGAGTGTTTTTCTTGTTTCCTCTTTAAAAGTTTCTGATTCATTTTGCTTTTCCTCCAGTTCTTGTTTAAGGATCTCTATCAGCGTCTTGAGGTATGATTATAGGTCTGAGTCTTCTTTTTCTGGAGTGTTTGGCATTGCAATGTTTACTGTTATGGGAGAGCTGGGTACTGGTGTTGCCAGGTTGTCTTGGTTTCCTTGGGATATACTCTTTTGCTTTCCTCCTTCCATCTTGTTGTCAGTGATATGTTCTTGCCTTTCCCTTGTATCTGGTTGTGTCCCTGGATGTCCACTGGTCCAGGTGGTGGATGGTCTGTTCTGCATCCTAAAGCTGCCAGGTGAGAACAGAGGTCCCAGTGGTGGGTTCCTTGTCCCTGAGTCAGGCAAAGCAGGGGCGTGCTTTCTGTGCACACTCTGCAGAGATCTCTCTGCTCCCTTGCTGCCCAGATCCCCTACTCACCAGTCTTTAAACCTTTGGGAACTGCTGGTTCAGGTGGCAGATGGGCCGAAACCTGTTCTGCACCCCAAAGCCGTCGGGTGGGAATAGAGGTTCCTATTAGAACCTAAGCTGGGTTCCTGGTCCCTCGGTCAGGCAGGGCAGGTGTATGCTTTCCGTGCATGCTTGGCAGAGATCTCTCTGCTTCCTGGCTAGTCTGAACCCCTTCTCACTAAGCCTGTGTCTTTAGGTCTTTGCTGGTCCTGGTGGTGGATGGTCTGAGCCCTTTTCTGACTTCTTTCTATTTTCATTATCAGGTCTTTAGCAGTTTTATTCATTTATTTCACCTGTTTAATTGCATTTTTCTGTATTTTTTATATGTATTCATTTTTTGTAGGACCACCTATCTATTTGATTACATTTTCCTGTATTTCCTAAGTGATTTATTCATTTCCTTTTTAATTCCTTTTATCTTCCCCATCAGAAAGATTTAGAGTAAACTTCTTTCAATTCAGGTGTGTTAGGATAGTCAGGGCTTGCTATTGTATGATAGCTGGTTTCAAAAGTTGCCATTTTGCTCTTGCTTTTGATAGTGTTCTTTCATTAGATTTTAGTCATTTGTTTTCTCTAATTTTGGCAGGCATTGTTGTCCCTTATGGGGTAGAACTTTGGGGCTGAAGGTAGAGGTTATAGTCACTTATGTTAGTAGGTCTCTGGGATTGTAGGTAGAGCTGGTTGTCCTTGGTGGCATTAGACTTCCAGAAATGCAGGCAGAGGTGGTAAACCCCGATGAATTCATGCTGCTCGTTGCCCTGGGAGGGGGCATGCCTCTGGGGATGCATTTAGACCTAACTGGTAGTCCCCGATGTTTGCAGGCATCTATTTGTCTGGGAAGCAACAGGGCTTAAAGGGATTCAGATGGATTTGTAGGCATGAAAATGGCATGCAGAGGAGTCAGGGTAGAGCTTGGTGCTACTGGGTTTACCATTGGACTGGCAGGCAAACTTTTGAGGCTAGGTGACATCACCTGTTTGCCATTGGTAATAGCAGGCCTCCAGAAATTCAAAAAGAGCTTTGATATATAAAATGGGGTACAAAGGTTGCAGGGCAGAGATTGCCCTGCTGGGTTTGCCCAGAATGGTTGGCAGACAGGAAATTGGGGTATGGGTTTCACCTGATGGTTGCTGATACCTACAGGAATCTAGGACTGGCGTGAGAGATGTGGACTAGAAGTCAGAGCACAGAGGGGACCTATCCTGTTTCAAGACTGCTGGCCTTGCCAGGGACTTAATAGGAAGGTGTTTGGGAATTGGTAATCTTACCTGATTTTCCCTGGCAGCAGCAGGCCTCAAGGGATTCAGGCAGAACAGTTGACAAGAAAATGAAGTGCATCACTTTAATGTTAAAGTGTTAGATTTAGGGTTAGAGTTAGGGTATAGGCTCTAAGTATTATCATTTACTTTTTTATTTAGAAGGCTTGACTTAAAGCTAGACTTAGCTTTAAGTTTATGATTCATGTTTAGGTTGGGTTTTGTTTAGGGTTAAGGTTATATACTCAGCCAAAATAAACAGGTACACTTTTGCATCAGGCAAATAGTTATTGTTAGGAGCATTTAGAGACTTAGTGTCAGATTTAGAATTGGTTTTCCTTTAGGGATAAAGGTCACAGTGATAGTTGCTCTTACATTTACTAATTAAAGTTTGCATTATCAAGGGGTTCAGGCTACAGCTAGAGGGACATGGTTATGGTTAGTGTTATGAATAAATTATGGTTTTAGTTAGGGTTAGCATCAGGATTAGGGTTATTATTAGGATTAGGTTTAGTGTTTGGGTCAGTGTTATATATAGGGCTAATGTTAGGGTCAGAGTTATTGTTATAATTATGCTTATATGAAAGACTGGGATTTTACTTATTTACTGGTAATATTTAGCCAAAATCATAAGGATAGTGGTAGAGTTATGCTTAGAGTTATAATTAGACAATGCTTTAGGGTAGAGTTTCTTTTAGATTTAGAGTTACTTTTCAAATTATTGTTTTATTAAGATTTAGGGTTATGTTGTAGGTTCAAGTGATTTAAAATAGCTTTAGTTAGTTTTAGGGGATTACATTTAAATTTATGGTTAGTGTTTGCTTTTAGTTATAGGTTTATGGTTAGAGATTAGCTTAGGGTTTGTGTTTGGTTAATGTTTAGAATAGAGTTACTGTTCTGATTATAATATTGATTTCTGGTTAGGAATTTAAGATTAGCATAAATATTAATGTTGGACAAAGTGGGTAAGTTAAGTTTTATGAATAAGGCTATTGTTATGTATAGTGCTATGATTAGCTTTAGGCTTAAGATTAGTGGTATAATTAGTTTTGGTTCAATGTATAATGATAGCAGTGGCATTATCATTAAAGTTGGAGCTAGACAAAGTGACAGGGTAGTGCTACTGTTCAGGTTAATGTAAGATTAGGGTTGGATTATAGGTTTCTCATTAGGATTATGGTAAGAATCTGTATTCATAAACTAGTTTTGCGAGTAGAGGTATGGTTAGACAAATATGTACTGTTAGACTTAGTATTAGTTTAAGGGTTAGTTGAATAGAAAGAGATTAGGGTGATGGTAAGGATTAGCCTTAGACGCAGCATTAAATTATAGTTAGCATTAATATTAGAGTTAATTTTACATCTATAGGGTTTGTGCTTGTGTTTAAATTTGTATTAATGATAAGGGCATTGCTTAAGGTTTGCATTTTAATTGTTATATTTGTGCTATTCAAAATGTTATGGTTATGGCTAACGTTTGATAATTGAGAAAAACTACCACTAGGATTAGGATTATGGTAAGGTAGGGGTAGAAAAATGTTTATGTCCAGGTAGGCATAGAAAAATGTTAATGTTTGGCCTATGGTTAGACAAAAGCTTTGTTTTAGGATTAATTTTAGGGTTTGAGTTATGGTTAATGTTAGAAGCTTAGGGATAGACAAGTATCTTAGCTTAGTACTCATTTTAAGATTAGTATTTAGACAAAGATACAGCATTGTGAACCCAATTTCTAAATTAGGAAAACAGTATGATTGTAGTTAGGAGATTGTGTCTCATTGCCTAGAAACATGGATACTTTGATACCTTGAGATATACTAGAGACATACTATTCTGCTCTGTCTCTTCCAATGGCCCAGGCGAGGATCAGTCTCATTTAATTAATTGATACACAATATTTTGTAGGAATCATTTAGAGTTCCGATACTCTTGTGGATGTGGAAAACCTTACTAACACTCTGTTCTTGTTGGGTGCACCTGAGTCTGTGATAGTCAACCTCATTAACTCTAAGAGAAGAAGCTCATCAGAGTAGGTAAGTAAAAATATATACATAGTAAATAATTAATTTTGCCAACTCCCATCTATTTGAGTGGGAAATTTATTAGCTGTATCATAAGCTGTTTGATTGTAAGAACTATTCTATGGCCCTATGAAGATATTCCCCAGAATTTAGTTTAGAGTAAGGATCATGTCAATGTTTCAGTTATTCATCAATAAATCAAGAAACACAGGCTTATCTATTATGCATGATTTTATTGAATTACTTGACAAATACTTTGTTCAGTGATTACTGTTGTATATAATTTTAAATGCATGGCTTGTTTCAGGAAGCCTCTGTAATCAACAGCGCCCTGTGTGCAGTCTATTCAGCCCTTGCCTCTAGGTAACACTTTTCCCACAAATGCCAGGAGTGGTGATTACTCTGGCAGTTGCACCCTCTCTCTTTCCCACCTGAATTGTCACAGATGGAAAACACCAGCCAATCTTAATATTTTAAAATCAGCTGGATAACATAATCACTGGGCTCTGAGTCTATTGTCCTAAACTCGTGAGCTATTTTATATTAGAATTCTTTCAATGGTGAAGGCTACCAGTGGTTCTAATAGTGCCCAAGTCTACATAGTGTCTGTCTTCTTCACTCTAAAGCCTGACCAAAAAAGTTCTTTTTCTCATTTTTAACCTCCCACCTCCTCTTCCTCCTGGAGCCAGGAAAACCTGCCTCTATATCTTCACTCATTGATTAGCTTCTGACATCTTTATTGACCCAATCAAGAGACAATTAGGGAACCTCTGCCTACAGATTACTATGTGGTCAGGACATGCCCTCCCTATCACTGTTCCCAGTATCTGTTCCCTGCTACAAGCAATATTATATATCCCCTGGGTGACCAAATGGCCCTCACAGCCTATGAAATCTACAAATCCACAGGCATTATAATATGTAGAGTTGAATTAACAGCAGCATCAGCAGCAGCAGAAGGAGGAGGAGTAGGAGGAGGCAGAGATGATGATGATGATGAGGATGAGGCCTGCTCCTGACATTAAGATGGCAAATACCTACAGAACCACTGTGTCCTTGCCTTGGTCACCTGTCCAAAACTGTTAAAAGTCACATATCAAAAGAAGTATAAGAAACAGAAAGTGAACCCTGATCATCTGTCTCATACTCTGTACTGTGATTTACTAGGTAGGTCAGAAATACGTTTTGGGCCTTTCTCCTCTATGTATAGAAGGTCATGTAGAATGGATATAATAGAGCTTTCCCTTGTATTTGCTACATTTTGAACATTTAATAAATGCTAGGCAGTTTCACAAAATTTCTAATTTCAGCAGTAGTATATCTGAAGAGGAAGACTTAGCCTCTTTTACTTTTTATTCACTGGAATAAACTGGGGCTCAGAGATGTAAAATAATGTGAATAGAAACATATAGGTGAGACTGGTTTGATTCCATTCAATTTCTCTACTTTGCTGCTTCTTCTCAAAGATCTCTACTTTTGCTAATTTTACATGATTGGTTCTGTGATTGCATGTAAAAGAACCTGGCTGGTTACATGGGTAGGGGCAGGAAAATGATTTAGACCACAGGCTTATCCAGAAGACAATGTTATTTGGGCACATGTGCCTTATATATCTGTGATATGGTAAGATTCAATATTGAAACATCCTCCTGCCTGGCAAGATTTTACATCACTGTGATGGGGTTAAGAGGAAGTGTACTCCTATAGGTTGTTCAAGAAAAGCATCTCTGTTAACATAACACTATCATTGGTAAACCTCTGCTTTCCTCACTCAATGTAATGCCTATGAATCATCTGTCCTTTTGTGTTCTTGTTAGGATGGAGAATGATGATGTAGCACTTTTGAAAGAAGAAGCAGATCATGAGGCCTGCTTCTGATGTCAAGGTGGCAGAGAACTTACTGTGTCCTTGCCTTGGGTGCCTGTGTGGGTACGTATGAAAGATATGCAGACACAGGAGCAGACTAACAGACTAACATGTTAACAGTGATGGGCTTTGCTTAATTGAAAGTCTTAGGCAGGATGTGGGTAGGAATTGCCACATGTAAGTTGACTGAACCTAGTAGACCCAAATTTCCCAGTATGATATAAAATGAATATAATTGAACCCCCATTACACTTAGTAATGACAGTGGGCCCAGGATCTATAGATTCCATAGGCTATGTGGGCAAATTTGTCACCCAGAGAGTATGTAATATTGCTTGGATTAGGGAACAAATACTGGGGATATTGATAGGGAGGACAATTCTTCCCACATCCTGATGCTCATTATCTGGACTTGTGGCCTGGAAGGTTGTCATTACTGCAATGGTCTTGGCCAGCACAGTGAACATGTAATTATAAAAGTGATTCTAATGTCTGCCTGTTGCACTGCACAGATAAGGGATTCTGGTTACCCAATGACTAGGAAGGGGAAGAGAAAACAGAGTGCCAAAGTATAGCAACAGGTGGTTATTGGGTTAGACAATGAAGGTATGATACATGAAGATGGCTAAGATAGCCAGGCAAAGGTGGAAAATCAGGGTGGTACAGATGGTCAACACAATGCTAAGGGGCTCACTGTATGGCAGGAAGTCAAGGGCTTTAGGGAGCACTGGCCAATCTTCACATTGGGTTACTGCTCCCAAGAACCACTTCTGATGCACTGTACTAACTGCATGGAGAAGAAAGTGGGTCATTGATCAGAGCATGGGACATATGGAGTCCTTCCCAGGATTGAGTAGTTATGAGACAGTTAAGAGGAATCAGTATATTTCAGTCTCATTGCAGCAGACTTCCATGACTGCCTGATGTTTCAAGGCTGAGTGCCAAAGAGAAAACTGACAGAATTACTGACTGTAGTTTATTGCCATGCATCAGATGATCAGGAAACAACACTGGGTAACCTACAGAAGTTTGTAGTCACATGTGGACTTCATTCCTTTGAAAAAATATAGTGAACATCTCATAATTCATAACCATCAATAATCATTTGACAATTCTATTCATCCATCATTCTCTTTCATTTTATCAGTGTTGCTACCATCTTCAACCAGCAGAAAAGGAGTGAAAACACAGAGTTCTTCTCAAAGCGATTTATATAGGAACCTTACAGCATGCAAGTGAAAATCTTTTGTCTTCCCTTCTCTCGCCCTCTCTCTGCCCCAAGCACAGTTCCTTTTATCCTCTCTCAACTCCACCTCCTCAGTTCATGTTGCCTGGGTGCAGTTCATAGGTCCGTGTCATCTGGCCTGATTTTGAGTCATGGGTGCACTTGCGCAGCTTACATGGTAGAAGTGGCAAATCTGGGTGGGGGCAGGAGAAAGTCAGGTGCTAGTCACAAGACATGTCCAGAGTCCCAAGCTCCATCTTGGGACTGCCACCACACCGGCTCTCCACATATCAGTGTTTATGGAAGCTCTATTACCGATGGCTTTGAGCCACCATGTGATTGCTGGGAATTGAAGTCAGGCCCTCTGGAAGAGCAGACAGTGCTCTTAACCACCAAGCTATCTCTCCAGCCACCTTTTCCTCTTTTCTAATTGGTTCTATTTTTTTAATTAAAAATTTCACTTCAAGAGACACAGGCCTGGTGAGAAGGTATTCTGACTAGTCAGGGGGCAGAGAGATCTCAGCTGATTGCTCTGAAAGTGGGTCCTTGTCCAGCTTGATCCAGGGACCAGGAACCCAGCATTGGGCCCTCTGTTCCTAGCCAGTGGCTTTTGGGTGCAGAACAGGCGCTAGGACCATCTGCCACCAGGAGCATCAGAGATCCAGGGACAGAGGCCAGGCACAAGGAAAAGGCAAGAACCAATCACTGGCAACAAGATGGCAAGAGGAAAGCAAAAGAACTTACCCCAGAGAAACCAAGACAACCTGGCAAAAATAGAACCTAGCTCTCCTATGACAGAAAACAGTGGAATACCAAAAACTCCAGAAAAAGAAGACTGAAACCCAAAATCTTACTTCAAGATAATGATAGAGATCCTTAAACAAGAACGGGAGGAAAAGCAAAAAGAATTACAAGCTTTTAAAGACAAAAAAAAACAAAACAAAAAAAAAAAAAAAACAAAAACAAAAAAAAAAACCACTCAAAAAATTCAAAGAACTAGAAGAAAACAGAAACCAAAGAGATGAAGGAATGAAAAAAGGAATTTAAAACAGAAATGGACACAATAAAGAAAACACTTTATTTTTTTATTTATTTTTATATTTTCCAGCTTTGTTGAATATAGGCTTTTGTAGTAGGATCTTATGATTTCTTGAATTTCCTCAGTTTCAATCATTATTTCTCCACTTTCCTTTCTGATTTTTTTCATTTTGATACTCTCTCTTTACCCTCTAGTTAATCTGGCTAAGATTTCATCAATCTTGTTAATTCTCTCAAAGAACCAGCTCTTGGTTTATTTGATTCATTGAATGGTTCTTTGAAATAGAAATAGAAGCAGTCATCAAAAGCCTCCCAACCAAAAAAAGCCCAGGTCCGGAAGTGTTCAGTGCAGAATTTTATCAGACATTTATTGATGACATAATACCAATACTCTCCAAAACTATTCCACAAGATACAATCAGATTTTTTGAGGCTGCAATAACCCTCATCCTAAACCACACAAAGTCCCTACAAGGAAAGACATCTTCAGACCAATCTCACTTATGAACATTGATGCAAAAATACTCAACAAAATCATTGCAATCCCAATCCAAGAACACTTCAAAACGATCATTCACCATGATCAAATAAACTTCTTCCCTGGGATGCAGGGATGATATATTATATGGAAATCTATCATGGTAATCCACCATATAAACAAACTAAAAGAAAAACCTGCATGGTCATCTCACTAGATACTGAGAAAGCATTTGGAAAAAATCAACACCCCTTTATGTTAAAATTCTTGGAATGTACAGGAATCCAAGGCTCATACCTAAACATAATAAAATCAATATACAGCAAGAACCATTCAATGGGATATTCAGGGAGAAGAATATCAACTAAGAGGCACAGTAAATATCTTCAACAAAATTGCAGAAGAAAACTTCCCTACCCTTAAGAATGAGATGACCATGAGCATAAAAGAAGCCTACAGAACTCCAAATAGGTTGGACCAGAAAAGAAACTCCTTCTGAAACATAATAGTCAAAACACCAAGTGCCCAAAGCAAAGAAAGAATACTAAAAGCAGTAAGGAAAAAAGGTCATGTAACATATAAAGGCAGACAAATCAATCAATCACCATAGATGGAGAGACAAAGATATTCCAAGACAAAACTAAATTTACACAATAGCTGACCACAACCAGCACTACAATGAATTATAGGTGAAAAACCAAATACAATGAGAGGAACTATCCTAGTAAAAACAACAAAACTCCTAAGCAAGAAAACCAATAGAAGAAAGACACACAGGCACGATTCAACCTACAAAAGCAATACTAGCAGGAAAGAGCAACCAAATATTTCTTGATATCTATTAATGTAAATGGATTCAACACCTTAATAAAAAGATATAGGCTATCAGACTGGATAAACAAAACCAAGCATTTTGCTGCATACAGGAAAGTCATCTCTGAGACAAAGACAAACACTATCTCAGAGTAAAAGGTTGGGAAAAAACTTCCAAGCAAACGGCCCCAAGAAACAAGCTGGAATGGTTATTCTAATATCGAATAAAGTATATTTCCAACTAAAAGTTTTCAAAAAAGATATGGAAGGACACTTTTTACTCATTACATGGGAAATCTTTCAGGAGGAACTCTCACACTTATCATATGTGCTCCAAATACAAAGGCACCCATACTAATAAAAGAAACCCCACTAAAGCTCAAAAAATACATTTCACCCCACACAATAATAGTGGGAGATGTTAATACCCCACTCTTACCAATGGACAGATCATGGAAACAAATTCTGAACAAGGACAGTGTAAAACTAGCAGAGACTATGAACCAACTGGAATTAATAGATATCTACAGAACATATCATCCTAAAACAAAAGAATACATCTTCTCAGCACCTCAGAGCACCTTCTTGAAAATTGACCACATAATTGGACACAGAATGAGCCTCAATCAATATAAGAAGATTGAAATACTCCTATGCATCCTTTCAGATCACCATGATCTAAGGTTGGTCTTTCATAACAACAGAGACAACAAAAAGCCCATATGTACATGGAAATTAAACAATGCTCTATTAAATGATAGGAGGGTCAAAGAAGGAATAAATGAAGAAAATAAGTATTTTCTAGAATTCTATGAAAATGAAAACATGACATACCCAAACCTATGAGATGCATTGAAAGCAGTACTGAGAGGAAAACTCATAGTGCTGAGTGCTTCCAAAAAGAAACTTGAAAGAGCATATACTAGCAACCTGACAGCACAGTTGAAAGCTCTAGAACAAAAGAAAGCAGATACACCCAAGAGAAGTAGACTGCAAGAAATAATCGAACTTAGGGCAGAAATAGACCAAAGAGAAATAAAAGAACCATTCAATGAATCAAATAAACCAAGAGCTGGTTCTTTGAGAGAATTAACAAGATTGATGAAACCTTAGCCAGATTAACTAGAGGGTAAAAAGAGAATATCAAAATGAAAAAAATCAGAAAGGAAAGTGGAGAAATAACGATTGAAACTGAGGAAATTCAAGAAATCATAAGATCCTACTACAAAAGCCTATATTTAACAAAGCTGGAAAATATGGAGGAAATGGATGAATTTCTAGAAAGATAAAAGATACTAAAGTTTAACCAGGACCAGGTAAACCATCTAAATAGTCCTACAACACCTAAAGAAATAGAAGCAGTCATCAAAAGCCTCCCAACCAAAAAAAGCCCAGGTCCGGAAGTGTTCAGTGCAGAATTTTATCAGACATTTATTGATGACATAATACCAATACTCTCCAAAACTATTCCACAAGATACAATCAGATTTTTTGAGGCTGCAATAACCCTCATCCTAAACCACACAAAGTCCCTACAAGGAAAGACATCTTCAGACCAATCTCACTTATGAACATTGATGCAAAAATACTCAACAAAATCATTGCAATCCCAATCCAAGAACACTTCAAAACGATCATTCACCATGATCAAATAAGCTTCTTCCCTGGGATGCAGGGATGATATATTATATGGAAATCCATCATGGTAATCCACCATATAAACAAACTAAAAGAAAAACCTGCATGGTCATCTCACTAGATACTGAGAAAGCATTTGGAAAAAATCAACACCCCTTTATGTTAAAATTCTTGGAATGTACAGGAATCCAAGGCTCATACCTAAACATAATAAAATCAATATACAGCAAACCAACAGCCAACATCCAACTTAACGGTGGAAAACTTGAAGCAATCCCACTAAAATCAGGGATTGCACAAGGTTGCCCACTATCCCCCTACCAATATAACATAGTACTGGAAGTCCTGGTTGGAGCAATTAGACAGCACAAGGATATCAAAGGGATACAAATTGGAAAGGAAGACGTAAAATCACCACTATTTGCAGATGACATGATAGTCTACTTAAGTGACCACAGAAATTTTACCAGAGAACTCCTAAAGCTGATAAAATAGTTCAGAAAAGTGATTGGATATAAAATTAACTCAAACAAATCAGTAGCCTTCCTATATTCAAAGGACAAACATGTGGAGAAAGAAATTACGAAAAAGATACCCTTCACAATAGTCACAAAAGCTATGAAATGCCTTGGTGTGACTCTAACTAAGCAAGTGAAGGACCTGTATGACAATAACTTCAAACCTCTAAAGAAGGAAATCGAGGAGCATCTCAGAAAATGGAAAGATCTACCATGCTCATGGATTGGAAGGATCAATATTTTAACAATGGCCATGTTACCAAATGCAATCTAGATATTCAATGTAATCCTCATCAAAATACTAACCCAATTCTTCATTGAGCTGGAAGAACAATGTGCAAGTTCATCTAGAATAAGAAAAGACCTAGAATAGTGAAATCCACCTTCAACAACAAGAAAACATCTATGGGAATCACTATTCCTAAACTCAAGCTTTATTATAAGGGAAATTTGCTAAAAAACTGCTTGGTACTAGTACAGAAATAGGCACGTGGATCAATGGAATTGAATAGAAGATCCAGAAATGAGCCCTCATATACATGGCCACCTGATTTTTGACAAAGGAGCTGTAAACATTTAATGGAAAAAGGACAGCCTATTCAAGAAATGGTTTTCGTTCAACTGACACTCAGCATGCAGAAGAATGAAAATATACCATTTCTTATCTCCTTGTACAAAGCTCAAGTATAAGTGGATCAATGATCTCCACATTAAACCAGATACACTGAAATTATTAGAAGAGAAAGTAGGGGAAACTTTAGAACACATAGGCACAGTAGAAAATGCTCTGAACAAAACACCAATGGCTCATGCTCTAAGGTCAAAGATTGACAAATGGGACTTAATGAGATAGCAAAGTTTCTGTAAGGCTAAAGACACTGTCAAGAAAACAAAACAGCAGCCAACAGATTGGGAAAAGATCTTTACCAACACCACATCTGATAGAGGCCTATTATCCAAGGTATACAAAGAACTCAAAACTAGACACCAGAAAATCAAACAACCCTATTAAAAATCGGGGTACATAGTTAAATAAAAAGTTCTCAATTGAGGAATAGTGAATGGCTGAGAATGAGAAACATCTAAGGAAGTGCTCGACATCCTTAGCCATCAGGGAAATGAAATCAAAACAACCCTGAGATTCCACCTCACACCAGTCAGATTGGCCAAGATCCAAAACTCAGATGACAGCAGATGCTGGTGAGGTTGTGGAGAAAGAGGAACACTTCTCCACTTTTGGTGGCGTTGCAAACTGAAACAACCACGCTGGACATCACTCTAGCAATTCCTCAGAAAATTTGACATAGTAGTATCTGAGGATCCAGCTATTCTACTTCTGGGTAAGCCCCAGAGTTACTCCAAAATATAAGAAAGACACATGAAATACAATGTTCATAGCAGCTCTATTTATGATAGCCAGAAGCTGTAAAGAACCCAGATGTCCTTCAGTAGATGAATGGATACAAAAATTGTGATACATTTACACAATGGAGTACTACTCAGCCATCAGAAACAATGACTTAACAAAATTCTCAAGAAAATGGATGCATCTAGAGAATATCATCCTGAGTGAGGTAACCCAGTAACAAAAGAACAGACATAATATGCAGTCACTGATAATGGGATACTATCCCTAGAAACCTCTGAACACCCCAGAAACAACTCACAGACTGTGTGAAGTTCAAAAAAAGAAAAGAAAAGAAAAGAAAAAACCATTATGCTCAATCCTTACATACCAAGAAAACTTTGACTAAGTCTGGGTTACATCTTGTTTTACATGTACTTTATGCTCATTGTAAATAGTAAGACCTTAATTCACACTATCAATCCTTTGGAGAAAAAAAGCCAAGAAGTGACAAAAATGTATTTGTACACTTTTATGCAAAGATGCTTGAAATTTGCTCATTTATCCTTGTTTTTCAAAATCAAGTTTTTCAAAAAAAAAATAGAAAAAAATTTCACTTCCCTCTTAATCTTTTCTACTCTCCCTTTTTTCATCTCTCCATTTTTGTTTTCTCTTCCTTTATTTTTTACATAAGCATTTCCTCTTCCTTCCATTGTTTAAATAGATAGAAATATGAGTTAGGTATTACCTTTACATGGTGTTAAGAAATACTTTCTAATGTTGATGGAAACCCAGGCACTTTTAACTGGAGATATACTTGGGGATAGAATTTTTTTTCTGTTCTTTATAAAGTGGGTGCATTTGTGCTACCTCATTGAACATTAGTTTTTTTTTTTTTTGTTTTTATTTTTTTGTTAGTAAAAGAAGACCATTCAGATCAATGATGTGCCACAAGTATGCCCACACTACAAATTATCACCATGGCAGGATGAACATTTTGCAAAACCTCCAGGTGTGTAAGATAATTTTAAGTAAAGATTATTGGAGACTTATATTCATTATCAGCTTATTAATCCCTTTTTTTTCTGTTCATAGTCCTTCTATCTTGATGTCCCAGATCTTTCTGAAATACAATATTCCCAGTTACTCACAAAGGAGACCTCAGAGTTTGTGCTATTCAGAGAGCCCTAGAGTGGAATCTTAGCTCTTCTGATGTTGCTGTTATTTAACTCTTTGTTGTGGAGTGCTGTTCTTTGGGGACAGGGTGCTTAGTAATATTTTTGCCTTTACTCACTGAATTCCAGTGGTAGTTTGTACATTTTGGACAGTTTGTGAAGGTTACAAAAACTGCCATTGACCCCTGAGAGATACAGGCACTTTAATTGTGTAATCACTGAGGATCTTGAATGAATTTTAAGACAAAAATAATACCATTGCACAATTTTGTAGCACTAAGAAGGAAAAGTGAGTGCTAAGATAAATATGTAAGGTGAGAAGTCCTTGACAAAAGAAACTAGGATCTCATCTTCCAGGACCAGAACTTTGTGAAAAAAATACGTGATTCTTGGAACACTGCTCCCCTCTTCATGAGCAATGTATGTTCCCACTTCTTCACGTGGAAATAATTTTTAAGTTGAGGTGTAATATATTTATAGATGCAAGACATTATGTAGAACTGAAGGAACACTAGAATTGTTTGAGCTGGTACTGATTTGGAAACTATATTTTTACTGGTTAGCATCTATCATGTCAGAAGGTACTATGCATTCTACTAGAGAACAAAAGTGATCATCGCTTTTACACAGCTTTGAATCCCGTTTTTAGTATTAAGCCAATTTCTAATTATTTACTGTTTTATTCATATATTAATGCATTTTCACTCATCAACAGAAATGCTTCTTGAAGTAGATGGCAATTATCATAGAAGCTTACAACTGGTCAAAATGCAGAAAATAGAGGTGGTGGATGACTACCACCAAACTGTTTTCTGAACACAGTACGGTGGATATATGAATTCACAAGCAGCTGTGAGAAAGTACAAAGCTGCAAAAGATTAAACCAGACCAAAGAACAGTATGAAGTTAGGAGGTGGGCATCCAACCTTAGCAGAGGATTGACAATTGACAGCTTCTGGGAGAGGGTGAATCAGTTGTTTTTCAGGATTTTGCCCCATGTTGGTTGATTAAGCTTCAGTGGATAGCACTGCACATAAGAATATATTAGCAGGGAAAATTTGAGTTGGTGGGTTAAAAAACTGAGGGTACAAAATTCAAATGGTAAGTTAAATAGCCTGGATTTTGGAGGAATTATTGGGAGGGAATATGATCAAAATAAACTGTATAAAATTCTTAGAGACCTAATTGAAACAGAAATAGTTAAAAATAACTGATCAGAAATTAAAAGTATCAAAGATAATATATCAGTGTTTGATTTTTATTTTTATTCTAGTGATATGCTGAAAGTGTTATCGTTAATTAGAAAATGGAGTATTGAACCTTGCCAGGATTCGTTTAAGAAAAATTAAAAAAACATGTCATGATAGTTGAGAAAAAAACTGTGCCTAAATTAGGCTTTCTCATCTGCTGACTCTAAGCACACAGAGGTCTGTTAACTAAAATTTGTTCATCACAATTTGTGCTTATTAGCATGAGGCTATTATGTTACAATGTTGGCAACTATAGATAAATACATTGGTTATCATAAGGTATATGTAACTGTGAAATTCTATGTAGCTTACTTGCCATTTATAATATCATAATATCTGTGCTTTTAGTAAACATCTTTATGCTGAGAGTGAGGGGATGGTTTAGATAAATTTATTTTTCTGAAAAGCATCAGAGTTGCCAATAATCTACTAGTTTAGGAAAACTTATTTTTCTGAAAATTCTCAGAGTTGGCAATAATTTACTTATGTAACCAAGTAGCATCAATATAACAAATACATATGGTATATGTGACATGTGCTCAGCCTCATCTTTAAGCATCACTTTGCCCAAAAAATAGAACTTTCATTTATTCTGTCATCTCTGATAAGGGTTTACATGGATGCTTTTAGAATTAATGGTTGTTAACTCCCCATCTTTGTTGAAGAAAACCTCTTTCTGGGTACTAGTGGTAAAGTGGAGATTTATGGTGTAATAGAACACCTGAAAGAGGGTCAGGGTATTAAAGGACAGATACTGGTGATAAGAATGGTTATCAATAGTAATTCCTCTATATTACTTATGGTTATTACAATCCAGGGTTAGTTCTACTTTGGAGGGGGTTATCTTATCTCTGCCCTCTATAAAAATAGATGTTTTCCTATGTTCTGAGTTGATGGTTACGTGTCACTTTAATTTCTTCAAGCCTTATTTTTTACTTTGTAGATTTATTTTTATTAATCATTGTCTTAGTTAGGGTTTTACTGTTGTGAACAGACACCATGACCAAGGAAATTCTTATAAGGACAACATTTGTTAATTGAGGCTGCCTTACCGGATTATAGGTTCAGTTCATTATCAAGGCAGGAAGCATGGCACCATCCAGTCAGGCATGATTCATCCAGAGGTGAGAGTTCTACATGTTCATCTGAAGGCAGCTAGTGGAAGACTGACTTCTAAGAATCTAGGAGGAAGCTCCAAAGCCCATGCCCACAGTGACACACCTACTTCAGCAAGTCCACACCTACTAATTCCACTCCCTGGGCCAAGCATATACAAACCATGGCAATCCTTTTATTCATTTACATTTCAAATGATATACTTCTTCCTGGTTATCCCTCCACCTAACCCCCATCATTTTCCCCTTTACCCCTCCCTTTTGCCTCTATGAGGGTGCTCCTATACTCATTCACCCACTCCAGCCTCACCTCTCTAGCATTCTTCTATTCTAGGGCATCAAGCTTCCCCCAGCCTCCTAGTGATGTGAAATAAGGCCCTAAAGGCCACCCTCTGTTAATACATATCTTGAGTTTGAAATACCCAATGAAAGGGAAATACAATCTGTAGAGACCATCTCAAACGGGTAGGCACAGTCCCAGTTGAGGGATGGAGCCACTTTTGCATCTCAAAATTTTAAGCCCAGAAATCCTCCTGTCCAAAGAAAAAACAGGACAGAAAATTGGACAGAAACTGAAGGATAGACCATCCAGAGACCACTCACTCTAGGGATCAATCCCATCTGCAGACATTAACCCCTTATGCTATTTGCGGATATTAAGAAGCACTTGCTGACAGAAGCTTGACATGGCTCTTACCTGGCAGCTTTGGCCAGCACCTGACCAATAGAGATCCAGATACTTACAGCCAACCATCAGACTGATTCCTGAGACTCCAATGGAAGAGCTAGAGGAAGAACTGAAGAAGCTGAGGGATATTGTAACCCCATAAGAAGAATAATATTATCTGACTGGACCATTCAGAGCCCCCATGGACTAATCCACAAACCCTAGAGTATACACAGAGAAAGCCTGGACTCAAACCTTATTTTCAATAATGGTTCTTTTCTTGTACCCCAGCACCCGCCAGAAAAGAATATAGGGGAAGTGGACTGGTTAGGATATTTTGGGGCAACTCTCATCTGTGTTGTCTGGAAATTGGCAATTTAGTTCACAGGCTATCAGTCAGCAGCAGCTCAATCTACCTTCATACACATCATGGATTCATTAGAAATACAGTTTAGTAGAGTTGGTTTAGCAACAGTGGTCGCATTACTTAGTAGAATCAGCCAGGCTTCAGCCTCTGCTCAAGTCAGCAGGAGAGACCAACAGGAAAGCCAGGAGAAGTTCTCAGCTGTGCCTGTCTCAAGGAAGCAAAGTTAACAAAGACTTGAGTCCCACAAGCAATGCACAGATGTACTAGCAAGCCAAGAACTATATCCACCACTCGGTGGAGTTCTATTTATACCCTACAACATCATGTGTCCTCCTTGTGCCTTGCCTCTGCAATGATTTTGTCTCAGTATTTGCATCCCGTCAGCTGGACTCCCAACAAATGCAGCTCAACTATACCATGTAAGGAAGGTAAATACATGAACATTGGTAATAAAAAATGCTTCATCACATGTTCTTCTAATTGTTGGCTTTAGCAGAACATCCTCTTTTCTGTGTTTGCTTCAGTGAAACATTCCTTCATAAGTTTGCCTTCGTATTTCACTTGTGTGCAGTTCAAAAACCACCTCTCCACACATTTGCTCCAGCACAACCTCACTTCACTCAACTTACTCTCCAAAGAACTCTTAAGTTTCCACATAAGTTATGTAACTCAAAACCCTGTTTATTTTATTTGACAGATCTCTTAAAGTCTACCAGGCATAAGAATTTATTTATATCATGAAGCAGGTTTGTGAAAAACTAGTCATCCAGGTCTTGCTTTTCTGGTTGCAAATTCCATGATTTTTCTCTTACTGCTGAGGTCTAGGAGTTCCCAAACCTGTTTAATCCTTCTTCAAACTGTTTTTGTATTCCACTTCTAATCACAAGGGGTGACATTAACTTGTTTCTTCCATTAAGGTATAGCAGGTAATGAAGTTGTGCTTAATTTCATGTCTCACCTTTCATACTTATTCATTCATTCCCATGATATACCTCATATTATTGCATATTGTCATTGAAACTTAGTGGCCTGGCTATCAAGCAAACTGTCATGTCTTCTGGTTCTGTCATCCAACCCCCATTCAAATGGCTCACTTTCTTGTAATAACTTTCAGGTTACTTACAATCTCCACTGTCACCAGCAGAATCACTCCACCAAGATCAACATGGATTCCCCATCTAATGAGTTTATATGTATGATTATATTTTTGTTCCACCCCTACTCAACATAATGATACTCATTGTAGTGTGGAAATCTAGGGCTCAGGAAAAAGTTTAGAAAGAAATCTCTAGAGAATTATTTTGGAATTTGTGACCAAGTCATGTCAGTTTTAGATTAGGTTTTTTTCCCATAGTTTACACTGTCTTTCTGCTCATCTGAGTTCCACTGAAAGCTGGAGTGATTAGGGACTGGGAGGGTATCTGATCTACTCAACTTCCGGGGTCTGACATCTCTGTTACTAGCAAATGTGCTTTCCAGAAATGGCCCTTCTGGAGAGTAGATTGTCAGGTAACAGGGATTTGGCTACTAAGTAGGCTTGGTAAGTGGCTGTCAGGTTATGTAATTTGAAAATAGATAGGCTCATACTGGTCATACATTCAACTATCTATATTTACTACTTGGGTGGAATTTCCAAATTCTGAAGAGGTAAATATTTCAGAAAGTGGCAAATACTTCATGACACCATGTCACATTACCTCCAGTTATTCTTTGTCTCCAGCAGTCTCTCTGCCCCGATTGCTAGCTGCATGCCGTGCCTGCCCTCTCCCTACTGACTCTCTGACTCAAGCTCTGCCCATTCCCAGCAACTTCCTTCTGTGGTTATTGTCACAGTTCTCACTAGCCCAACAAAATCAAACCATCAGAGGCTTATAATTAATTAATCAGATTTATATCAATAAATCACCATTCCATAAAATGTCTACACAATAAACTCAGAGCCAATTGATATTTGTATAAACTGCCCACCTAGATAAGACAAATTGTCTTATAATAATTCATCTCTTATAACCTATTCATAATTACCTATGGCTATTTAAAGCCTCACAGCGTTGGGAGTGGTTTATCCTCCTCTGTCTTGGCTTCTCCTCCCTGGATTCTTTATTCCCTACATTTTGAAAACTCTGTTCCAGTCTATCATTTTCATGGTCCAATCATAGGCCTTGCCTTATCTTGTGCAACAACTCACCTTTTATGTCTAATTTAAAAAAAAAGAAAACTTTTCTCTCAAATATACACTGAACACAGCTATTACTCATCTGCACCCTAAAGTTTCTCCTACAGTTTTTTTTTTACAACACTGGGTATGAGGCTGGTTGCAATGTTTTCAGGAAGTCTGTAAAATGAGGCATCCATCTGAAGGTATTCCCAGGTTCAAGCTACCATGAGCTACACTGTCAGCATTGATGCCCAATACTGATGGACTACAAAAGAAGGTAGAATAGATTTGTGTACTTCCAGTCCTATTGTTTTTAACTGACTCACCCAGAAGTCTGAAATGAAAGTGATAGTAATAGATAATAACCTTAGCAGTGCCACTGAAGGAGATAGCTTTGCTGTTGATGATACCCTTTACACTGCCAATCATCATTGAGATGACCACTCAGCCTCCTTGGTCCTCAAACTGCTTCTTCGACTGATAATTCAGCCACTATAATTTGCCACTTTTAGAGTCCACAAGGCCTACCATGTTCAGTTGCAGTAATTCAAGAAATTTCCCCAAAGTCTTGGGCTGGTGGGCACTGCCGGACACAGTGCAGAGGAAGGATGGGGACTAGGAAAGATCAGAAAATTGTGGGTACTGAGACTCATGGCTCATTTGCAAAAGGCAAAGTGAAAGTGGTTCTTTGCTGATAGAACATCCTCACTTATGATTTTATACATCTCTTCACCAGTCCAAAGACTTGTTGCTTTCCCTACTATACTTTATATAAATTACCATTTAACTGGTCTTTAAAATAGATATCATGTCTAGTTGTTTCTTTATTCTGTGTATTCAAAGCTGAGAAGCCAACTCACTTTCCTAAGAAATATTACAATGGATAAACAGACACTGTAGAGGGTAGGCAGATAGTTCAGTGAGTAAAAGTGCTTGCTTCAAACTTAACTACCTCAGTTTGATCCTTGGGACCTGTCTCAGAGTTTCGATTAGTGGAAAGAGATAGCATGGCTATAGAAAAGCTTATAAAGGAAAACATATAATTTGATCTAGCTTACAATCTCAGAGTTTTAGTCCATTTGGTACATGGTAGCAGACAAGCAGATAAGAGACTGGACAATGATCTGAGAGTCCTACATCTTGATTCACAGGCAGCAGAACACTGTATTCCATCATAGATGTAGTTTTAGCATATGAGATCTCAATGTTCACTGTCATAGTGACATAATTTCTCCAACAAGGCAACATATATTTAATAAGGGTTCAACCTCTTCTCTAGCCCACCACCCAGCAGAGAGAGTGGAAGAAAAAAGTTATTAGGATAGGTAGGAGGTCGATATGTTTATCAATAACTCTTTAGGGGTAAAGTTGATCTTCTTGGGCAGCAATTCAGTCCCATAGCGAACACCAAATATGAATTATTTGTTTAATAAGCATTGTTTTAAAGATACAATTGACTTTATAACCGCTTGTCCAGTAAGCAGCAGAGTCTCATATTTTTAGAAGGTCATCTAAAAGGCTGGAACCATTATGCAGAGTGAGCATCCTCAGAAAGTCTAATGGGCAGCACCAATTATTACCTCAATTTTATTGATGAGAAGGTGAAGTACATAAGAGGTAAAAAAGTTTATCTCAAGATATAAGCAATGAATACCGGGTCCACATGCCTTTATTATGAGGTGACCTTTGGAAAAAAATGTGGAATGGCATCAACTAAAGTAATCATGCATTGACTCTCTACAGGTAGCTACTGATGCACATAGAATGGTTGGTGTTGAACTATTTCCCCACGTGGGTGGATACTAGAGTCAGCTGGTCATTGTGAGAATCAAAATTGGGGGAGTGAGAATGTTTATAAAAAAGTCAGAAAGAAGATGCAAGAGACAGAGATGGGAGGGCTTCAGTGAATGCCATACCAGTGAACAAGTGTATTTTCTCAGTGTCTCTTAAAGGCAAGTAACACAAAGCATGATTAGTTCCAGGAAGGAAGCAATGACCATTAATAATTGTGTGGCAAGTTTATAATACACAGTATTTATGCTTGACTCACGGTGTTTACTTTGGACTGGGACAGTCTCTAAAGAATGTATGTGTAAGTGGAGGAACTTTAGATGCTACAACACATATCTAAATTAAAAACAGACATGTTTGCAAATTCATTCATAATTAGTCACAAAGTTAGAAGTCAGACAAAGGTAACTTTGGAAGTCTTCCTCACAGGTGGGTGTGGTTTCTCATTCAAGATGCCTTGTAGAGCCTCTCAGATGTCATCTTCTACAATCCTTGGGACTAGTGTCATAACTACTTCCAGACATCAAACATCTGCAGATCTTATTTTCATTTATTATAAAATGGTTTTTCTTTCCTCATCCATTTCCCAGTCATGATGCTGAATATGATAAGCAAACAATAGCATTAGCAGAATTAGAAAAAAGAAGTAGCATTTCTTTCATAACAGAATATATAGTAATAATATTATTAATAAATTACAATATAATGTAGCATAAATAATATAATATATAGTATACAATAAAGCATAATAATAAGAAACCAGCCATGTGCTTCCTGGAGAAGTTTTATGGGAGCCTAAGAAGAGATAGTCAGTGTATATGGCCTGAAGGGTCTGAAGTGGACCACAGGGAATAAGGAAAGTACGGGGACAGAGAGGAAGATCTATGAACACAAAGGCTCCATCACATCACCCTGTTCTTGACTGAGAAGGGGCAGCATTCATTACTTGCTTTTTACAGAAGAGAGGCCTCAGGTTCAGTAAAAGAGGGAGGGAGAACTTGTTTGTCTTGCTTTGTAGGGGTCCTCTCAACCTGTGAATAGCCATGGCTGTGTAGGTTTACTGTGAATGGCCATGGCTGTGTAGGTTTACTGTGAATAGCCATGGCTGTGTAGGTTTACTGTGAATGGCCATGGCTGTGTGGGTTTACTATGAGTGGCCATGGCTGTGTGAGTTTACTATAAATAGACATGGCTGTTTAGCTTTAGTGTGAATGGTCATGGCTGAGTGGATTTATTCTTTGGAACCCTCTCACTAGATTTTGCTTTTATTAAATAAAAACAAACTTTAAACAATTTTCTGAAATTATAACATAATTAGTATATTTCTTTCTTCTCTTGCATCCTTCCAAACACTCTAATATAATATTCCTTGCTTTTTTTCAAACACACAGCTTGTTTTTCATTAATTGTGATTACATGCGCATATAAAAGTGCACATACATAGATAATTCTAAACAAACCGGTCAGTCTGTATAATGTTACTTGTGTGTATATCTTCATACTGAGCATTTGATACTCAATAACCAGCTGATATGTGATTCCCTGGGGCAGACTACTCATCCTATTCGCCATATCCCTTAGTCAGCTGTAGTAGACAAGAATATATTAAGAAATATAAATTCATGGTCACTGAATAAAATTACTTATACACCCCCACTTAGTATTTTTGCAGCTATTCTAACAAAATGATATAAACTGTATGTATATCCCTAAACAATAGAAACCTGTTTCACATATTTTGGATTCTGGAAAGTTCAAGTCGTATTATGGTCCACATATAGTGATAGTTTACTTTTTATTCCATTGATTTTTTTTCTAAGCATATGTTCACATCATAGTAGCTCCTTGGGACTTTTGTTATAGACAATGAATACAATATAAGGGAACTCTTCCTTGGTGACCTAATCAGCTTCAAGATACCTCCTGATACACTATATTGGTTATGAGGCTTTAGCTAATAAATCAAACTGTAGCATAGATTATTAAATGTGAAAAATATTTGCTCATCGTATGTAATGGTAAGACATGTAGCTTTCTTTTACTATCTTATCATTTATACTCATGTACAGCTTTGGGATTTGTCCAAACAAATTTAGCAAAATGCTTTGTGAGAAAAATATGTGTGACTTCCTTGGTAATCAAGCCCATGAAGACTGGAGAGAAGATCAGTAGGTACAGTGCTTACTGTACACTCGAGAACCTGAATTCTGTTCTGAGGTACCCATATAAAATCATCACTGTTCCCCTATTACCTCAGTGTTGCAGAGACTGAATCAAGAAAATCCTGGGTTGGGGAGTATTGCTGGCCAGCCATGTTAGCTAAAATGGCAAGCTCTGAGTACAATGAAAGACCCTGTCTGAAAAACAAACAAAAACAAACAAAAAATAAGACAAACAAACAAAAAATATGAAGAGTGATAGAGGAAGACTTGTAGTGTTAACTTCTTACCTCCACAAATGCAAACTCACAGTCTTCGTGTTTGGCTCAGGCAAGGTCAAGTCAGAGAGAAATGTATTTCTCTGTTTATTTGTTTCTCTCTTGGCAGTTCCTACATATAAAGTTTCAATGGTCCCTGCAATGAAACAAATTTACCATCTTGTTTGGATCAGACACTCCATGGAACAAAACCAAAGATTCAGTAGCCTCGAGAAAATTAATTCACAACTTCTAGTGTCATCTAAAGATCAGAAACCTAAGAAGAGATCCGGCTAAATTGGAACTTGTGTCTGATAATGGAAATCTTTGTCATTTCCAAAGATTCCTTCTCTTTAAAAGAGACCCAGAAGGCAATGAAAGCACAAATTCTGCACCCCAGAGTAAATGTTAGAGAGCTCCATCCTTGCTGTTTTCCTCCATCTAACCCACATTTGAAACAATTGTGGTCCAAAACTTACCACTAAGGACAGTCATAACAGCCTATTTATTATCTGAATCTAACAAATGATACTTCCTGTAGCATAGTACATTTGCTGAGTGGTTCAAGAAACTGTATTCCCCAGAAATTTTTCAATGTATCTATGATTATGGCCTGACATGCCAACACTCTACTCTTTCTTGTGGAAATGAGTGTAGTCCCAAGACTGAAGCTGACCATCTGACACTTCTGAGCCCACACTTGAATAAGTTGGTATATATGAGCACTAAAGGTTCAGTGCAAGGAAAGGATAACTTTGTTCAGACACAAGCAAAGGAACAACACTTTGCATCTGGATTACTTTTGGCATTTGAGGGGAAGAGGTAGGAGAATCCTGTACCAGAGGAAGTGATTGGATTATATTGTAGAATATTTAATAAACACTTGTGGCATAGTCAGTCGGTCCGGAGACAAAAAATAAAACCAGGAGAAGAACATCTCCCATCTTGGAACTTCACTTTGAGCTTTCAGAAAATAGCACTCAAGTCAGGTATCTACATTCCAGGAGCACCAGAATCAGCAGGAAAGAAAGGGTGGAGGTAAAAAACCTCTCTCCAAAGTCTAAACTCTGGAGAAGTAACAGGCCAAGGAAGCTGAATTCATCAGTGGTACTATTTCTATGAAAATAAAGAATGTGTTTTTACCTCCTCAGACACGTCTGAAAGAGAAACAGAGCCACACTTCCACCCAAAAGCTTTCAGGTCAGGGACTACCACTCACGAAACCAAAGTGCTAACTCCAGATAAGATGTAAACTCTCTGATGAGTGAGGTATAGACACATTAAGGCAGTAGTCGGAAACAAACTATAACAAGAACATCTGAAAAAGAACATAAGAAATTATACTATCAATTATTTACCTTAAAACTATAATACATATAATCATTTGTGAGTTTATATATAGTTTTAATGAGTTTTCTCATTAGGGCTAACAATTCAAAGAGCCAAAAACCACATAACAGAAAACAAACATCAGATATAAGAAGCCCTTTTGAGTTAATCAGGACTGTTAAAGAGAGGCCTAAAATATACAATCTATTGCCATTTTTTTAATTGCTCTCCAGAGGTGTAAGGTAAGTCCCAGTTACTAAAGAAATTATATACTTTAGAAATTACACAAAGACCCTTCAGCTGGACCTGACCTGAATGCCTCTCCAGGAGTACTCGCTTTCATAATACCAGAAGGCACCATGAACAAAACCAACTTCCAGATGAACAAAACCAACTCTCCTACCCTGCTATAACACTTATAAACTACATTAATCACAAACATGATTTACATAGTTTAGCAGTTACCAACAGTGACTTTACTGGATCCAAGACCCACTCAACAAAAGGAAAAATGTATCTGTTACTGGAAACCTAGCCAAATATTCAGCACTAGCACATAATGGATACAGAAAGAGAATGTACAACCACTGCTCTACTAAGCCAGCTTAATCCCTAACAACAACATAAACATGTGTTTTTATACCACAGAGAAGTGAAATATTCACCCCTCATCAAGCAAACTTTTCTTTACAACAGAGACCACTACAAAAAAAAAAAAAAAAAAAAAAAAAAAAAAAAAAAAAAAAAAAAAACAGAATGAATCAAAAAGCAGAGCTGTGAAACGCAGTCCCAATTAATACATCTTAAAAACACTCCCAAACATAAGGTTCAAGGAACATGGTAGAAGAGAAAGCAAAAGGACTTTTGGAGCCAGAGGATCAGGAAGTTTGCTGTGAATGTTTTTCCAAAAAATGTCAAAAGCTGCACACAAAGTCTCACTACAATGACTGCCTAATCATGCACTGAACAAGACTGATAATAGTAGGCATGCAGAAATGGAGGACAAAAGAACAATGTTCTTAAATATGGGCCAACTTGTGTTCTTAATTCTCTATATTTTATGTTAGGAGTCAATGAACTGCGGTCAATAGCCTACGTCTTGTTTGTTGTCAGTTTTAGTTTTTTAAATAAAGTCTTATTGTAAAACATCTTTGATTGTTAATTTTTCTATTACCTAGAGTTCTCTTGTCTGAGCAATGCCAGACTTGGTTATTTGTAAGTAGAGACTGTTGGACCAAAGAATCCTATGTATGTTTATTATATCTCCATTTACAGAGGCCAGAGGCTGGGGACAGTGAATTGGCCAGTTGGTTAAACTTACTTTTAGGTTTTAGGAAGTCAGAGAATTGACATGTATGTTTTTATTTGTTTGTGTTTTTGTTCCTCTGTCTGAATATAAGCAACATACATATAGCAGGTTAAAACATCACACATTTTGTAGTTTCGACAAATCAAAGGTTATGATGTGAATGATATGCTCAAAGATGCCCAGGAGACTGAAATTAAATAATTAGGCAGGATTTCTGTCTGAGCTGAGGCTTTGCAGTTTCTTCCCAATTCCTCCATGATGTTGGAGGATCCATTTCATAGAAATTGCATGGTTGTTATTTTCATTTTTTCTAACAACTTGAGGGCATAAACAGATTGCAAAGTTTGTTATACTGATAAAGATGGCCCTGAAAATGGACACCAACTGGTCTTCTCTCAATAATGTATCTGCGATGAATAGCAGGTATGATCATGGAAAATCCAAAGATTAATTATACAGAAGGTAGGAAGATGCAAGGCAGGTGGTTCTCAATGTTTTGTGTCACATCATTTTTGATTCCACAATTTGTAGTCCAGGTAAGATGGAAATTCAGTTTCAGTCATATGGCTGTCAGTCAATGGATCTCATAATTTTATCTTGCACAGTTCATTATCTTATCTCTAATGCTGAAGGACTAAAAATGTTTTTGAGTAACCACAATAGCTATAGTTCTGATTCCTGTTCTGTGTTTTGATCCATAAATTTATAAAAACATTTCATCATTCATTTTGTTTAATCCATCTAATAGATTTGTCCTCTATCACAAGCAACATATCTTAAATTCCTCATGAGTTACTTGTCATTTTATGTCAGATGCACCATGGTTTCTTAGCCTTACCTCAACTAAACATTGAATGTTGGGAAATTACTGGTAATAATCTAGCATTTATTTTATTTTATTTTAATTTTTTTAAACATTATTTTAAAAAACAAAGACAAAAGAAAAAAATTAAAAAAAAATTTTTGCATAAATGTATACAAATACAATTGTGTCAGTGCTCAGCTTTTTTTCTTTTTTTTTTAAGGTTTGAAATTCTGCATTAAGGTCTTACTAGTTACAATGAGCAAAAAGAACATGTAAAACAGGATGTAATCCAGGATAAGTCAACATTTTCTTAGTGTGTAAGGATTGAGCATGACTTTTGTTGTTGTTGTTGTTGTTTTGTTTGTTTTCTTTTTTTCTTGAACCTCACACAGTCTGGGAGTTGTTGCTGGGGAAGTCCGAGTGTCTGGGGTTAGCATCTCACTATCAGTGACTGCATGTTGTGTCGGTTCTTTTGTGACTGAGTTATCACACTCAGGATGATCTTCTCTAGATGCATCCATTCTCTTAAGAATTTCATAAAGTCATTGTTTCTGATAGCTGAGTAGTACTCCATTGTGTAAATGTACCACAGTTTTTGTATCCATTCATCTACTGAAGGACATCTGGGTTCTTTCCAGCTTCTGGCTATTATAAATAGAGCTGCTATGAACATTGTGGTGCATGTATCTTTGTTGTATATTGGAGTGTCTCTGGGGTATATGCCCAGAAGTGGAATAGCTGGATCTTCAGGTAGTACTATGTCCAATTTTCTGAGGAATCACCAGACTGATTTCCAGAGTGGTTGTATTAGTTTACAACCCCACAAAAACTGGAGAAGTGTTCTTCTTTCTCCGCAACCTCAGCAGCATCTGCTGTCATCTGAGTTTTGGATGTTGGTCCATCTGACTGGTGTGAGGTGGAATCTCAGGGTTGTTTTGATTTGCATTTCCCTGATGGCTAAGGATGTCGAGCACTTACTTAGATGTTTCTCAGCCATTCGATATTCCTCAATTGAGAACATTTTGTTTAGCTTTGTACCCCAATATTTAATAGGGTTGTTTGATTCTCTGATGTCTAGCTTTTTGAGTTCTTTGTATACCTTGGATATTAGGCCTCTATCAGATGTGGAGTTGGCTTCTGTTGGCTGCCGATTTGTTTTCTTGACAATGTCCTTAACCTTACAGAAACTTTGCAATCTCATTAAGTCCCATTTTTTTTTTTTTTTTTTTTTTGTTTTTTTACTCAGTACTTGATTTTTTTCAAGGGCTTGACAGTATGCATTGAAAACGTACTAGTTGCAATAAGCGTAAAGTACATGCAAAACAAAACGCAACATGGAAATAGTCAAAGTCTTCTTGTTTTGTGAATATATGTATAGTTTTTGTTTTCTTTATTTCTTGGACTTCATACAGTCTGACAGTTGTTTCTGGGGGAGTGCAAGCCTCTGGGGTTAGCATCCCACTATCAGTGACTGCATATTATGTCTGTTCTTTTGTGGCTGGGTTATCTCACTCAGGATGATCTTCTCTAGATGTAGCCATTTTCTTAAGAATTTGGTTAAGTCATTGTTTCTGGTGGCTGAGTAGTATTCCATTGTGTATATGTACCACAATTTTTGTATCCATTCGTTTTCTGAAGAACATCTGGGTTCCTTCCAGCTTCTGGCTATTATAAATAGAGCCGCTATGAACATTGTGGTGCATATATCTTTGTTGTGTATTAAAGTGTCTCTGGGGTATATGCCCAGAAGTGGAATAGCTGGGTCTTCAGGTAGTACTATATCCAATTTTCTGAGGTATCGCCAGACAGATTTCCAGAGTGGTTGTATTAGCTTGCAACCCCACCAACAGTGAAGAAGTGTTCCTATTTCTCTGCAGCCTCGCCAGCATCTGCTGTCATCTGAGTTTTGGATCTTGGCCAATCTGACTGGTGTGAGGTGGAATCTTAGGGTTGTTTTGATTTGCATTTCCCTGATGGCTAAGGATGTCGAGCACTTCCTCAGATGTTTCTCGGCCATTCGGTGTTCCTCAACTGAAAATGATTTGTTTAGCTCTGTACCCCATTTTTTAATAGGGTTATTTGATTCTCTGGTGTCTAGCTTTTTGAGTTCCTTGTACACCTTGGATATTAGGCCTCTATCTGATGTGGTGTTGGTAAAGATCTTTTCCCATTCTGTTGGTTGCCGTTTTGTTTTTTTGACGATGTCCTTAGCCTTACAGAAACTTTGCAATCTCATTAAGTCCCATTTGTTAATCTTTGACCTTAGAGCTTGAGCCATTGGTGTTTTGTTCAGGAAATTTTCTCCTGTGCCTATGTGTTCTAAGGTTTTCCCTACTTTCTCATTTAATAGTTCCAGTGTATCTGGTTTAATGTGGAGATCTTTAATCCACTTACACTTGAGCTTTGTACAAGGAGATAAGAACGGGTCTATTTTCATTCTTTTGCATGTTGAGTGCCAGTTGGACCAGCACCATTTGTTGAATAGGCTGTCCTTTTTCCATTGAATGTTTACTGCTCCTTTGTCAAAAATCAGGTGACCATATACACGAGGGCTCATTTCTGGATCTTCTATTCTATTCCATTGATCCACCTGCCTATTTCTGTACCAGTACCATGCAGTTTTCAGCACAATTGCCTTGTAATATAGCTTGAGGTCAGGGATAGTGATTCCCGCAGATGTTTTTTTGTTGTTGAGGATGGATTTCGCTATTCTAGGTCTTTTGTTATTCCATATGAAATTGCACATTGATCTTTCCAATTCCATGAAGAACTGGGTTGGAATTTTGATGGGGATTGCATTGAATCTGTAGATTGCTTTTGGTAGGATGGCCATTTTTAAGATGTTGATCTTTCCAATCCATGAGCATGGGAGATCTTTCCATTTTCTGAGATCCTACTCAATTTCTTTCTTTAGAGGTTTGAAGTTCTTGTCATACAGGTCCTTTACTTCCTTAGTTAGAGTCACACCAAGGTATTTCATAGTTTTTGTAACTATTGTGAAGGGTACCTTATCCCTAATTTCTTTCTCCACATGTTTGTCCTTTGAGTATAGGAAGGCTACTGATTTGTTTGAGTTAATTTTGTATCCGGCCACTTTGCTGAACTTGTTTATCAGCTGTAGGAGTTCTCTGGTGGAATTTTTGGGGTCACTCAAGTACACTATCATGTCATCGGCAAAGAGTGATGTTTTTATCTCTTCCTTTCCGATTTGTATCCCCTTGATCTCCTTTTGCTGTCTAATTGCTCCAGCCAGGACTTCCAGTACTATGTTAAATAGGTAGGGAGAGAGTGGGCAGCCTTGTCAAGTCTCTGATTTTAGTGGGATTGCTTAAAGTTTCTCGCCATTAAGTTTGATGTTGGCTGTTGGTTTGCTGTATATTGCTTTTATTATGTTTAAATATGGGCCTTGGATTCCTGTTCTTTCCAGGACTTTTAACATGAAGGGGTGTTGGATTTTGTCGAATGCTTTCTCAGCATCTAGTGAGATGACCATGTGATTTTGGTCTTTAAGTTTGTTTATATGGTGGATTACATTGATGGATTTCCTTATGTTAAACCATCCCTGCATCCCAGGGATGAAGCCTACTTGGTCATGATGAATGATGGTTTTGATGTGTTCTTGGATTCGGTTTGCAAGGATTTTGTTGAGTATTTTTGCATCAATGTTCATAAGTGAGATTTGTCTAAAGTTCTCTTTCCTTGTAGGGTCTTTGTGTGGCTTAGGTACGAGGGTTATTGTAGCCTCAAAAAATGAGTTGGGTAATATTCCATCTGACTCTATCTTTTGGAATAGCTTGGCGAATATTGGTGTTATATCCCCAATAAATGTCTGATAAAATTCTGCACTGAACCCGTCTGGACCTGGGCTTTTTTTAGTTGGGAGGCTTTTGATGACTTCTTCTATTTCTTTAGGTGTTATAGGGTTATTTAGATGGTTTAATTGGTCCTGGTTAAACTTTGGGACCTTGTATCTGTCTAGGAATTCGTCCATTTCCTCCAGATTTTCTAATTTTGTGGAGTATAAGTTTTTTGTAGTAGGATCTGATGATTTCTTGAATTTCCTTAGTTTCAGTTGTTATGTCACCACTTTCCTTTCTGATTTTGTTAATTTGGATACTCTCTCTTTGCCCTTTAGTTAGTCTGGCTAGGGGTTTATCAATCTTGTTGATTTTCTCAAAGAACCAACTCTTTGTTTTGTTGATTTTTTCAATGGTTTTTTTTGTTTCTATTTGGTCTATTTCTGCCCTAATTTTGATTATTTCTTGCCGTCTACTCTTTTTGGGTATATCTGCTTCCTTTTGTTCTAGTGCTTTTAGCTGTGCTGTCAGGTTGCTGATGTGAGCTCTCTCCAGTTTCTTCTTGGAAGCACTTAGGGCAATGAGTTTTCCTCTCAATACTGCTTTCATTGCATCCCATAGGTTTGGGTATGTTGTGTTTTCGTTTTCGTTGAATTCTAGAAAATCCTTAATTTCTTTCTTTATTTCTTCTTTGACCCTGCTATCCTTTAACAGAGTGTTGTTTAGTTTCCATGTGTATGTGAGCATTTTGTTGTCTTTGTTGTTGTTAAAGACCAGCCGTAGACCATGGTGATCTGAGAGGATGCATGGGAGTATTTCAATCTTCTTATATCGATGAAGGCTCGTTCTGTGTCCAATTATGTGGTCAATTTTCGAGAAGGTGCCATGGGGTGGTGAGAAGAAGGTGTATTCTTTTACTTTAGGATAGTATGTTCTGTATATATCTATTAATTCTAGTTGGTTCAAAGTCTCTGCTAGTTTTGCAGTGTCCTTGTTCAGTTTCTGTTTCCCTGATCTGTCCATTGGTGAGAGTGGGGTGTTAAAGTCTCCCACTATTATTGTGTGGGGTAAAATGTATTTTTTGAGCTTTAGTAGAGTTTCTTTTATGAATGTGGGTGATTTTTCATTTGGAGCATATATGTTAAGGATTGAGAGTTCCTCCTGACAGATTTCCCCGGTAATGAGTAAAAAGTGTCCTTCTTTATCTTTTTTGATAACTTTTGGTTGGAAATTTACTTTATTCGATATTAGAATAGCCACTCCAGCTTGCTTCTTGGAGCTGTTTGCTTGGAAGTTTTTTTCCCACCCTTTTACTCTGAGATAGTGTCTGTCTCTGTCTCTGAGATGAGTTTCCTGTATGCAGCAAAAGGCTGGATTTTGTTTATGTATCCAGTCTGATAGTCTATGTCTCTTTATTGGGGAGTTGAGACCATTTATGTTAATAGATATCAAGGAATAATTTTTTCTGTTTCCTGCCATTTTTGCTTTTTTGGGTTGAGTTGTGTCTGTGTTTTTTTTTCTTTAGTTTTCTTGTTTAGGAATTTTCTTGTTTTTACTAGGCTGTATTTTCCCTCCTTGTATTGGGTTTTCCACCTATAATTCGTTGTAGTGCTGGGTTTGTGGTCAGATATTGTGTGAAGTTTGATTTGTCTTGAAATATCTTTGTCTCTCCATCGATGGTGATTGATAGTTCTGCTGGGTATAGCAGCTTGGGCTGGCACTTGTGCTCTCTTAAGGAGTGCATGATGTCTGTCCAGGCTCTTCTAGCTTTCATAGTCTCTGTTGAGAAATCGGGTGTGAGCCTGATTGGTCTGCCTTTATATGTTACCTGACCTTTTTCCCTTACTGCTTTTAGTATTCTTTCTTTACTTTGGGCACTTGATGTTTTTACTATTATGTGTCGGGAGGTATTTCTTTTCTGGTCCAACCTATTTGGAGTTCTGAAGGCTTCTTTTATGCTCGTGGTCATCTCATTCTTGAGGGTAGGGAAGTTTTCTTCTATGATTTCGTTGAAGATATTTACTGTGCCTCTTAGTTGATACTCTTCTCCCTCTTCTATTCCTATTATCCTTAGGTTCGGTCTTCTCATTGTGTCTTGTATTTCCTGGACATTTTGGGTTAGGAGCTTTTTGTTTTTTGCATCTTCTCTGGCTGTTTTGTCTATGTTTGCAATGTTGTCTTCTGCCCCCGAGATTCTCTCCTCGATCTCTTGTAATCTGTTGGAGATGCTTGCTTCTGTGTCTCCTGATTTCTTTTTTTGGTGTTCTGACTCTATTGTTATCTCTTTTATCGCTTTCTTTATTGTGTCAATTTCTGTTTTAATTTCCCTCTTCCATTCCTTTATTTTTTTGGTTCTGTTTTCGTCTCGTTCTTTGAGTTCTTTGAGTGTTTTTCTTGTTTCTTCTTTAAAAGCTTCTGAATCTTTTTGCTTTTCCTCCCTTTCTTGTTTAAGTAACTCTATCAGCGTCTTTAGGCATGTTTTCATGTCTGTGTCTTCTTTCTCTGGAGTGTTTGGAATTCCTATGTTTGCTACTATCAGAGAGCTGGGTTCTGGTGTTGCTAGATTGTCTTGGTTTCCTTGGGATATACTCTTTCTCTTTCCTCTTGCCATTTTGTTGTCAGTGATATGTTCTTGCCTTTCCCTTGTATCCGGTCTGTGTCCCTGGTACACTTTCCGTGTGCACTTCTCAGAGATCTCTCTACTCCCCAGCAGCCCAGGTTCCAGGTGGTAGCTGGGACAGGCTCTGCTCTGCGTCCTGAAGTCGCCCCCGGGTGGGACCAGACGTTTCTAAGATCTGTTCCTGGTCACAGATGCTCAGCCTCTCCGAGTCACCTTTCCGGCTGGCTGTTGGGCCAGGCCCTGCTCTGTGTCCTGAAGTCATCTCCGGGTGGGAACAGAAGTTCCTAAGATCTGTTCCCGGTCACTGGATCGGGGAGGACAGGGCAGGTCAGGGCAGGGGGTGCCCTTTCCGTGTGCACTCCGCAGAGATCTCTCTGCTCCCCCGCAGCCTAGGTCTCCCACTCACCAGTTGCTCAGCCTGTACGAGCCGCCTTTCCGGCTGGTGGTTGGGCCGGCTCTGCTCTTAGTCCTGAAGTCCTCTCCGGGTGGGAACAGAAGTTCCCAACATCTGTTCCCAGTCACAGTTGCTCAGCCTCTAAGTCCCATTTTTTAATCTTTGACCTTAGAGCTTGAGCTATTGTTGTTTTGTTCAGGAAATTTTCTCCTGTGCCTATGTGTTCTAAGGTTTTCCCTACTTCCTCATCTAATAGTGTCAATGTATCTGGTTTAATGTGGAGATCTTTGATCCACTTACACTTGAGCTTTGTACAAGGAGATAAGAAAGAGTCTATTTTCATTCTTTTGCATGCTGAGTGCCAGTTGGACCAGCACCATTTGTTGAATAAGCTGTCTTTTTTCATTTTTGACAGCTCTTTTGTCAAATATCAGGTGACCACATACGTGAGGGTTAATTTCTGGATCTTCTATTCTATTCCATTGATCCACGTGCCTATTTCTGTACCAGTACCATGCAGTTTTCAGCACAATTTCCTTGTAATATAGCTTGAGGTCAGGGATAGTGATTCCTGCAGATGTTTTCTTGTTGTTGAGGATGGATTTCGCTTTTCTAGGACATTTGTTATTCCAGATGAAATTGCACATTGGTCTTTTCAACTCAATGAAGAACTGGGTTGGAATTTTGATGGGGATTGCATTGAATCAGTAGATTGCATTTGGTAGGATGGCCATTTTTAAAATGTTGATCCTTCTAATCCATGAGCATGGAAGATCTTTCCATTTTCTGAGATCTTCCTCAATTTCCTTCTTTAGAGGTTTGAAGTTCTTGTCATACAGGTCCTTCACTTGCTTAGTTAGAGTCACACCAAGGTATTTTATAGCTTTTGTGACTATTGTGAAGGGTATCTTTTTCCTAATTTCTTTCTTCACATGTTTGTCTTTTGAATATAGGAAGGCTACTGATTTGTTTGGGTTAATTTTGTATCCAGCCACTTTGTTGAACTTGTTTATCAGCTGTAGAAATTCTCTGGTGGAATTTGTGGGGTCAGTTAAGTACACCATCATGTCATCTGCAAATAGTGATGTTTTTATCTCTTCCTTTCTGATTTGTATCCCCTTGATCTTCTTTTGCTGTCTAATAGCTCCAGCCAGTAGTTCCAATTCTATGTTGAATAGGTAGGGGGAGAGTGGACAGCCTTGTAGCGTACCTGATTTTAGTGGGATTGCTTCAAGTTTCCCACCGTTAAGTTTGATGTTGGCTGTTGGTTTGCTGTATATTGCTTTTATTATGTTTAGCTATGGACCTTGTATTCCTGTTCTTTCCAGGACTTTTAACATGAAGGGGTGTTGAATGTAGAAAGTCTTATGGAGCAATTTGAATTTCAAAAAGGTATACTCTTTTTAGTTAAGCTAGGGACCCTTTAAGGACAATGGCAGTACTGGCTGATGTCACTTTCACTGAGGCTGGACTTGTGATAATTGCTTTCTTTTAACCATCTGTGCCCTCAGCCCCCTGATAAGATTTATTAAAAATTGATGAGAACTTTATATTCATTCTCAGGATTTAAAGTAGATGTGACTGATTTTTATATAAAAGTTAAGATGTATGTTTCTTATAAGATTGCTTTTAAAGATAAATAATAAAACAATTATTTCTTTCTTTGTAACTACAAATTTCTGTCTGCCACTCAGAGAAACTGGCTGTGAAAACTACCTTGCTTGTTTGTACTTTGTTATTCTATAAGAATTTTCTAGCATAAATGTACATGGGTTTTGGAGAATAATTTTATTCTTTGCCTGTAGTATTATGGTATTTCTTGTAAAAGTATTGGGAAACAAACTCCTTTTTTCATAATCATTCACTAGAAAAAAAACTAAAATGTAATCACATTGTAATTTTCCACTGCCTGAAAGATTTGGCTGGAATATATAAGCTTAGTTCTTTATCTTGCACATTCTTCAATTTTTACCACGTGCTTTCCAGAATATTCTCTCTAAGATTAGTGTGCAATCCTGAAGGACACTGATTTGATTATCAAAATTTGAAAATGGCTAAGAGAAGATTTTAAATATTCCTATCTGTCTGAGTCCCTGCTGTATTGCTATGAAAAGACACCATTATCAAGGCAATTTATATGAAAGAACCCATTTAATTGGAATCTCACAGACACTTTCAGAGGCTTTGTTCATTATCATCTTGGCAGGTAACATGGCAGATGGCATGGCAATGAAGCAGAAGGTGAGAGCTTTACATCTTGATCTGCAAGATAAAAGAGACTAACACAGAGCCTGGCTTGGGTATGCTTTTGAAATCTCAAAGCCCACCTCCAGAAACAAACTTCCTCCATCAAGGCTTCGCATCTCAATCCTTTCAAATAGTGCTACTCTCTGGTGACTAAACGTTCAAATATATAAGCCTATAAAGGGTATTTTTTTCCAAATCACCACGTCATCTCACAACTGTAAATATGTGTACTCAAAC
This sequence comes from Micromys minutus, assembly GCF_963924665.1. Classification (NCBI taxonomy): domain Eukaryota; kingdom Metazoa; phylum Chordata; class Mammalia; order Rodentia; family Muridae; genus Micromys; species Micromys minutus. The sequence goes on from NC_137971.1 coordinate 45,386,324, forward strand.
ATATATTACTTAGGTTGACATAGCAGTTTTACAATAAATACACAATTCAAAAATGATGTTCTGCACACTAAATGCATGGATTTTGTTTATCAGTTGAAAAATATAATAGAAGACTGATTTATGGTAGAATGTTTCAAACAACAGTGCAGGGAAAAATCATGATTGAAGAAAAGTCTTGAATTCCATTATCTGAAATGGTCAATGATTATGCAGGTATAAGTCCAGTTTGTTTTTTTACAAATAGCTTTAAAAATAAACAAATGAAGAGGAAGGCCATGAAAGAAAAAAGGGGGACTATGAGTGACATGGGTAGAGAAAGAGAAAGAAGGCAGGAGGTAGAGGCAGGGGGAGCAGTTAACTATTATCACTATTATATGCATACATAGAAATAGCACAATGAAATTCTTTCTTTGAACAGAAAATTTATAGAACCCATAACTCAGAATTCCATGTTAATTTGTAGTCTGTCAGGGGTCAAGCAATTGCATTTTAGTTGTAAAACATATATGTCTTACAGTGATGGATTATGATATGGAAGTTCTACTCAAATACACCCTTTCCTCCTCAACTCCCATTTTGGTCATAATGTTTTTTTCTCACCAGTAGAAATCCTAACTGAAACAATATCTATTTTTGTTTGTAATGAAAAGTCAACAGTTATATAAAATTGTTAAAGCCATTTTTATTATCCATTATATATATATATGCATATGTATATATAACTGTCAATATGATAACTTTAGTAGCAATTTGTATATTCTCCACCTTTATTAACATAGGTTCAGTTACAAATCTCCCTCACACTTTCAGCTTCTCAAAATTTATGGAAAAGTTTTGTTATTCCAACATGGGACAAGTACTTGCTACTCAATTACTCAGCTACAAATCAGGCAGAAAATTAAAGATATGATTTGATTAAATTATTTTTACAGGAAAAAATTTTGATTTTTCTCTCCATTAATTTGTTTATTCACTTTACAACATGATAAAAGCCCATATCTGTCTTCTCCTCTGAATCCCATCCTTATACCCACTCCTCCCATTCTCTTTAGAGAAGAGAAGCCCCTATTGGTACTAAGCCACCCTAGTACATCAAGTCAAAACAAGACTAAGTTCATTCTCTCCCTCTAAAACCAGTCAAGACAGTTCAGTTATTGAAAGGGATCTAAAGGCCCATAACAGAGTCAGAGACCAGCCCTCACTCTAATTGTTGAGGGACCCACATGAAGAACAATCAGCACATATGCTACAGATATGTGAGGGGCCTAGGACTAGGCCATGCATACTGTTTGGTTGATTGTTCAGTCTCTGTGAGCATTTATAGGCCCAGGTAAGTTTGCTCTACAGGTTCCTGTGTTGTTCTTCACCACTCTGACTCCCCAATTCCATTCCCTCACTCTTCCACCAGACACATTGAACTCCACATAATGCTTGGCTTTGGTCTCTGCATCTGCTCTATTAGCTGCTGGGTGAATACTCTCATTAAACAGTTATGCTGAGCTCCTGTCTGCATGCATAGCAGAATTTCATTAATACTGTTAGGGGTTGGCTCTCTCCCATGAAATGACTCTCAAGATTGGCCAGTCATTGGTTGGTCATTCTCTTAATATCTGCTCCATCTTTATACATACACTCCTTGAAGGCAACAAAATTTCTGTGTGGAGGGATTTGTGGGATGGTTAGTGTCCCTCTCCTACTAATAGTCAAGCCTGACAACAGGGAGTCAGATCTTCAGACTCCATTGTGTAAATATACCACAATTTTTGTATCCATTCATCTACTGAAGGACATCTGGGTTCTTTCCAACTTCTGGCTATTATAAATAGGGCTGCTATGAACATTTTGGTACATGTGTCTTTGTTGTATGTCGGGGCATCTCTGTGGTATATGCCCAGAAGTGGAATAACTGGATCTTCAGGTAGGAAGGGAGATTGCTCCTGGCTCTTCTGCTCTCTTTAGGCAGGCTATGAGTTTCAGTGGTGATGAAGGGGGTCTAGCTCTGGGCGCAGATGGAGTCCAGAAGGGTCTGATCATAGGCAGCACTGTGATACCTGTGTCCTGATGGTTCCCATGGGCTCTCTCCCGAAAGTCAGTGGACATAGTTGGGGTTCACCTGTGTGCTCAGGAGGGAGATAACTTTTGAAGCTTCTGGGTGCTCAGCTCTCTGTCCTCATTGTTAATAGCTGAATAGTATTCCATTGTGTAAATGAACCACATTTTCTCTATCCATTGGCAATCATAGACAAGGTTACTATGAACATCGGAGCACATATTCCATGTTGTATGGTGGGGCTTCTTTTGGGTATATGCCCAAGAGTGGTATAGCTGTGTCTTCATGTAGAACCATTTCTAGTGTTCTGAGAAACCTCAAGACTGATTTCCAGAGTGGTTGCATTAGTTTGCAATCCCACCAGCAGTGTTCTTTCTCCAAATCCTGACTAAATATAAGCTATCACATAAGTTTTTGATCTTTGCCATTCTGATTAGTGTAATTTAAATCTCAGGGTCATTTTGATTTTGATTTCCCTGATGACTAAGGACTAAGTCACTTAAAGTCCTCTGTAGTGAATCTCTTTTTAGTTCTGCACCTCATATTTTTAATTGGGTCGTTTGTTTTTTTGCTGGTCAGCTTCTTGAGTTCTTTATATATTTTGGATATTAGCCCTCTATTGGATGTAGAGTTAATGAAGATGTTTTCCCCAGTTTGTAGGTTGCTGATTGATCTTATTGCCTTTGTCTTACAGAAGCTTTCTTATTTTAGGAGGTTCCATTTTTTAATTTTTGATCTTAGATCATCAGATTTCTATTTAGGAAATTTACCCCTGTGCCATTGAGTTCAAGTCTCTTTCATACTTTCTCTTCAGTTCAGTGTATCTGGTTTTATGTTGACATCCTTTATTGAGTTGGACTTGAGTTTTTGCAAGATGACAAATATGGATCAATTTGCAGTATTCTACAATAGAACTGCCATTTAGACCATTACTGTTTATTACAAAGGTTATCCTCTTTCCATTGTATATTTTTGGATTTTTTTGTCAAACATCAAGAGTCCAGAAGTGTGGAGTTTTATTTCTGGGTCTTCAATTCTATTCCATTGATCAACCTGTCTGTTTCTGTGCTTACATCATGCAGTTTGAATTACTATTGTCCAGTAGTATAGCTTGAGGGCAGGGATGGTTATTACCCCAGAAGTTCTTTTATTTTTAAGAATTGTTGTTGCTATTCTGGGATTTGCTTTTCCACATGCAATTGAAAATTATTCTTTCTATGTCTTTGCAAAATTGTGCTGGCATTTCGGCAGAAATTGCACTCAATATATAGGTTGCTTTTGGTAGGATGGGCATTTTTACTATGTTAATCTTATAGTTCCATGAGCTTGGGAGATCTCTCTATTTTCTGAGATCTTCTTTGATTTCTTTCTTGAGAGACTTGAATATTTTCTCATACAGAACTTTCGCTAGTTTTGTTAAAGTTACATTATTTGCAAATATTGTGAAGAATGTTATTTCTATACTTTATTTCTCAGCCCATTTATCACTTGAATAAAGGAAGGCTTCTGATTTTTTGAATTAACTTTATATCAGGCCACATTTCTAAAGTTGTTTATCAGCTCTAGAAGTTATCTGGTAGAATAGTATGGATCACTTATGTATAACATCATATCATATGAAAATAGTGATACCTTGACTTCTTCTTTACCAATTTTTATCCACTTGATCTCCTTTTGTTGTATTATTTCTCTAGCTAGAACTTTGAGTATTATATTGAACAGATATGGAGTGAGTGAGCATCCTTGACTTGTCCCTGATTTTAGTGGTATTGCTTCAAGTATTGGTTTGTTTTATTTTGCTTTTATTATGTTTAGGCATGGGCCTTGGATTTCTGATCTCTGCAATACTTTTAACATGAAACACAGTTATATTTTGTCAAATGCTTTTTCAACATCTAATGAGATGAACATGTGATTTTTTTCTTTGAGTTTTATTATATAGTGGATTAAAATAGTAAATGTTTCTATACCAAGCCAATATTGCCTCCTTGTGATAAAGCTTACTTGATTGTGGTGAATAATGATTTTGATGTGTGCTTGGATTTGGTTAGCTAGATTTTTTTGAGTATTTTTACATCAACATTTATAAGTGTAGTTGGTCTGAAGTACTCTCGCTTTGTTGGGTCTTTTGGTGGTTTAGGTATCAGAGTAATTCTAGCTTCATAGAATGAATTAGGTAGTGTTCCTTCTGTTTTTATTTCATGGACTAGTTTGAGGAGTGTTGGTATTAGCTATTCTTTGAAGGTCAGGTAAGGCCAGCCTGTAATTCATATGTATCTGGAGCCTTGATTGGTGGTCTAGACTCTGGGAGAACTGGTAACTTCTATTTCTTTAGGGGTATGGGCTTGTTTAGATACTTTACCTTCTCTTGATTTCATTCATCTCATCAAGTTTTTTAAGATTTGTTGAGTGTAGACTTTTGTAGGAGGTTCTGATGAATTAAAAAAATTATTGACTTTCTGTAGTTATTTCTTTTTTTTTAAACTTTGTTTTAAAAAACAAAGATAAAAAAAATATTAAAAATTTTGCATAAATGTATACAAATACAATTGTGTCAGTGCTTGGCTTTTTTCTTTTTTTTTCTTTTTTTTCTTTTTTTGGTTTGATACTCTGCATTAAGGTCTTACTAGTTATAATGAGCAAAAAGTACATGTAAAACAGGGTGTAACCCAGAATTTGTCAACGTGTTCTTGGTGTGTAAGGATTGAGCATGACTTTTGTTTTGTTTTGTTTTCTTTTCATTTCCTTTTTTCTTGAACTTCACACAGTCTGTGAGTTGTTTCCGGGGCAGTTCGAGCCTCTGGGGTTAGCATCTCCCTATCAGTGACTGCATACTATGTCTGTTCTTTTGTGACTGAGTTATCACACTCAGGATGATATTCTCTAGATGCAACCATTTTCTTAAGAATTTGGTTAAGTTGTTGTTTCTGATAACTGAGTAGTTTTCCATTGTATAAATGTACCAAAGTTTTTGTATCCATTCATGTACTGAATGACATCTGGGTTCTTTCCAGCTTCTGGCTATTATAAATGGAGGTTCTATGAACATTGTGGTACATGTAACTTTGTTGTATATTAAAGTGTCTCTGGGGTACATGCCCAGAAGTGGAATAGCTGGTTCTTCAGGTAGTACTATGTCCAATTTTCTGAGGTACCGCCAGACAAATTTCCAGAGTGGTTGTATCAATTTACAACCCCACCAAAGGTGGAGAAGTGTTGCTCTTTCTCTGCAACCTCACCAGCATCTGCTGTCATCTAAGTTTGGATCTTGGCCAATCTGAATGGTGTGAGGTGGAATCTCAGTGTTGTTTTGATTTGCATTTCCCTGATGGCTGAGGATGTCTAGCACTTCCTTAGATGTTTCTCAGCTATTTGATATTCCTCAATTGAGAATGTTTTGTTAGCTCTGTACCCCATTTTTTAAATAGATTTGTTTGAATCTCTGGTGTCTAGCTTTTTGATTTCTTTGTATACCTTGGATATTAGGCCTCTATCAGATGTGGAGTTGGTAAAGATCTTTCCCATTCTGTTGACTGCCATTTTGTTTTCTTGACAATGTCCTTAGCCTTACAGAAACTTTGCAATCTCATTAAGTCCCATTTGTTAACCTTTGACCTTAGAGCTAGAGCCATTGGTGTTTTTTTTTCAGAAAATTTTCTCCTGTGCCAATGTGTTCTAAGGTTTTCCCTAATTTCTCATCTAATAGTTTCAGTTTATCTGGTTTAATGTGGAGATCTTTGATCCACTTAAACTTGAGCTTTGTACAAGGAGATAAGAAAGGGTCTATTTTCATTCTTTTGCATGCTGAGTGCCAGTTGGACAGCACCATTTGTTGAATAGGCTGTCCTTTTTTTATTGAATATTTATGGCTCCTTTGTCAAAAATTAGGTGACCATATATGTGAAGGCTCATTTCTGGATCTTGTATTCTATTCCATTGACCCACGTGCCTATTTCTGTACCAGTACCATGCAGTTTTCAGCACAATTGCCTTGTAATATAACATGAGGTCAGGGATAGTGATTCCCACAGATGTCTTCTTATTATTGAGGATGGATTTCACTATTCTAGGTCTTTTGTTATTCCAGTTGGAATTGCACATTGATCTTTCCAACTCAATGAAGAACTTGGTTGGAATTTTGATGGGGATTGCATTGAATCAGTAGATTGCTTTTGGTAGGATTGCCATTTTTAAAATGTTGATCCTTCCAATCCATGAGAATGGGAGATCTTTAAATTTTCTGAGATCTTCCTTAATTTCCTTCTTTAGAGGTTTGAAGTTCTTGTCATACAGGTCCTTCACTTGCTTAGTTAGAGTCACACCAAGGTATTTTATAGCTTTTGTGACTATTGTGAAGGCATCTTTTCCCTAATTTCTTTCTCTACATGTTTGTCCTTTGAGTATAGGAGGGCTACTGCTTTGTCTGAGTTAATTTTGTATCCAGCCACTTTGCTGAACTTGTTTATCAGCTGTAGGAATTCTCTGGTGGTATTTGTGGGGTCAGTTAAGTACACTATCATGTCATCTGCAAAGAGTGATGTTTTTACCTCTTCCTTTCCCATTTGTATCCCCTTGATCTCCTTTTGCTGTCTAATAGCTCCAGCCAGGACTTCATGTTCTATGTTGAATAGGTAGGAGGAGAGTGGGCAGCCTTGTCGAGTCCCTGATTTTAGTGGGATTGATTCAAGTTTCCCACCATTAAATTTCATGTTGGCTGTTGGTTTGCTGTATATTGCTTTTATTATGTTTAGGTATGGACCTCATATTCCTGTTCTTTCTACGACTTTTAACATGAAGGAGTGTTGAATTTTGTCAAATGCTTTCTCAGCATCTAGTGAGATGACCATGTGATTTTTTTTTGAGTTTGTTTATATGGTGGATTACATTGATGGATTTCCTCATATTAAACAATCCCTGCATCCCAGGGATGAAGCCTACTTGGTCATGGTGAATGATCATTTTGATATGTTCCTGGATTTGGTTTGCAAGGATTTTGTTGAGTATTTTTGTATCAAAGTTCATAAGGGAAATTGGTCTGAAATTTTCTTTTTTTGTAGAGATTTGTAGAATTTTCTTCTTAGTGCTGCTTTCATTGTTTCCAATAAGGTTTGGTATGCCATGTTATAATTTTTATTGAATTCCAGGAAATATTTATTTTTCTCTTTTTATTTCTTTTCTGATTAAGATATCACTGATTAGAGAGTTGTTAATTTTTAATGGTATGTGGGCTTTCTTTTATTTTTTTTTTTGTTATTAAAATCTAGACTTTGTCCGTAGCAATCTGGTAGGATGCATGTGATTATTTCAATTTTGTTTTGTACTGAAGGCTTCTTTTGTGACTGATTATATCATCAATTTTGGAGAAGGTACCATGAGATGTTGGAAAAAAATTATATTGTTTTGGTTTAGGGAGAAATGTTCTGTATATACCTGTTAAATCATTTTGGTTTGTTTTACTTTGTCTCTGTTTAGTTTCTGTGTTGAAGTCCAACACTATTATTATGTGGAGTTAAATGTGTGCTTTGATCTTTTGTAGCATTTCTTTTATAAATACAGGTCCCTTGCAATTGTGGGCATAGATCATCAGAACAGAGTCTTTCCATTGGTGAAGTTTTCTTATGATGAATATAAAGTGTCTTTCCCTATCTCACTTGGTAACTTTTGGTTGAAAGTCTATTTTATTTGATATTAAAGATGGTTACTTCTGCTTGTTTCTGGGAAGCATTTGCTTGGAATAAATTTTTGAAGCTTTTTATTCTGAGGTATTTCCTATTTTTGTTATTGAGGCATGTTTCTTGTATGCAAAAAAATCTGGATCCTGCTTGCCTATCCAGCTTATGTCTTTTATTAAGTAAATGAGTTCATTGATGTTGAATGATATTATTGACAGATGATTGTTAGTTCCTGTTATTATTATTATTTTTTGGTTGTGGGTGGTATTATATGTATGTGATTCTCTCCTTTTAGTTTTGTTGTAAGATGATTAATATACTGTTTTTTCTTTGTTGTAGGTGCCCTCCTTTTGCTGGTTTGTTCTTTATAGAATCATCCGTTGGGATGGATTGGTAGATATTGTTTTGGGTTGGAATATTTTGGTTTCTGCATATATTGTGATTGAGATTTTTGCCAGGTACAGTATCTTGGGCTGTCATTTGTGTTGTCTTAGAGTCTGCATGAAGTCTTTCCCAGTTCTTCTGGCTTTCAGTGTCTCTTCTCAGAAATCAGATGCAATTCTGATAGGTCTGATTTTTATGTTACTTAGATTTTCCCATTTACAGTGTTTAATATTATTTATTTGTTCTGTATATTTATTTGTTTTGATTATAATTTGATTAGAGAATTTTCTCTTCTGGTTGAATCTATTTGGTGTTCTATAGGCTTTTTGTACATTTATGACCATCTCTATTTTAGGTTTGTAAATTTTTATTCTATGATTTTTTAAAAGATGTTTTCAAGTCCTTGGAGCTGGGAATCTTTGCTCTCTTCTATTCCTGTTATTCTTAAATTTGGTACTTTATTTGTCTCTTGGATTTCCTGTATGTTTTGTGTTTGCAGTTTTTATGGTTTGAATTTTTTGACCGTTATGTCAATATTTTCTAAGGTATTCTCTACACCTGAGATTCTGTTTTCTGTCTTCTGTATTCTGTTGTTGATGTTACATCTGTTGTTCCTCACCTATTTTCTAGGTTTTCTATTTCCAGAGTTCATACACTTGTGTTTTCCTCACTGCTTTTAATTCTATTTTTAGGTCTTCACAGCTTTGTTCACTTTCTTCACCTATTTGATTGCATTTTCCTGTATGTTAACGGATTTATTTGCTCCCTCTTTAAGGGATTCTACCTGTTTACCTGTGTTTATCTGTATTTCTTTCTGTGAGTTATTTATATCCTTATTAAAAGGCTCTATTCTCTTTGTGATATAGGGTTTTAGGTCAGCATTTTAGTTTTCATGTGTGTTGGTTTTTCCAATCATTTCTGTTGCAGGAGAACTGGGTTCTAATGATGCCTTCGTATACTGGCCTCTGTTGCTTATGATCTTGTGCTTGCCTCTCACCATCTGTTTTTTTTTTTCCTCTAGGTGCTTTATTGCCTGGTACTATTTCATGATATTAATAGAATATGAAGAAATGCTACAAATCAATACATATAACACTCAGCATTATGACAAAATCAAGAGAAAACGCTGCCATGGTGATGACAAAACATTGAAAGTACATGATGACTTCAATGTATTTCTCTTGCCAAAGGTACCAAAGGATGTTTTAATTCACAGAAACAGTAAGAGTAACCACTGTAATATAAACATCACCAAAACAATCATATCCTTCTGCAGCTAACATTTGCTATTTGAAAAGCTAAATGGGGTCATTTACAAACAGTTAGAACGATGACAAATCATAGACTAAAGAGAGTCATCATAAGATTTTCCAATAAATACTCAAAATTAATTTGCACATCAAGGAATTTTACTGATTTTTCTTTTTACCACTAAAGGTGTTTGAAAAATAATAATTTGTTCCTAATTTAGAAAAATAAAGGAGAATTTAAAAATGAATTTACTATATAAAATTAGATTGATGGTTTAATTCATTGAAAATGATAAAAAGACAATACTTTTAGCAAAAAAAATAGATTCAATTGAGTTAAGTAAAAACCAAGGTTTTCATAGTCTAAAGGACTTTTTTGAACAAATCCTTCTAATTGTGACTGGTTTCAGATGCTGTCAAGATGTACTGTCTTCTTTGGAATAAATAATTGACTTTAGATTTTGTATGGTTTGATTGAAAGTGATTTACACTATAGTCATCTTCTGCAAATACATTCTACAAAGCAACATGTGTGGCAGGAGATAAAAGAGATTGTCTCACATTGAACAGCTATTATAATATATGTAAAATGTATCAAATTCATAATTCTCAGAAAATGTCATGACACTATTTAAAATTATATGATTGGTTTATAAATATGCACATTTGTAAGTATTTGATGTTGTTATAAAAATAAGGTTAGGTTTTAGAAATTGCATATAAAAGTGTTCTGTGTTTCAGGGCTATAACATGGCTGCTCTAGCAAGGGATCACATCTAAATACATTCTAGGTTTATATGATCCAGGTGGAATGCAGACACACTAAGGATTGTTGTATAATCTGGCAAAACAACAAAAGAAAACAAACATCAAAACAGACATGCCCTTAATTCACACCGCTAATGGCAAACAGTAATGTCTAATTGAGGTGCAGACAAAGACATAAAGTAGAGACATGTTTGACAGAATGAGTCAGAGATAGGATATGTTCAACTCTCACAAGAATCTACAGGAAGAAGAGGCTGATTAAAAGCAGTTCAGGGAGAGAATATCAGTTCAGTTGATGGCAGTTGAGTTCTGTTTACTCCATTCAGCTTGTTCATTCAGTGCAGTTGAGTTGAGTTTGTTTGTAAGTTTATGCAGAATTAGTTGATGCCAGAGCATGAAATGTAGCCAGAAAATGAGAACAAATTACCGGTTAGTTAAAGGCTAAGAAAAGCAATTTGGTGAGAAGTTGAGAGAAGCCAAAGTGAATCAGTCAGCTTAAAGAGGAGTTTGAGCCAGAACAGGTGAATTGATCCAGCCAGCCATAGTTGAAAAGGAATTAGAAAGGATGGGTGTACTCAGCAGTAAGCCTCCCAAATGATGATTGAATTAGGTAAATAAAAGATAATTTTACAAAAAGATTATTTTACAGAGTTTTTTTTTTGGGAGATGATGCATTATTAATCACCTTGATATGATAAAATTGTTCAGAGGTCTCTGAATCTGTGTTTTTAAAATTACACCCTATTATGGAAACATAATGCTTCAGAAAATCTTTTCAGTTTCATGGGCACCATTTGTTAATTATTGATCTTACTGCCTCCACTTTCATTCTTTGAAAAATATTCTACTTTTCCAATTCATTCAGGGCCATTCTCTACTGTCTCTGTTACCAAATTTTGTATATACAGATTTAGGATGAGATTTTTGATCCATTGAACTTGAGTTTTGTGTAGAATGATACATATGAATCTCTTTCCATTCTTTTACATGCAGACATCAAGTTTGACTAGCATCAGTTGTTAAAGTTGCATTTTCATCAAGTGTACATATTTGGCTTCATAAAAACAAAAACTAACCAACCAAATAAACAAACAAAGAAACAAATCAAGACATCTTTAAAAAATCTAGTTCTGGGCTTTTTTTTTTTTTTTTTTTTTTTCTGGTTGGGAGATGGTTTAAGTCGTTTAGTTAGTTTGGATAAGGGTTTGTCTATCTTGATGATTTTTTCCAAGAACCAACTTTTTTTTTGAACATTCATTCTTTGTATTGTTCTCTTTGTTTCTTTTTATCCTTAAAATATTATTTTAAAAAAGAGAGATACATGTGAAAATTTTTAAAAGCATTTTCACATAAAATTATATGAATATATTTGTCAGTACTTGATTTTTTAAAGGTTTGATAGTTTGCATTGAAATCTTACTGGTTGTCACAAGCATAAATTACATGTAAAACAAAATGTAACATGGAAATAGTCAAAGTTTTCTTGGTGTGTATAGATTAAACATAATGATTTTTAATACCAGAAATTGCCACAAGGCTATCTTTTTAGCTCTTGATTTATTAATGATTTAAGGTCTAGGTGTATCCCACTCTGAGTGGATGCTATACACTTGTTATTGTTTTATTTTTTTGTTTTTTTTTCTACGAAGGACTGAGGCTTCTGTTTTTTGACCTTTCTTCTTTTGAGCTTAATCTGTGAGTTGTTTTTTGGGTATTCAGAGCTTTATTGAGCTCTGAATTATCAATTATCAGTGATTGCATATTATGTCTGTTCTTGTGTTATTGAGTTACCTCACTTGGGATGATATTCTCTAGATACATCCATTTTCCAAGGAATTTCATGAAGTCATTGTTTCTAATAGCTGAGTAGTATTCCTTTGTGTAAATATACAATTTTTTTTTGTATCCATACATCTACTGAAGGACATCTGGGCTCTTTCCAGTTTTTGGCTATTATAAATAAGGCCAATAATATATAATAAATTATTATAATAAATAAATATGAACATGGTGGAGCATGTGTCCTTATTGTATGTTGTAGCATCGCTGGGGTATATGCCCATAAGTGGAATAACTGGGTCTTCAGGTAGGACTGTGGCCAATATTCTGAGGAACTACCAGACTGATTTCCAGAGTGGTTGTACCAGTTTACCACCCCAACAACAGTGGAGGAGTGTTCCCCTTTCTCCTCATCCTTGCCAGCATCTGCTGTCATCTGAGTTTTTGGTCTTAGCTATTCTGGTTGGTGTGAGGTGGAATCTCAATGTTATTTTTATTTTGCATTTTCCTGATGACTAGGGATGCCAAACATTTACTTAGGTGCTTCTCAGCCATTCAATATTCCTCAATTGGGAATTCTTTGTTTAGCTTTGTACCAATATTTTAATAGGATTGTTTGATTCTCAGGGGTCTAACTCCTTGAGTTCTTTGTATATATTGGATATTAGGCCTCTACCAGATTTGGGATTGGTAAAGATCTTTTCCCAATCTGTTGAATGTCATTTTGTTTTCTTGATAGTATCCTTAGCCTTACAGAAACTTTGCAATCTTATTAAGTCCCATTTCTTGATTCTTGATCTTAGAGCACAAGCCATGCATGTTCTGTTCAGGAAATTTTCCTTTGTGTCTATGCATTGGAAGGTTATCCCCACTTTCTCTTCTAATAGTTCCAGTGTACCTGGTTTAATGTGGAGACTTACATCCACATATACTTGAGCTTTATACAAGGAGATAAGAAAGGTTCTATTTTCACACTTATGCATGCTGACTGCCAGTTGAGCCAACACCATTTGTTGAAAAGGCTGTCCTTTTTCTATTGAAAGTTTTCAGCTCCTTTGTCAAAAATCAAGTGATCATGTGTGAGGGCTCATTTCTGGATCTTCTATTTTGTTCCATTGATCTACCTGCCTATCTCTCTACCAGTACCATGCTGTTTTAAACACAATTGCCTTGTAATATAGCTTGAGATCAGGGAAAGTGCTTCCTGCAGATATTTTTTGTTGTTGAGAATAGATTTTAATATTCTATGTTTTTTGTTATTCCAATTGAATTTTCAAATTTCTCTTTCCAACTCTATGAAGAATTGAATTGGAATTTTGATGGGGATTGCATTTATAATGTAGATTGCTTTTGGTAAGATAAGCATTTTAACAATGTTGATCATTCTAATCTATGAATATGGGTGATATTTCCATTTTCTTAGATCTTTTTTAATTTATTTCTTCAGAGATTTGAAGTTCTATTCATACACTTGCTTAGTTAAGGTCACACTAAAGTATTTCATATTGTTTGTTACATTTCCCTTTTATTTTCAGCATGTTTGTCTTTAAAGTAGAGGAACGATACTGACTTGTTTGAATTAATTTTATATCCAGCCACGTTGCTGAAGTTGTTTATTATCTGTAAAAGTTCTCTGGTGGAATTTTTGGGGTCACTTAAGTATACTATCATGTCATCTGCAAATAGTGATATTTTTACTTCTTCCTTTCCGATTTGTATTCCTTTGATTTCCTTTTGCTGTCTAATTGCTCCTGCCTGGATTTCCATTACTATGTTGAATAGGTAGGGGGAGAGTGGAAAGTTTCTTGTCATCCCTGATTTTAGTGGGATTTCTTCAACGTTCTCACCATTAAGTTTGATGTTGGCTATTGATTTGCTGTATATTGCCTTTACTATGATTAGATATGTATCTTTGATTCCTCCTTTTTCCAAGACTTTTAACATGAAGGTGTGTTGAATTTTTTCAAATGCTTTCTAAGCCTCTAGTGAAATGACCATGCATTTTTCTGTTTCTTTTAGTTTGTTTATATGGTGGATTACAGTGATGACTTTCCATATATTAAACCATTTTTGCATTTCAGGGATGAAACTTACTTGATCATGGTGAATGATCATTTTGATGTGTTCTTGGATTTGGATTGCAAGAGTTTTGTTGAATCTTTTTGCATCAATGTTCATTAGGGAGAATGGACTGAAGTTCTCATTCCTTCTAGGTTCTTTATGAAGGATTTAGAGTGGTTTAGGTTTTAGAGTTATTGTGGCTTCGAAGAATGAGTTGGGTAGTGTTCCATCTGACTCTATTTTGTGGAATAGTTTGGAGAGTATTGGTATTAGGTCATCAATAAATGTTTGATAGAATTCTGCTCTATTTTAATTAAAATATTTTAAGTAAAATATATTCTTTTTTGTTGAACTTCAGTCTGTGAGTTGTTTGCCCCCCCCAGTCTCTCTCCTATCCCCTCAAATTAATAGTCTCTTTTCCTATATCATTGTTACACATATACATATGTGTATGTTTATGTACCCAGAAATACTTAATTATAACCTTAAAAATGTATTAGAAAAAGGAATAAATTCAAAAAAAGGATTCTGCACTGAACACATCTTGTCCTGGGCTTCTTTTGGTTGGCAAGCTTTTGATGACTGCTTCTTTTTCTTTAGGCATTATGGGATTATTTATATGGTTTACCTGGTCCTCATGTTACTTTGTTATCTGGTATCTATCTAGGAATTTATTCATTTCCTCCAAATTTTCCTGTTTTGTTGAGTATCTGATGATTTCTTTAATTTCCTCCATTTCAGTTGTTACATCTCCACTTACCTTTCTGATTTTGTTAAATTGGATACTCTTTCTTTGCCATTTCATTAGTCTGGCTAAGGGATTATCAATAGTGTTAATTTTCTCAAGAACCAGCTTTTGGTTTTGTTTATTCTTTGAATGTTTTTTTGTTTCTAGTTGGTTATTCTCTGCTGTGAGTTTGATTATTTTTGCCTTCTCCTCCTCTTTGGTGTATCTGCTTCTTTTTGTTCTAGGGCTTTTAACGGTGCTGACCTGTTGCTAGTGTATTCTGTCTTCAGGTACTTTTTGGAGGCACTCAGAGCTATGAGTTTTCCTCTTTGTATGGCTTTTATTTCATTCTATATATTTGCGTATGTTGTGCTTTCATTTTCATTAAGTTTTAGAAAATCCTTAATTTCTTTATTTCTTTTTTGACCATGCTATTGTTCAGTAGAGCATTGTACAGCTTCCATGTTTATGTGGGCTTTTTTTTTTTTTTTTGTCTTTGTTGTTATCAAAGACCTGCCTTAGTACATGGTTATCTAATAGGATGCATTAGAATATTTCAATCTTCTTATTTATGTTGGGGCTTGTTTTGTGACCAACTATATAAATAATTTTAGAAAAGGTTCCATGAGGTGCTGAGAACAAAGTTTCTTTGTTTGTGTGTTACAATGAATTGTTCTGTAAATGTCTGTCAATTCCAATTGTTTCATAACCTCTTCTAGTTTCACTGTTTCCTTGCTAAGTTTCATTGATGAGAGTGGTGTGTTGAAGTTTACCAATATTGTTTTGTGTTGCAATATATGATTTCAGCATTAGTAGAGTTTCTTTTATGAATGTAAGCTCTTTTGTATTTGGAGCATAGATGTTTAGAATTGAGAATACATCTTGAAAGGCTTTTTCTGTAATGATTAAAAAGTGTCCTTCCTTATCTTTTTTTTTTGATAATTTTTGTTTGAAAATCTATTTTATTCCACATTAGAATGGTTACTCCAGCTTGTTTCTTGGGGACAGTTTTTTGGAAGATTTTTCTCCCAGCCTTGTACTCTGAGATAGTCCCTGTCTTTGTCTTTGAGATGAACTTCCTATATGCACCAAAATGCAGAATCATGTTTATATACCTTGTCTGATAGTGTTTTTCTTTTTATTGGAGAATTGAATCCATTTCTGTTAAGGGATATTAAGAAATAGTGATTGTTGTTTCCTGCTATTTTTGTTGTTGGAGATAGAGTTATGTTTGTGTGCTTTTCTTCTTTGGTGTTTGTTGCAAGGAGATTATTTCCTTGATTTTTCTCGGGTTGCTTCCCCCCCTTTTTTGTGAAATTTTCCATGTAGTTTCTCTCCTTTGTACAGCTGGATTAGTGAACAGATATTGTGTAAATTCTTTTCCTTGAATATATTGGTTTAGCCATCTATTGTAATTGAGAGTTTTGCTGGATATAGTAACCTGGGCTGACATTTCTGTTCTCCTGGTGTCTGTATGATGTCTTTCCAGGATCTTCTAGCTTTTATAGTCTCTGTTGAGGTTGGGGTCAAATTCTGATTGGTCTTCCTTTATATGTTACATGACCTTTTTTTTTTTTTTTTACTGCTTTTAGTTATCTTTCTTTGTTTTGAACATTTGGTGCTTTTACTATCATGTGTAGTAGAGAAGAGTTTCTTTTCTGGTCCATTCTATTTGGAGTTCTTTAGCCTTCTTTTATGTTTATATTCATCTCATTTTTAAGGTTAGGAAAGTTTTTTCTGTGAATTTGTTGAAGATATTTACTGTGCCTCTTAGTTGATATTCTTCGCCCATTTCCACACTTATTATCCTTTGGTTTGGTCTTCTCATTGTGTCCTGGATCTCCTGGACATTTTGGGTTAGGTACTTTTTTGTTTTTGCATCTTCTCTTATTGTTTTATTTATGTTTTATATTTTGTCTTCAGAGAGACCCTGAGATCCTTTCTTCCATCTCTTGTAGTCTGTTGGTAATGCTTGCATCTGTGACTCCTGATTTCTTTTTTAGGTTTTCTACCTCTAGTGTTGTTGGTTTTTTTTTTTTTTTGTATTTTCTATATTCTTTCTATTTGTTTCAATTCCTTCATCTGTTTGTGTTTTCCTGCAATTCTTTGAAGGATTTTTCCTGTAAATTTTTAAGAAACTTATTCACGTGCTTCTTGAAGATCTTCATCATTATCATCATGACGTATGGTTTTGAGTCTAACCCTTGTTTTTCTGGTGTGTTTGGCAATCTACTACATCCTCTTGTGGGATAGCTGGGTTCTGATGTTGCCATCTTGTCTTGGTTTCCATTGCTCAAGTTCTTCCGTTTTCCTCTTGCCATCTTACTATCTGTAATTATAGGTGATATTGTCACTGACTGGCACCTCCTGTGGATCTGAGGGCGTGTGGGCTCAGGAATAATAATCCTTCTGAGCATTTTGCTCTTAGTGGGCAAACAGTGTATTCTGATGACCATGACTTAGTTCTGTCCTTTTTGGTTCAGGTGTGGGAGCTCTTGTGAGGCTGTTCTGGGAACTCAGCCTTGTGCACACAGTTCCTGAGTCTTACTGGTGGAGATCCTGCTTTCTCTAGGCCAAAGGGTTAACCTTTTCCAGAGAGCACAACACTCTCTGTGTTCAGAGAACTCTTGGTGGGACCTTCCCAGTACTATGTGTGAGGCTCACCTCTGGTGCAGTTGTAAAAGAACCTGTGGAGCTGAGCTTTGATCACTGTCTTTCTCTGGCAGATCCTAAGAAGCAATGACAGAAGTCCAGCCTTCGCTGAGGGCTGGAAAGGATCCTGTTCCAGAGAGAACAACATAGCACTCTCTGTGCTCTGAGAACTCTTGGCATGACCTCACTGGACCTGTGCCCCAGGCTCTCTACTGGTTCAGGTGGGAAAGTGCCTTTGTGGCTGGACTGCAAACACTGCTTTTCAGGGCAGATTCCTGATGGCCGACACCCAGCCCTCACTGTGGGTTGGAAATGGCCCTTTTCCTGAGAGCACAGCACTCTATGTTCTCTGAAAATTCCTGGTGGGACCTCTCTGGGCTTGTGCCTCGGGCTCTTTGCTGGTCCAGGGGGAAATGTTTTCTAATTGCAACATAGAAATCTTTTTTTCATGTTTTCTTTTTCTGTTTTTATTTATTTATGTATTTATGTATGTATCTATTTATTTACTTTACATCTCAATACAAGGCCTCCTTCTCCTAGTCTCTCTTTCACAACTCCTTTCTCTTTCCTCCTACCCTTCTCCTCTGAGAAGAGGAAACCCTCCTGTTATTCCCTCCTCCAAACACACATCAAGTAACTGCAGGATCTCTCACTGAGGCATGGCAAGGCAGCCCAGTTAGGGGATTCAGATCGACAGGGAGGCATTAGATTCACAGACACATTCTGCTCCAGTTGTAAGGGGACCTAAATAAAGAACAAGCTGCACATTTGTTACTTATGTGCAAGGGAACCTTGTCCAGCACATGCTTGCTTTTTGATTGGTGATTCAGTTTCTGGAACATTCCAAGGTCCAGATTAGTTGACCCTTATTCTTTATGTGGAGTCCCTACCCTCTTTGTCTCCTCTCCACCTTCCTCCAGCTCTTCTGCAAGACTTTCAGAGCTCTGTCTAATGTTTGGCTGTGGGTCTCTACATTTGTTTGGTCAGCTGTTGGATGTATATTTTCAGAGGACAGTTATGGTGGGATTCTGTTTATAAGCATAACAGAGTTTTATTAATAATATTAGTAATTGGTTCTTGCCTATGGGGTGAGTCTCACCTTGGTCCATTCATTAGATATTTTTTAAGCCAAATCTTCATTTTCTTCAGTTACTATGAAATGCAAACAGGAAAATGAAAAGACATTCACAAATTTCTACAAAAGTTGTGATTAAACCCTGATCTGTTTGAGCTTTGAATGTAGAAATAAAAGAATATGCATTGCTCTGAAGCATTTCATAGTTTAGTGAAGAAGTTACAGTTATTTTATCAAATTTCTTCTCCCAGAGAAAATGTACAATCAGCATATATCTCTGTGATTACTAAAATCCCTGTACCTATACAATGCTTGGTGAAAACTTCTTATAAATTAGATAGTATGTTGAAAAGTAGCAGCAGGTATTGTGTCCTTCATAATCTATACTTGGGCTTTGTGGAAGTCTTCACATAAGTAACTATTTAATTTCATCTTATTGATTCCATACTTATATTAAAGAAAAAATTCAGACATCCAGTGAATTGAATGGTGAGACATTTTCACGTTCTAATGTGAGCAAGTAAGAAGAAAATGTGGTGATGAAGGAGGCTTGTATTGTTCAATACTTCTTTGATTTTTGAGTGATGTTTTAAGAGAAAAACAGAAAATGTCCAGTCAGTACAATTATATTCGCAGATAAATTATTTGATATAGAAAATACAGTAATGTTAAGATGAACAAAGGCAACACAAAAATTATTAAGGATCAGGGACAGGTGAAGCAACCCTGGACTGTAGATTTTCCAAAATATAAGAGGGAAGCAGGGGTTGACTGACGAACAGGATGAACTGAAAGTTAAGAATGGGGACAAGAATAAACCTTTGTAGAATTTTTAGGTACAAAGTTTAGGTACAAAGTAGTACATTTATATATTTCCTTGGCTGGTATGACATGTCTACTTTTTCTCTATTCATAGTCATGGTATGCATGCAGTGCTGGTGTCTAATAGATTACACTGACAAACTTGACTAAGATGAGAAAACTTTTCACTCAGTGCTGCATACTGTGGGAGACCTGGCATTTAGCAGTAACCTTTTTGAATGCAGACTTCACATCCTTGTTTCTTAGGCTATAGATTAGTGGATTCAGCATAGGAATGACCATAGTGTAGAAAACAGACACAACTTTATCTTCTTCCAGGGATCTTTTTGAACCACTTCGTATATACATAAAGATGAGGGTTCCAAATAAAAGAGACACAGCAGTTAGGTGGGAGACACATGTTGAGAAAGTCTTGGCTCGTCTACCTGAAGACTTTATTCTCATGACAGCTTTGATAATAAGCAGGTAGGAAATGACTATGACTAAGGCATTTGCCAAAATTACAAAATTTCCAAAGAAGACAATAATAATTTCAACATTTCTTGTGTCACTGCAGGCCAGCTTTAGCAGGGGTGGGAGGTCACAAAAGAAGAAATTTATCTGATTATTTTCACAGAATGTGAGAGAGAACGCACATGTGGTACGCAGGATGGCCCCAGACACACCACAAACATATGCTCCTACTACCAAATTCCAACATTTTCTAGGGTGCATGGCCACAGTGTAGAGCAGTGGATTGCTAATAGCAACATATCGATCATAGGCCATCACAGAGAGCAGGAAGCACTCTGTACCTGCACAGACAGTGAAGAAGAAGAACTGGGCTGCACAGTGACCATAAGAAATGACTGTTTTGTCTGTGGCTAGTGTGGCCAGGATCTGAGGTGTGATGACTGAGGTGTACCAGGCATCCAACACAGAGAGATGGCTCAAGAAAAAGTACATTGGGATATGGAGTTGGACATCTACATGAATAAGAATGACCATGCCCAAGTTTCCCAGGATGGTGACAAGATAGATGCTAAGAAACACAAGGAAAAGGGGAATCTCCCACTTGGGGTGGTCATTAAAGCCCATTAGAATGAATTCAGTTACTATTGTGACATTATTCCTGGCCATGGATTCAATGTAGACAGTTTGTTCATCAGAGGATAAGAGTGAATTATAAAGAAACCACAACTGAATTTTAGTATTTTTTCCTTGTGATAGAAATTAAATTTATAACCTCTTACTATTTGTTGATGTTGTTTTTCAGAAATCTTTATTCTTCATTCCATACAACAGTTTTGCTTTTTAAGACTCCTGTTTCTGGATAATTCTGGTGTAAATTTGGAAATTTCTATAAAGATAAAAGGCACATACTTCTCAGATTTAGAAAGTACCAGGATGTCTGTTCCTCTATTTCAATACTCTCACATTTACTATGTAGGCATTTTGTTCACAGTTCCTGCATCCACCAAAGTTCAACATAATGAGTCTAGTTTTGGACTTGGGTTCTACTGCTTTTGTGTTTTGAACTTAGCTTTAGCCTTTAGACTCTGGTATCACTGGCTAATCATGTGCTCTTTGATGACAATTTTACTAGTCTATCCAGAACTGCCATCAAAGTACCTTATATTAAGGTGACCACAGAAAGTTTTTTTTTTTTTTAAATTGAAATACATATGTGGAATTTCTTGAAAGACATTTCTATCATTCACCATCTACTTGCAATATTTTATTGATCCTTGTCAACATTTTTACTGGCCATATACATAGTCTCAAGTTTGGCTGAAAAAAAGACCAAATATATTGAAATATCTGTTGCTTTCATTCAAGAAAAAGCTTGAGTCTATATTTAAGACCTCTGCTTCATCTACTCTATGTTGCTTCATTTGAACAATTTGTTATTCCTAATTTTACATCAAGTGCTTCAGGTTAAAACTTTCTAAGTTGCTGTCCTTTGATATACAACTAATCCTATAATTATCCAAATTAGATTATGAATACATTATGTTCCTTTAGCATAACCTGTAATTTTATTTGGTGTGACAACATGAGACTGCTACTATGAAAATGTAATCTATACAACTAAAATCTACAAACTTAATATAATACTTCTATTTTCATACATTTAAATATTTGACAACATGTTTGCTTGCTTCATATGCTGTGACATGTTTTAGTATCATTATTATATTGATAATGAGAAACTTGACATTCAGACAAGCTAATGACTGTTCAAAGACAAATAAGAAATACTCTCTAGATTTGAGACTAGCAGCAGGCCCTGTGGCTTGCAAGGATCTCTGCTATATTTCTCCATCTCACACAAAAGAATGGATTTCACTGGGACATACACTTGAAATGCAAGCCCCACTAAATTTAGACATCTGTCAGATCATAGTGGTTTTATTAATTACCACACTTGAAGTACAAATGACACAGACTTTTGATGATGGCTTCGTGGAAGCTACTCTATGTCCAAAACTTTTTTGAGATCTAATCAGGGCAACCACCATTCAATGTCAAATATAGTATATTTTTTTCTGTATTATTCCTACTATCTCTCTCCAGAAAGGGGGGGGGGAGGGTAAAGAGATGAGTCAGCTTCTTGGGAAGGCACTCTTTCTATTGCTCAGGCTCCATGGTTGTGGACTCTAGATAAAAAATCACTAAGTAAATCTCAGAAGTCTGATTTCTGTCCTTGGGCTTCACTTTTAAGTTTTACATTGTGAAAAGAGTAGAAATAAATCATTTGATGATTAATGGGATTTTGGTTTCCACAAGCCATGCTTTTTATGATGAGAAATATAGGCTCACTGGGGCTCTTGAAAAGATTTTCTCAATATGAACAGTATTGGAAACACATACACTTGTGAGCTAGTAACTCCTGAATTTATATAGTATATAGGCATTGCCTGCATTGATTTATAGTTAGTTAAACATAATATTGTTGGAGCTAGCATTCAATACTAAATGTTTTCCTACTTCCTGATAATAGTCAGCTTAAAATAGGCAAGGCTTGTCTTTATTTTACTGAAAATTTTCATGCTTTGCCATACAAACTAACATGACTTTATCCTGATAGCTATTACTCTAGTATAATTAAAAGATATATTTCTACATGAATATTCCTTTATATTTACTTAGAAATGCATATATTTAAATTCTGTTAATTGTGTCCTTGAATTTATATACCCAACTTTATGATATAATGTACCCTCATTTAATTTTCTATATAAATGTATTTTGAGACTTGCATATGCAGAATAAAAAAAACCCTAGTTAGTTACTTGTGATTTGGAACAATCTTTCTTTTTGTGCTTATTGTATATTTAGCTTACCAGTATTACTAAAGATGTTCTGTTTGAACGGTACCATTTCAATCATTTATCTATTTTCGCTAAGAAGAAGTTAAATCTCCGTGTTTCTAATATTATGCAACAGAAGCTCAAGTTGATTGGTGTAAATATGTTTTATTTGTTATAAATTTGTTTCTTTATGTCTCTATAACTTGTAACATATTTGTAATTTAAACAAATAAATCTCCTCACAGTTAATCATATTTTCCTATTTTATTTTTACTGCAGAAAATGTTTGTTTATTTCAATACCTTTTCCAAAATCTATTGTAAAATTCTTAATCATTTTATGTTTTGTAGCTAAAAATGGTGTCAGGGTGAAGGATAGACAAGGTAATCAAAGTTGCAGAGTGACTATAGATACATGTCAACAAAGCCACACTCTCACTAGGTCTAGCTGCTATCATTCTCCCACTTCTGCATGCTGAAACTAGATATGAGTATTTCATAGACAAATCTTAGAGGTGTTCAAGAAAATTCTAATTAGTGCAATGGAATATATTTGGATGTAAATCTTTCTAATTCATACCTAAAAGAATCTACCGAACCATCTTGCCCTTTTTGGAGAATAAAATGTCTTTTCATGCAGACTAAAACCTCAAATTGTAAATATTAAAATCCTCCAATACCATTAAAAAAAATTACTTCTATGGGAGAAGTATATTGAGGTTGATTTTTGGACTTTTCTTTAATACAACTTGTTTTACTTCTTTCTTGCTTTGCCGTGGTTTGTTGTATTTTGTAATATTGCTTAGATAGTACAAAGCCTAGTTTTATGGATAAAAATGAGGTAATTGTAATGGTAAAACAATAAAAACAGCAAAATACCCAAAACAAGAACAACAAAAAACAAAAAAAAAAATCCCCATCCCAGGACATTTACACAACATAGTAGAGTTTGCTTATTTCTATGATTGCTATAATATATTACAGAAAAAAAAAAACCATTTAAGACCAGACAAATGTAAACTATTTTTATACCATATTGTACTTACTGGAAGGTGTGTTAGTTACCATTATCCTTTAATGAGCCTACAGTAGAAACATGTAACATATTTCTAAACACAGAACACCTAAAAAGAGGAAATAAGAACTTTTATGGTCAATGCATATTTCTACCTAGAACGCTTTGGGGATTAATATTTTCGTATTATCCATCACAGAATACTATGTAATTTATGTAGATATGTATATCTATATAGATAATGAGAATGCTCTAATCTAAGAACTTTTCAGGGAGTGAATGTTCCCCACATCTTGTACTTATTTTAACTTACCACTGTCTCTCAAACTCTTTCACTTTCGTTGAAAAATTGAATTTCCTTGGGGACTGTGAAAGAGTTCAGCAATATTATTCTTGTTCACTCTACTTGAACTGATGTCTCAAAATATAAATAATTATATACTTAGACTCTGCTTTGAAAGAAGGAGATGATAAACACTTAAAAAATATTACTTCAATTAAAATTCACAAAAAATCAAGAGTTTTCCTAAAGTTGATAGTGATGAATAGAAGCATTGGATAAAATAAAAACAAAGTTGGAGTTATCAAAAAAAGTGAAGAATTCTTACCTATATATCCCATGCAAAACTTGAACTTCCTGGATAGGCATGGCATTATTTAATTATCAACCCCAATGGCAAAGGCTAGATTTTCTATATAGTTATTTTCCTTGGTTTGCATAGATCTTACTTTGGAGCTAGTGTCTTCTTAGGATTTCCAGGCATGACATAGTCATATCGTAAGTGCCTGGTGGAGTGTTACATCTGAATTTAATTGGTTTGAATTTGAACTAATATGTATTTGTTTAAGCATTTTGGAGAAAGCAGGTAAGTTGCTCAGATGGTCAACCTAAGTTGTATATATGCATTTTTCTTATAAAACAGTGGGGCTGTTATATAAAATGCACAGGAAGATGGTTTTGTCAGAACAATACAGTGGAAAACATGTCTCTGGATCATGTGATGCAGCTCCAGGGACATCCCCCAGGACCATGGGGAAAAGCTGTCCCTGCAGAGAGAACACACATCTGAAGAGACATGATTCATTTCCACATCTTTTCTATACATCCTAAGGGATATAAGAAAACGTTTTGGGATTTTATGACTACTCCTAAGCTGTTCACTCTCAGAACTCAATAACAGTTCTTGCTGGAGTACACTTGTTCTTGGTCACTGATCATTATACTCTGACTGAGGTTTGCCCAGGATAATAGTGGTATTGTAACTCAAATAAATCTGGAGATTTTTGGAGAAGGAATTTTATACTATAACCTTCCTGAGTCCTCTTATGGCTTTTATGCCTCAAGAATCACTTTCCTTGTTTTCTCAGAATCCCATAAGAAAGTGTGATTATTGACTCTGTGGAATAAGTTTGGCACGTGGTCTGAACACATCTCATTTGCTTCTGTACCTAGTAGCTTCTTAGCTCAAACTCCTTAAAGACTCACTTCCTTGGATTCTTTGTTGAGCTCACTATATTGCAGTTCTCGTCTTATGTTCATGTCTGTAACTTATAGTCTCCTTGCGAAAAGAATACAATTTGAGTTTCTGAGTAATTTGTGTAGTGATCAGTGGTTATCAATGAATAAACACAAAAACTGTTGAAAACAAGGAGAGTATCAATGGAGTGCTCAGAAACAAATGGGGAATTTATACCATGTTTTTTGCCAGAGATTTTAGTTCACTATGTAAGAGTGGACAGTAAGATCATAGGAGCCAAAGGTTAGGGAGTACTATTGTAAAAATAAGTTTTCTTGATATGGCGGGTCCATTGCATTGACACTCTCAGCATCTGTCATTTGCTGAAAAAGACATGCCCAACACTAATCCAGTCATTATTCCTATGTGGAGATGAAGGGCTTCATTGTGTAAGATGTTGTGTGGTAATTGAGACAGAGCATAGAATAATAGGAGAATACAAAACAATAATACATTTTACTGAATAGTGATCCTACAACATTTATTGCTCTTTTAGATAACTCTTTTTAGCTCAATGTAAGCTGGAATGATCTCAAAAGTGGAATTTCCAGTTTTAAATACCTACCTTCAGGGCTTTCCTGTGGGTAAATCTGAAGTATAAATTTTCTTAGCTAATGATTGATGCAGGAATGCATAATGTGTTATGATTTGAATTAAAATAACTTGTAAAACTATATTCCGGAATTGAACAAGAAAGAAAAACTCTCTACAATATTAGCACCCTACAAATTTTATATACAACAGCCAATTCTTGAAGAAAATACAGAAAATATTATTTCAAGCTTAAAAAAGGAGTGCCTATAACAGAAAGACTGTGAAAAGAAATACCCATTAAAACACAAAATACCACTGACAACAAAAACAGTATGAACAACATGATGATCACAACTAGCACATACATTTTACTAATTTTAAACACCAATGGTCTAAATTCTCCAATAAAAAGACAGAGGCTGAGTCAATGGATCAAGAAACATTGGGCGGGGGCAGTGGAAGCTGGACTAGCTGAAGGCTGCTCTGCACAGTCCTTAAGAAGGTCCAGGCTTGCATACTAGCCATGGCCACTGGTTTGTATGAATATGCAATGGATAGGTAGTAAAGATGGAAGAATGGCTATAAAGGGAGTCAGAATACAAGACAAAATTATAGTGACAGGGGAGAGATGGCTGAGGTGAACTGTGGAAGACATGATAGTTTGCAATTTACACATATGCAAATCCAGCCTCTGAAAATGTTCTCCAGGCACAGGATAACCCTGGTTTTGGACAATTATCTAGGCTAAGATGAGGAATGGTTCAGTTCCTGGGCTAGCCCTTCTTGAAGGATTAAAGTGATCCTTGATACCATTGAGGGCCATGTGGTTAGTAGTCATAATGCAGCTGGGAACTGTGTTGATGTGTGTGACCCAGGTTACCACTTAACTTTGTGCAGATGTCTGTGTTCTATGCCTCAGCCTAAATCTATGCTGATCTTCATAGGCCATGCTACTCTTAGAGACCATATGGGTGTGGGTGGCCTGTACTTTCCTGTGACTATGATGGTGTTCAAGTGCCTTCTACCACCAAGGGCTATGTCTGACTTGGGGGTCCTACTGAAGCTGGAGTCTGTGTTGATGTGCAGGGCCCTTGCTGTATATAAATGCTATATAGTTGTCCATAATCTTTGCTATATTTAGGATAATGATGGTGTTTGTGGTCCAGGGTACCTCTGAGGGCCTTTCTTTACTTCATGGTCCTACTGTAGCCCCGGAGCATGTTCATGGTTTGTGTTGTTACTTGAAACCATGAAGATACCTATGATCTGAGTCCTAGCAAAATATAAAGAGCAAGGGCTACTTTGGCTGTAATATTTATGGCTTGAGATGCACAACTGCAAAAGAGAAACATGAGTAATTTCTGTGAAAACCCTGACCCCAGCTGCCTAACCACTCCCTTTGAAAGTAATAGTCTAAATAGGAGGACAATAAAGATAACTCATAAAATCATTGTTAGGGATGATAAAGTATAGCTTTCCATAAATGATGACTTCTGGTAATTGTGCAGGTGGAGTAGGACTCAGTTTTCCCTAAAAAGTGGGCCACTGGGAGCTTAACCATGCTTCAATATTCATATGGACAACCCATAGAGCTTTTAAAATTATTTGTTGTGGAGGGTTATACCTCAAGGGCATTGAGAAATAAACATAGAAAGACTGGTAAGTAAGTGTGATTAGGGAATATGAGGTAAAATTCCCAAATAATTAATGAAATTATTTTGAAAGAGAAAAGAAACAAAATCTATCTGTTTTCTGCAAGATAACATTTTAGTTTTAAGGACAGTACTGCCTTAGAGTAGCAGGATGGTCAAAACTACTCCAATCAAATGTAACCAGGAAATAAGTAGGCATCACTATCCCAATGTCTGACAAAATAGAAGTTAAAAAACCTAAAGAGTAGAGATAAAAATACACTCCTGTCTAATAGATAGTAACCAAGCCATTATTAGTAATATAACCATTTATGTATTAAACTCTAGATAGTCCAATTTAAAAATAATGATACTACTAATATCAACTCATCAATAATAGGTAATTTCAAAACCTTCTTTCTCCAAGGGACATAAAATTTGGACAAAAATTAAACAGAACTTTAAAAACTCATTGACACTCTCATGATGGACTGCACAGATATCAACATAATGTTTTACCCAGACACCATCTACATCTCATATATGAAATTGGTCAAAGTAAGTCAATTTTGATTCCTGAGAAGTCTCCAGAAAGCAAAGCACAGAAGAAACTCCCTCTTTCTCAAAATGAGATTGAATCCTGTTGTGGCTTGGGAATAGGATAAAGGTTGGCTGGAGAAGAATTATGATTGATATTGTAGGGGACTTTTTATGAAGTGTCTTTCCTCTGAGAGCTGAGAGAATCCTAATTAGAAGCCTAGGGTCTGATTAGAAACTCTACTCAGGGTAATCCCCTAGCCTCAGTATTCTAATTGCCTTGATGGAATGAAAGGTCCAGGCCAGGATAGGGTAAAGGTCCCACATCTATTAGCAAGTGTTTGTGTTGTGCTGGGGCTGCAGATACCAAAGATGCCTATTTCTTCTCAAAGTCTCAGTTAGATACCCACAGAGTCTTCTGTATCTGGTAGGGACATTTGGTTTTGCTGAAGGTGAGCATGGCTATAGTTCAGAGAGAATAAATTATATCCCAGATTTCGAATGTACTAGATAACCTGAGTCTTGCTGCCCTTTCATCTAAAATAGGTATTTTTTTTTTTGTTCCTTTGTAAAGCAATGTCAACACTAAAAATGATCTTCTTGTGCCATGCATCTATAGCTGGTAACTGTTCTTATATCAGCTTTTCATTATTGTTTTTGGTATTAGAAGACATGAGATCAAATGGTAAAATTATACAGAAAGGTGGAAGGCTGTTCATGGATTCTTGTTGAATCTATGAGAAACTTATAGAGTTTAAGTATATTTGTAACAATTCAGTGTTACAATTCAGGCCTTAGTGTTAAAAAAGAGAAGTAGAGGTTCCAGATAGGCTGAAAAATAAAACCATTTTCTATCTTTGGAAGTGTGGAGATTCCATGAACGTGCCTAGTCAGGAAGGGTTGCTGTCAGTTCAGAAATGTGCTGCCAGTAATTCTAACTAGGGTTTGTAGTGTAGGTGGAAGGCAAATCATTCAAGTTCCTAAATCTTCTCTCTGAGTTTAGTTTGTGCACCAAGGTATAGAGAACTGAGAAGGGCCCTCTCGAAACTGTTCATATAGGTGCTTGCTTTAACAGAAACTCTTAGAAAAGTGTTGCCTTTGACAAAAACTTTAAGGAGGTAAGAGAATAAAGGTTCAGAGGGACAAACTAAGGATGACTGATACCCATTTTACAATAATTTGGCTTGCCATTTGTAGGAATTCACACCACAACTGCACCTTATTTTGTAACCACCCCTTACAGAGTGAAGTTATCTGCTTCTCTTATTTTCTGAGAAGCAGGAATGTTGATAGCCCTTGGATCAGAAGTACTGTTCTAAGACTGAAAAGATTCACACCTAATCAGTGGGTAAATATCTTGGGATGCAGGGGACCTGGAATATGATTGTTCCAGATATTCCCATTGGTTGATTTTATGTGAAAAAGATTATCTTCATTGCAAGAACCCCCTTTCCTCATCTGAAGGAGAGGTGGTAATGTACTTTATCTGTCTGAAGGCGGGATGGTGTAGCAACAATATTCAAAAGCTCTTTGGGTATCAAGATTCTAATGCACATTCAATATGAGTAGAGTATGAGGCAGCATGTATAGGATGATACATGGAGGAAAATTGGAAAGAAATTTGAGCTCAGCATATGTTCAAATGTTATATGCTACTACCCTAGGACTTATCACAGGGTTAGAAAGTGACAAAGATATACATGATATCAAAGTTTCACATCTCCATGCCACTTCTTGAAGAACATGCATATCTATTTGTCACTTGGGGAATAATCTCTGAGGTTAGTCTCTCAGAACTTATGGTTTTTCTTCATAGCTCTCATAGCTCATATACACACCACTTGACCTCTTTGTTTCTTACCCTCTTCCTCCTAAAGTGTGCTCTATGAGGATCTGGTGAGAAAACAGGTATACAATATTCTAAAATAAGGGAATGTGTGTAATTTACAGTTTGGAAAAGGGAGGGTTCCCTACTATATACCACAAAATTATGTTTAGCTCAACATTAAATATATTTTATTTCATCCTCAAAGATTCCCATGGGTTGGACAGTATTAGGACTGTATTGTACAACACAAAGCAGATGTTTCGATAATTGATGGAATTGACTGGGATTTGAGCATGTGTGATAGAACTTGAAAAGATTCTGGTTCTCTGATACAACAATGGTCTTACGTCTATTGTTTCTAGTGACAACCTGCTGCCAGAACATTTTTTTAATGATTTTTTATTTGACTAGCAATAGTCATTTTCTTCTAACCAAGTTTCTGAGGGAAATAATTATCTCTTTTTTATGTGTTGTATGTAAGAAAATATGTTCACATGTGTGTATATGTGTGTGGGTGTGTACATATATATCTGTCCGGAGTTTACATATATGCATAGATGTGTGAATATCTTAATCACTTTTCAACTTCATATTTTAAATTGAGTATCTCGTTGAATTTGGAGCTCAGCAGGCTAGACTGGCTGGCTATCAATATTCAAGTTTCTTCTCTCTCCACCTTATCAATGTTGCTATTACAGGCATTCATAGTTGCAGTTGGCTTTTTATGTGGGTTCTGATAATCCAGACTCATGTCTGAATGATGTAAGGCAAGTATTTTACTCATTAATCCATGTACACATCTTTGCATCTCCTGATTAGAGATCATTTTTATCCCTGGCTTAATCTGTTTCAGGATGGTGTAGACACTTGTGCTCTTTCTCACAATTTAAAATTCTGAGGATATCCATAGTCACCAACACACTAAGAAAAAGACTCAACATACTGGCTGGTAATTTGTTACCCTCTTTTACCCTTTAGTCAGCCCAGGCATGATGCCAATTTTAAGAATAGAGGGAGAATGGCAGTTATCTGTATTCACTTGTTTTATGTCTTTATCAGCATTTCCAGTGTGGAATTATTTATCTCAGGCATGTTTACCACTGCATAATGTAAAACTGGAGCTGACGGAAGGTTTAATGGATAAAATACTTATTGTACAAATGTGAGGACTGAAGCTTAAGGGGAAAAAGCATAGTGGGCAGTGGCAATTCTAGAACATGGGTGGCAGAGGTAGGATTTAGTTGGGTAGCCAGATTTGTGAGCTCTGAATTGAGTGAGTGACTCTGCCTCAATCAATAAAGTGAAAGGTGACTGAAGAAAACATTGAAGAAGAGAATCCAACTTCCACATGGACCTGCATATGTATGCACCTTCACTTTACATGCATGCCTACAAATATATTTGTATGTAAGTACATCATATACTCATGCAAAACACAAGGGTATTTGGTAAATCATGACTGATGTTCCTGAAAGAAGAGCCTAGTTACAGGTATTTGCTGCTCGAGGCCCAGAAGTAAAGCATTTCTTTATTTGGTGAACAACTGAGTAACAGAGCACTGTGGATGGAAAGTGTGTGAGCTTGCTCTGTGCAATGAAGGGTGGAGGGGTCAAATGGCATTGAGGATAAGTCTCTTCTGTTGTCTCTCTTAAAATCTGCAATTCCATGTGTGAGATTTAAAAATAGGACACTGATGTTCAAATATTCTGTTTGTTCACGCTTAGCAACCAATTTCAAGAATAGAGTTTGTTATTGTTATTTGTTTGTTTGCTTGCTTACTTGACTTTTTTAAAATGTGTCTTCACACAGGCATGGATCTTTTACCTACACAGAGGTTTTATGGTATTACTGTTTGTTTTTCATACCCTTAGCTACTATAAGTTAACTGGCTATTTCACCTAGCAATAGAAAACATTTGGGACCAGTTTAAGAATTCAGACAATACATTTATGGCAAGCAGGTAGTATTTACAACATTTGGCAGCTCATATGACATTTAGCAGCCATTGATAAATATTTAAATACTTTTATAATTTTTTTAGCAATTTCAAATGGACATGATGATTAACATACTCAGACTATACTTAGTCATGTATGCATTAGAAGCCCCTCTCTCTACTATTCTTTAAAAAAACATATTTACTTTGCTTTTAATTATGCATGTATCTGTGTGGGTGATATAAACGTGTAAGTGCAGTTCCAAGTAATATCATAAGAGAGTGTCAGATTCACTGGAGCTGGAGTTTCTGGCAGTTGTGAACCAGTTGAGGTGAATACTAAGAAAAGAACTCAGGTTGTCTAGAGTAGTGTGTGCCCTTAATAGAAAGCTATCTCTCTATCCACCCTACTTTTCTTAATCTGTCTGTAAGAGTGGGACCATGTAATTGCAATTTTGAGTTAAATTACATTCTATATATTTGAGTAGTTTGGAGAAAGTGACTAATATATCACCAACTATGTGTGTAGTTCAGAGGACAACTTTCAGGACTTGGTTCTTTTCTTCTACCATGTGGGTCTTGGGTATTTAATTTGGGTCATTGGTCTTGTCAGTTGGCATTTTTACCTGCTTAGTCATCTTGTTAGCCCTTAATTAAAAATTTCAGAAGCTGGTCTTACTAGTGATGACTAGTGATCTCCTTAAGCTTTTCCACATTTTCCCCTGAATATTCACATTTCTCCTCATAATCTATCCATTGATTAGTATGGGTTGATTGAATCAGTTTTTGAGTTATCATTACAGAACTCAATTTGCAAAGAGCTTTGATAATGTTCTTATTGGCCTGATGCTTACAGAACTGATTATTCAGCAAACACAATGACACAATGGCAATTTTATTTTTATTTACTTACTTATCAATATGTCCTTCCAAAATATTTAAGCAGCTTACAAAATGCATAACATGTAGCAAGATAAAATGGGGAGTGGGAGTAAGTTTTTGGTGAAAAAAGAACATCTGTAGGCAGATAGTAATAAGGAACAGGTCAAAGCTGTTCACATGACCTTTATTTTGTACTTGTTTGGAGCAGAAAGTCTCAGGTGGAACAAGAGTTTATTTACTCTGTGTAAAAAAGTGTTTACTCTGAGAAATTAATGATTTTCCTCTGAGGGCAGTTCTAGACATCTCTCTGAGCATAGATATGTAAAGAAAAGTGATGTTACAGGAAGGCAATACATGCAGTGTTTTCAGCTCAGAATTGGAGACATCTGCCAGAATTTTTGAGTTTAATTAACACTACCTTCCTCCTTAAGTATTAGAAGTTAATGCATGCACAGTCACTAAAAGAATATTGTATATAAAAAGTACTTATTGTGTGGTAATGCTCACTATTTTCATGCTGAGAACAATGGAATAGTGAATGGAATGACAATAGTGAAGACTGATAGGGTGTGACATCATTACCGGCTTAGTGAGTGGCTTAAGTTAAGTTGATGCATCACCAGGGACTTCTGTTTGTTTGTCTGTAAATAAGGGTATAAGGAAGTGCATTGTACTGGAATATTGTGAGAAGTAAATGAGGCAATTTATATAAAATATCTGTAACAGTATTTATCATAACTGACTAATGGTCAGTCACTATTATTATTATTAATAGATAAAATAATAATGAATTTGAGATATAGTGGTCCTTTATATGGGCCTGAAAGATTTGAGCCTCTTTCTGTTCAATGTGCTGACTAATAGAGATGGTTTTAAAGATAAAAAGAGGCTGAGTAAACAGGTGAGATTGCACACATCTTCCCATGTGTCAGACTTGAGAACAGAGACTAGAGAATCAGGAGTGCAAGATCAGCTTGGTGACATAGTCAGTTTAAGAACAACAGCCTGGGCAGCATAGTGAGATGCTTTGTCCTTCTCAGTGAAAACTTTAGAAACAGAAAACAAATTGAGGTGATCACTTCAAAGTTATCCTTCTTATGAAGCAAATGAGACTTCCATTAAACACCAACCCTTCTCCCCTTATACATGATTTATAAAATTCTACGTTAATTTGACTCTTTATACCCTAAATGACAAAACTTAGAATCTTATGTCAAGGTAAAGATATTATTTGCTTTGTAAAATATACATAGTTTGTGTCTGGTTTTCTTAAGACTGAGAGCTTCATTAATGCATGAATGTTCCTCATTTTCTTCAGAGTAATTAAAGAACTCTGATGCACTATGAGTACATTCTCACTTAATACATGAATGAATATAAATGATTTTAATATGGATTTTATTAAAGCTTACATATTTTAACATTAATGTATATAATTTAAGTCTTTTTATATACCATAAACAACTTGCCCAGATTTTATTATTTTATAAAAACCTTTGTGCTTTTTTGGGACATTATCTGTATTTATATTTCAAATGTTATCCTCTTTCTTTCCACTCCCATATATCTCCCCTTCCCCTTGGTTTTATAAGGTGCTCCGTCTCCCAAACAACCTCTTCACCTCAGGACCTTAACAATCCCCTACACTGGGAAAATATGCCCTCACTGGACCAATGGGCTCTTCTCCCAGAGATGCCAGAGAATGTTATCCTCTGCTATATATGCAACTGGAGACATAAACCTCTCCACGTGTGCTCATTAGTTGGTGTTTTTTAGTGCCTGTGAGCTCTGAAGGGTTTGTTTGTTTGATATTTTCATTCTTCCCATGGGGTTGCAAACCCAATCAGCTCTATCAGACCTTTCTCTACCTCCTTCATTGGCCTCCCGATGTTTAGTCCAATGCTTAACTGTAAGCCTCCACAACAGTATCCATATGACACTGGCAGACCTTATTCAGGGGCATCAATATCTGGCTTCTGCCAGTAAACACTTCTTGGCATCAGCAATAGTGCTTGGGTTTGGTGGCTGCATATGGGGTGGATCCTTAGGTGTGACAGTCGCTGAGTAATTATTCTCTAATCCCTGTTCCTCTATTTGTCTCTGTATTTCCCTCTGTGAGTTTTGTTCTCCATTCTAAGAAGTTCTAAGAAGGATTGAGATATTTCCATTCTGACTTTTCTTGTTTTTGAGCTTCACAATGTCTATGAATTGTTTTTTGTGTATTCTGAGCTTTTGGGGCTAGTATCCTCTTATCAGTGAGTATATACCATCTGTGTTCTTTTGTGATTTGGTTACCACACTCAAGATGATAGCTTCTAGCTCCATTTACTTGCTTAGGAATTTCATAAAGTCATTGTTTCTAATAGCTGAATAGTACTCCATTGCATAAATGTACCAAAATTTCTGTATCCATTCCTCTATTGAAGGGCATCTGGGTTCTTTCTATATTCTGGCTAATTTAAATAAGGCTGCTCTGAACATAGTAGAGAATGTGTCCTGGATATATGTTGGAGTATCTTTGTGGTATATGACCAAGAGTGGTATTGCTGGGTCCTCAGGTAGTACTATGTCAAATTTTCAGAGGAACCTCCAGACTGCTTTCCAGAGTGGTTGTACCTGCCTGCAATCCCACAGACAAGGTAGGAGTGTTCCCTTTTCTCTACAGTATTGCCAACATCTGCTGTCACCTAAGGTTTTGATCTTAGCCATTCTGACTGTTGTGAGGTGGAATCTCAGGGTTGTTTTGGTTCACATTTCCCTGATTACTAGGGATATCGAACATTTCTTTAGGTGCTTCTCAGCCATTTGGTATTCCTCTTTTGAGAGTTCTATGTTTTGCTCTGTAACCCAATTGGTCATAGAATTATTTAATTCTCTGTAGTCTAACTTTTTGAGATTTTTATTGAATATTAGCCCTGTATCTGATGTAAGATTGGTAACAATCCTTTTTAATCTGTTGTTTGCCATTTTGTCCTCTTGATAGTGTGTTTTGCCTTACAGAAACTTTGAAATATCATGAGGTCCCATTTGTCAATTTTTGAACTTAGAGCATAAACCATTGGTGTTCTGTTCAGGAAAAGTTTCCCTGTGCCTCGGTGTTCTAAGTTTTCTCCACTTTTTCTTCTATTAATTTCAGTGTATCCTGTTTTATGTGTAGGTCTTTGATCCACTTGGACTTCAGCTTTGTATAAGGAGATAAGAATGGATTGATTTGCATTATTTTGCATACTGACTGCCAGTTGAACTAGCACTATTTGTTGAAAATGCTATCCTTTTTCTGTTGAATGTTTTTTTTGCTCGTTTGTCAAAGATGTAGTAACTATAGGAGTATGAGTTCATTTCTAGATTTTTAATTCTATTCCACTGATCAACTAGCTTTTCTCTGTATCAGTAACATCTGGTTTTTTATCTACTTGCTCTGTAGTACAACTTTAGGTCAGCAAATGTTATTCCCTCAGAACTTCTTTATTGTTGAGAATAATTTTTGATATCCTGAGATTTTTCTTATTCGAAGTGAATTTGCAATTTGCTCTTTCTAACTCTATGAAGAATTGAGTTAACATTTTGATGGGGATTGTATTGAATCTGTAGATTGCTTTTGGCAAAATAGCCACTTTTATTTTGTTGGTTTTTCCAATCCATTGGCATGGGAGTTTTTTCCATTTTCTGAGATCTTCTTCAAATACCTTCTTCAGGAAATTGTTTTAAAGTTTTTTTCTTTGTAAGGTCTTTTTGTGGTTTAGGGATGAGTGAAATTGTGGCTTCAAAGAATGAATTGGGTAGTGTTCCTTCTGTTTCTCTTTTGTGTAATATTTTGGAGAGTATTGGTAGACTTTTTTTTTTTTTTTTTTTTTTTTTTGGTTTGGAGGTTTTTGATATTGCTTCTATTTCTTTAGTGGTTATGGGACTGTTAAGATAGTTTATTTAATTTTCCTTTAATTTTGGTACCTGGTATCTGTCTAAAAAATTGTCCATTTCTTTCAGATTTTTCACTTTAGTTGTGTATAGGGTTTTGTAGTAGGATTTGATGAGTTTTTAAATTTCTTCAGTTTCTGTTGTTATATCTCCCGTTTCAGTTCTGATTTGGTTAAATTGCATACTCTCTCTGTACCCTCTTGTTAGTCTGGCAAAGGGTTTATCAATCTTGTTGACTTTCTCAAAGAACCAGCTTCTTGTTTTGTTTATTCTTTGTATAGTTTGTTTTGTTTCTACTTGGTTGATTTCAGCTCTGAGATTAATTATTTCCTGCTGTTTACTTTTTTGGGTGTACCTGCTTGTTTTTCTAGAGCTTTCATGTGTGCTGTCAAGTTGTTGGTGTATGTTCTCTCAAGTTTTTTTTTTTCTTTTTTGAGGCACTCAGAGCCATGAGCTTTCCTCTTAGTACTGCTTTTTTTTGTATTCCATAAATTTTGGTAGCTTATATCTTCATTGTTGTTAAATTCTAATAATAATAATAATAATAATAATAATAATAATAATAATAATAATAATAATAATTTCTTTATTTCTTCCTTGACCAAGTTATCATTGAGTAGAACATTGTTCATCTTCAATTTGTATGTGGGCTTTTTGTTGTTTTTGTTGCTATTGAAGACCAGCCTTAGTCCATGGTGATATGATAGAATGTATGAGATTATTTAGATCTTCTTGTAAACCATATTTGTTTAATGTTTAAACAAAATCTGATTTATTAAAATAAAATTTTATTCTCCTAAAATTATATATTGATTTGGTGGTACTGGCACAAGTCTTTAATTTTTTTCAATAATTTATTTTTTTATTTTTGTAATCAGTATTCACTTCACATTCTTTTTTTCTTTCTATCTTTATTTCTTTTTTTGAAACATTTTATTCAGAGGGTTGGGGAATGGTTGTAAAAGTTCACAGTGTCTGTTGTTTTGTGCAGGGCAGACATTAGAGATATTTCTGTCGCTAAATGCTTTACTTTACATTCTTATCACAGCTTATTTTTCTCTCTTCTGAGTTCCACCCTTACAATTTCATCCCACCATTACCACTTCCCCTTCTCCTCAAGGAAAGGAATTCCTTCCTTGTATATCACTCTACTCTGGGACATGTGTATCAGCAGGACTAAAAATGTCCTTGCATTGAGTCCCAACCAGGCAGTCCAGTTACTGAAAGGGGGATGCAATGACAGGCAACAAAGTCAGAGATGTCCTGTGCTCCAGTTGTTAGGTAACCCACATAATCAAACTGCACATCTGCTACAAATGCATGCTCTTTTGTGGGTATTTCATTATTTTTGAGCTCCTATGAGCCCAGGTTATTTGACTATGTAAGTCTTCTTGTGACAACCTTGATCCTTCCAGGTTGATAACTTCATTCCCCCACTTTTGCTCAAGAGTCCTGTCTGGTGTTTGGCTGTGGGTCTCTGCATCTGTTTTAATCCATTGCTCGGTGAAACCTCTCAGGAGAGAGTTAAGCTAGATTCCTTTCTGGAAGAATAGCATAAGGACATTAATAATATCAGGGGTTGGGTCTCTATCCAGATTTATCCTTATGCATCTTGTACACAGGATACATTTTAGGTTTAAGGTTTTGTGAATGGGGTGATGTCTCCTTCTCTCCACTGGTAGTCCTGACTTGCTAATAGAGGTGGCTACATCAGTCTCTATATCTCATGCTGGTAGGAATCTCAGCTGGGTCATCTCTATAGAATCCCCAGAGCCTTCCCTTTCCCAGGTCTCCAGCTAGTCCATAGATGTTGCTTCACCACTGATATCCATTTTCACTCCCAGCTATTTCCTGCTCCCCTGCCCACACCTGATCTGTATTCATATTCTCCTTACCTCCTCTCCCACAGACACAGAATTTTCTCTCTCAATCCACTTCTGATAACTTTATTGTTTTCTTCTTTGAATAAGATTTATGCATCATCCCTTGAGCATCATTTTATTCAGTTTTGTTGTGTTTCTAGATTTTCGCATGCTTATCCTTTACTTTATGGTTAATGTCAATAAGCGAATATATACATGTCTTTCTGAGTTACCTCCCACAAGGTGATATTCTCTAGTTTCATTTCTTTGCCTGCACCTTTCATGATGTCTATATTTTTAATAGCTTAATAGGACTACACTGTGTAGATATACCACATTTTCTTTATTCATTCTTCAGT
The DNA here is from genome assembly GCF_963924665.1 of Micromys minutus. Taxonomy (NCBI): domain Eukaryota; kingdom Metazoa; phylum Chordata; class Mammalia; order Rodentia; family Muridae; genus Micromys; species Micromys minutus. Next base: position 45,424,872 of record NC_137971.1, read on the forward strand.
TGAGGGACATCTAGGTTGTTTCCAGTTTCTAGCTATTATAAATAATGCTTCTATGAACACAGTTGAGCAAATGTCCCTGTGGTACAGTAGGATATCTATATGGTAAGGAGTGGTATAATTTGGTCCTGGGGCAGAACTATTGCCAATTGTTGTTGAAGTATGCTGTCTTTTACCAGCACTAAAAGAGTGTTTCCCTTGCTCCACATCCATACTCCTTGCTCCAAACTCTCATCAGTATGTGTTGTCATTGCCGTTTTTGATCTTAGCTATTCTGACGGGTATAAGATGGGAGTGCATAGTTATTTTGATTGTGTTTTCATAATGACTAAGTACATTGAGCATTTCTTTAATTCTTCTCAGCTATTACAGATTCCTCTGCTGAGTATTCTCTGTTTTACTTTAGATTTTTTTTCTTTCAACTGGGTTGTTTGGTTTTGTGATCTCCAGTTTATCCAGTTTTTTGCATATTGTGGATACTAGTTTTCTGTCAGTTGTAGAAGTGGTAAATACCATATCCCATTCTGTAGTCTACTAGTTTGTCATATTAATTAAGTCCTGAGCCTTGCAAATCCTTTCAGTTTCATGAGGTCTCATTTATTAATTATTGGTCTTGGAGACTGGGATATTGATGTTTGTTTCCTATACAGGTGTGTTCAGGGCAGTTCCCTAATTTCTCTTAGGTTAGACCTAAATATGTCTGGTTTTATGTTGAGATGTTTAGCCCATTTTATCTTGAGCTTTTTGAATAGTGATAGATGTGGAATTATGTGCATTCGTCTACGTTCAGATATCCAATTAGACCAGCAGAATTTGCTGAAGATACTGTCATTTTTCCATTGTTTGATTTTAGGTTCTTTGTCAAATATCAAGTGTCTAGAGTTATGTGATATTATTTCTGGGTCTTCAATTCTATTCCATTGACCAATTTGTCTATTGTTATGCTAAAATCATGCAAGATTTTTTATCACTAATGCTTTGTACTACAGCTTGATACCTAGAGGATTTATTTCATTAATTTATATAAGAAAAATATTTTAAAATTTTACTTTTATTGAAAACATTTTTCCCATTTTTTATTGGATATTTTCTGTATTTGCATTTCAAATGTTATTCCCATTACAACCATTACCTTCCCCTCTCCCCTCCCTCTTCCCTTTTGTCCAAGAAAGTGCTTCCTCTCCAAACCTCCCTCTACAACTTCAGAACCTTGGCATTCCCCTACACTAGAAAAAGGAGCCTTAATTGGACCAAATCACTCCCCCCATTGATACCAGACAGTGCTATCCACTGCTATATATAGAGATACATGGGTCTCTCTAAGCTTACTTATTGTTTGTTGTTTTAGTCCCTGGGAACTGTCAAAAATTTATTTGGTTGATAATGTTGTTCTTCCCTTGGGATTGCAAATCCTTTCAGCTTCTTCAGTTCTTTCTCTAGCTTCTTCATTGGAGTCCCCATGTTCAGTCTCATGGTTAGCTGCAAGCATCCTCATCTGTATCAGTATGACAGAGCCTCTGAGGAGGCATCCATATCAGGCTCCTGCCAGTAAGCACTTCTTGGCATCAGTCAACAAAATTACGTGGGTTTGGTGGCTGCATATGGGATGGATCCCCAGGTTAGGCAGTCTTTGAATGATCTACTTTTAAATCTCTGCTTCTCTATTTATCCCTGTATTTCCTCCCATGAGTGTTTTCTCCTCTCTTCTAAGAAGGACTGAGGCAACCACCTTATGGCCTTTCTTCTGTTGTAACCCACCATTGGAGCCTGGTCTTATTTTTCCTTCTCTGACTTGTTTTGCTAAGAATTCCTTCATTATATCTGTAAAACATTCCGTCCCAGCTATCATTACCCTGAAAACATCCTGTTTTGTACACTCTTAACTGCATCTGGCCTCCCCAAACTTTATTGTTCATCCCATATAGAAACAGTCCCTAGTAAAGCCTGGTTGGCATTAGCCCATACTGAGTGATCCATGTGTGTTTCTGTGTGTGTTTCTTTTACAATACCCCAGGCCTCTTTCCAAGGCTCAGAGACAGTGACAGTGTGGGCTTTGACACCTTCCTTTTGAGCTTCATAAGGGATGTGAATTGTTTTATAGGTATTCTGAGCTTTTGAGTCTAATATCTGCATATCAGTGATATTACAGAATTGTTTTAGCTATCCTGGGTGTTTTTTTTTTTTTAATAGAAAATTGAGAATTGCTTTTTGAAGGTTTGTAAAGAACTGTTTTGGGATCTTCATGGGAATTACATTTAATCTTCTAATTGGTTTTGGTAAGATGGCAATTTTTACTATTTCAAATCTACTCATCCAGGAGCATTGGAAATCTTTCCATTTTCTAATACCTTGTTCAGTTTCTTTGTTTAGAATCTTGACATTCTTGTCATACAGGTTTTTTATGTGCTTGTTTAGAGTTACACAATGATATTTTATATTATTTGTCACTACTATGAAAGGTGTTGTTTTCCTAATTTCATTCTTAGTCTACTTACCATTTGTATAGAAGGAGGCTATACAAATTTATAGTTAATTTTATATCTAGAAACTTAGCTAAAGGTGTTTTTTAGGTGTAGGAGTTCTCTGTTAAAATTCTAGAGGTTATTTACTTATTTTTGGTTGTTCCCACATTTTATAACATTTAATTAATTCATTTAGTATCATTTATCATTTTTATTACAACCTTGTTCTCACATTTTAATTTTTTTCTTACAAATCTATATATAAAAACAGAGACACATGTACAGATTTTTAAAAGCATTTTAGCATAAAACTATGTGAATATATTTTTGTTAGTACTTGTTTTTTAAAGGTATGATAATATGCATTAAAATCTTATTAGTTAAAATAAGCATAAAGTACATGTAAAACAAAATGTAACGTGAAAATTGTCAAAGTTTTATTGGTGTGTATAGATTAAACCTAATGATTTTTAAATACCAAAAATTTCCATAAGGCTATCTATTCTTAGCTCTTGAGTTATTAATGATTTAAGGTATAAGTGTACCCCATTCTAAGAGGGTGATATACACTTACTGTTTTGTTTTACTTTTGTTTTTCAAGAAGGACTGAGGCTTCCACTTTTTGGCCTTTATTTCTTCCTTCCTTCTTTTCTTTCATTCTTTCTTTTCTTTTCTTTTTTGGTTTTTTTTTTTTTTCTTTTTTAGCTACATAAGGTCTGTGAGTTGTTTCTTGGTTATACAGAGCTTTCAAGGTCTACTATTTTATTTCTTTTTTTTGAGCTATGTATGTTCTGTGAGTTGTTTCTTAGGTATTCAGAGCTTTCAGGGTCTACAATACAATTATCATCGACAGCATATTATGCCTCTTCTTTTGTGACTGGGTTATCTTATTCAGGATAATATTCGCTAGATAAATACATTTTTCTAGAATTTCATAAAGTCATTGTTTCTAATGGCTGACTAGTACACAATTATGTAAATATTCCACAATTTCCATGTCAATTCATGTACTGAAGGACATCTGCGTACTTTCCAGCTTCTGGCTATTTTAAATAACACTGCTATGAATATGGTGGAACATGTGTTCTTATTGTATATTGGAGCATCTTTGGGTTATATGGCCAGAAGTGGATTTACTTTGTCTTCAGATAGTATTATGTCCAATTTTCTGAGGAACTGCCAGACTGATTTCCTGAGTGGTTCTACCTGCTTAAAGCCCCACCAACTGTGGAGGAATATTCCTCTTTCTCTGCATCCATGCCTGCATATGTAGTCATCTGAGTTTTTGATCTTATCCATTCTGACTAGTATGAGGTGGAATCTCAAAGTTATTTTGGTTCACCTTTCCCTGATTACTAGAGATGTTTAGCATTTTTTAGGTGCTTCTCAGCCATTCGATATTCCTCAATAAAGAAATCTTTGCTTAACTATTTACCCCATTTTTAATAGGATTGTTTGATTCTCTGGAGTCTAACTTCTTTAGTTCTATGGATATATTGGGTATTAGAACTCTATCAGATGTGGGGTTGTAAATATCTTTTCCCAATTTGTTGCCTGATGTTTTGTTTTCTTGACAGTGTCCTTAGCCTTACATAAACTTTGCAATTTCATTAAATCTTATTTCTCAATCCTTGATCTCTGAGCACAAGCCATGGGCATTCTGTTGTGGAAATTTTCCCCTGTGCCTATTTGTTCTAAGGTTTTCTCTACTTTCTCTTCTAATAGTTTCAGTGTACCTGGTTTTTATGTGGAGATTGTTGATCCAATTGTATTAAAGCTTCATACAAGGAGGTAAGAAAGGGTCTATTTTCATTTTTCTGCATGCCGATTACCCATTGAGTCAACACCATTTGGTGAAGAGGCTGTCCTTTTTCCATTGAATGTTTTCAGATCCTTTGTCAAAAATCAAGTGACCATATATGTGAGAGTTAATTTCTGGAAGTTCTATTCAGTTTCATTGATCTATGTGCCTATTTCTGGACCAGTGTTGTTCAGGATAAATTTCCATATTCTAGGTTTTTTGTTATTCTGGATGAATTTGCCAATTACCCTTTCAAATTCTATGAAGAATTGAGTTGGAATTTTAATGGGGATTGCATTGAATCTGTAGATTGCTTTTGATAATATGGCCATTTTTATAATGTTGATATTTTTAATCCATGTTCTTCATTTACTTCTTTAGAGATTTGAAGTTCTTGTCATACATGTCTTTCACTTGCTTAGTTAGAGGCACACCAAGGCATTTCATATTGTTTGTGACTATTGTGAAGGGTATCTTTTCCTTAATCATTTCTCAGGATGTTTGTCCTTAGAGTAGAGGAAGGATACTGATTTGTTTGAGTTAATTTTATATATAGCCACTCTGCTGAAGTTGTTTATCAGCTATAAAAATTCTCTGGTGGAATTTTTGGGTTACTTAAGTATACTATCATTTCTTCTGCAAATAGTGATATTTTTACTTCTTTTTTTCTGATTTGTATCTCTTTGATTTTCTTTTGTTGTCAAATTGCTCTGGCCAGAACTTCCAGTACTAAGTTGATTGTTAGGGGGAGAGTGGGCAGCCTTTTCTAGTCCCTGATTTTAGTAGGATTGCTTCAAGTTTCTCACCATTTAGTTTGATGTTGGCTATTGGTTTGCTGTATATTGCTTTCATTATATTTATATATTGGCCTTGGATTCCTGTTTTTTCCAAGACTTTTACCATGAAAAGGTGTTGAGTTTGTCAAATGCTTTCTCAGCATCTAATGAGATGATCATGTGGTTTTTTTTTTTTTTTTTTTTCCCCATTTGAGTTCCTTTAGATGGTGGATTACATTGATAGATTTCCATATATTAAACCATCCCTGCATCGTTTTGAACACTTGGTGTTTTGACTATTATGTGTCGGGAAGAATTCTTTTCGGGTCGAATTTATTTGGAGTTCTGTAGGTTTCTTTTATGGTCATGGTCATCTCATTCTTAAGGGTAGGAAAGTTTTTTTCTACAATATTTTAAAGATATTTATTGTGCCTTTTAGTTGATAGTCTTTGCCCTCTTCTATTCCTATTATTCTTATATTTGGTCTTCTCATTGTGTCCTAGATCTCCTGGACATTTTGAGAGTGGAGCTTTTTGGTTTTTGCATCTTTTCTGACTTTTTTTTCTATGTTTTCAATGTTGTTGTTGGCCCTTGAGATTCTCTCTTCCATTTCTTGTAGTCTGTTGTTGATGCTTGCATCTGTGACTTCTGATTTCTTTTTTAGGGTTTTTATCTCCAGGGTTGTCTCTTTTTGTATTTTCTTTATTGTTTCTATTTTCTTTTTCCAATTCTTTCACCTGCTTGGTTGTGTTTTTCTGTAGTTTTGAGTAATTTTTGTGTTTCCTCTTGAAGAGCTTCTTATTTGTTTATGTTTGTTCTCCTTTAATTTTTTTAAGGGAGTTATTCACAGGCTTCTCCAAGATCTCCTTCATCATCATGAAGTATTATTTCAAGTCTGAGTATTGTTTTTCTGGAATGTTTGGCAATCCACTACATGCTGTGGTGGGAGGGCTGGATTCTTTTGTTGACAGGTTTTCTTGGTTTCCATTGCTTAAGTTCTTTTGCGTTCCTCTTTCCATCTTGTTATCTGTGATTATATTTCTTATTGTCAGTGAATGGTGCTGCCTGTCTCTCCTGTGGATCTGAGGGCCTGTTGACTCAGAAAGAAAATTGCTTCTGAGTGTTTGGCTTTTTGTGGGCGAGCAGTGAGTTCTTGTGGCAGTGGTGTGGAAGTTTTTATGAGGCTGTTCTGGGACCTCAGCCTTATGCCTACAGGTCCTGAGTACTACTGGTGGTGACCTGGCTCTTTTTCTAGGCCAAAAAAAAGACCCATTTTCAGAGACCACAGCACTCTCTGCTCTCTGAGAACTTCCAATGTGCCCTCCCTGTGCCTATGTGTTAGGTTCACTTCTGGTCCAGGTGTAAAAGTGCCTGTGGAGCTGATTTTTGAGCACTGTCTTTCCAGGGAATACCCTGGTTCCCTCTGACAAAGGCCTGGGCTTAACTGTGGGTCGGGAAAAAACCTTTTCCAAAAGTACGCCAAGTACTCTTTGTGCTCTGGCTACTCATGAAATAACCTCACCAGGCCTGTGAAAGAGGTTCTTTCCTGGTCCAGGTGGAGAAAGCTTGTGCATCTAGTCTCAAGCTCAGCCTTTCTGGGCAGATCCTGATTCTTTCTGACAGAAGTCAGGTCCTTACTGTGGGCTGGAAATAAACCTTTTCCACAATCACTGCCAAGCACTCTCTTTGCTCTGAGTTGGGTTATTTATTGATAAGATATCATCAATGAATAACAATACCTTGATTTCTTTCTTTCCAATTTGTATCCCCTTGATCTCTTTTATTTGTCTAGCTAGAACTTCAAACACAAGTTGAATAGACATAAAACAGTTTGAGAAACCTTGCCTTGTCTTTGATTTCAGTGGAATTACTTTAAGGTTTTCTCCATTTAATTTGCTGTTGGCTATTGGTTTGCTGCTTTTTGAGTTTATTATTTTTACATATCCATCTTGTACCCCTGATCTCTCCAAGACCTTTAACATGAAGGGATTTTGGATCTTCTAAAAAGAGCTTTCAGTATGTACGGGCATGATCATGTAAGTATTTTTCTTTTAGCTTGTTCACATTTCTGATTATGTTTATGGATTTTCATATATCGGACCTATCCCACATCACTTAAATGAAGCATATTTTATCAAATTAAAAGATATTTTCTTGTGTTCTCAGAATCAGTTTAAGAGTATTTTATTGAGTATATTTTCAGTGATATTCATAAGGATAATTGGTCTGAAATTCACATTTTTGTTGAGTCTTTGTGTGATTTAGGTTACACTGTGAATGTGGCTTCATAGATTGAGTTTAGCAACAATTCTTATGTTTCTACTTGTTGAATTGTTTGAGAGATGTTAGTATAAGTTCTTTCTCTAAAAGTCTGTTAGAATTCTGGGCTAAAACAATCTGCAGCTGAAATTATCCTGGTTTGAAAATTTTTTAATAACTACTTATACATCCATAAAGGTTTTAGGACTATTTAAATATTTTTAACTGATCCTTTTTTTAACATTGGAAAGTGGGGTCTATCTAAAACATCTATTTCATCTAGATTTTTCATTTTGTGGAGTACAAATTTTGAAGTAATAACTAACAACCATTTGAATTTCCTCAGTGTCTGTTGTTATGTCTTCATTTTAGTTTCTGATTTTGTTAATTTGGATGCCATCTCTGCCTTTTAGTTTAGCTGAGGATTTTATCTGTCTTACTGAATTTTCTCAAAGAAACAGCTTCTGGTTTTGTTGGCTCCTTGTATTGTTCTCTTTGTTTCAATTTTATGATTATTTCCTGACATTTACTCAGTTCGTGTAGGTTTGCTTCTTGTTTTAGAGCTTCCAGATATGTTGGTATTAGTATGAGATGTCTTCCATTTCTTCACAGAGGCCCTTAGTGCTATGAACTTTCCTCTTAACTGGTCTCCATTGTCCCCCATACATTTGAATGTGTTGTGCCTTCATTTTCATTGAATTCTAGAAACTCTTCAATTTCTTTCAGGATTTTTCCCTGATTCAGTAATCACTGTATAGAGAGTTGTTGTGTTGCTTTCACTGAAGTATCATATTCTTATTCTATTATGTTTTGTATTCCTAAGATTCTCTTACAGTTCTTTTTTATTTTCACTTGAGGATGCTTACATATCTTCTTCTTTTCTCTAGGTTTTTGATTTCCAGGATTCTCTCAATTTGTGTTTTCTTTATTGCTTTTTTCTCTTCCAACTTTATTTTTAAAAAGAGAGGTACATGTACAGATTTTTAAAGGCATTTTGGCATAATATTATATGGATATCTTTTTCTCAGTACTTAATACTTTTTAGATATGAGTTTATTAATAGTTTATATTGAATAAAAATAGCACACATGTAGAAACCATTATTTCATATTTCACTACTCCATATACAAATGTATAATATAGAGTTAATGAAATAGTGCAGTAGGTAAAAGAACTTCCCGTGAAACTTGGCAATCTCAGCTCAAACTTCAAACTGAAAGGACAGAGCTCAATTTCAGAAGTCATCCTCTCACCCCCATAACCTCTGATCCACACTCATGCACACAGCATACATATATACACCGCACATAACAATAGTAATTATCTCTACTTCAATTTTAGTGCATAATGTTCTCCACCATTGATATTTTCTATCATAAGCTTCCTATAATAATCTTATACTTTTCATAAATGCTTTTACAAATATGTCTTGGACTAGACTGTCAGCCCTAGAGAGACAAAACAGTTTTACTAGTTCTACTGTGTTTTATTGTTTTCACACAAGGGGAAATCCTACAGTATCACCACTAGATGTCAGTAAAGATCGAAAGATAGATGAACACAGTCAAGTCTTTGAACAGAGGTAATAATTTTTAAATACATTATAAGTATGTCCATCTGAAACCAATATAAACAGCACATTACCCTAATATATGTATTATATTAGGGATATATATATATATATATATATATATATATATATATATATATATAATATGATATTATAGATATACTTATTCTCTCTCTCTCTGGGTTCTGTTGATTCTTTGAATGGTTTTTTTTTGTTTCTATTTGGTTAATTTTTGCTTTGAGTTTGATTATTTTTTGCCATCTAGTCCTATTAGTTGTATCTTCTTTTTGTTCTAGAACTTTCAACTGTGCTGTCAAGTTGCAACTGTCTGCTCTCTCCAGTTGCCTTTTGGAGGCACTCAGAGTTACAAGTTTTCCTCTTAGTACTGCTTTCATTGCATCTCATACTTTTGGTATATTGTGCTTTAATTTTCATTAAATTCTAGAAAATCCTTGATTTCTTTCTTTATTCCTTCTTTGACCACGCTATTGTTGATTAGCACATTGTTTAGTTTCCATGTGTATGTTTTTTCTCTCTCTCTCTTTTTTTGTTTTTGTTTTTGTTTTTCTTAAAAACGAGCCTTAGTCCATGTTGATCTGATAGGGTGCATGGGAGTCTTCTTATATCTATTGAGGCTTGTTTTGTGACTGAGTATATGGTCAGTTTTGGAGAAGTGCAATGAGGTGCTGAGAAGAAGGTGTATTCTTTTGTTTTAGGGTGAAATGTTCTGTAGATGACTATTAATTCCATTTGGTTCATAACCTCTGCTAGTTTCACTGTGTCCTAGTTCAGTTTATGCTTACATGATCTGTCTGTTGATGAGAGTGAGGTGCTAAGGTCTCCCATTATTATTGTGTGTGGTACAATGTATGTTTTGTGCTTTAGTAGAATTTCTTTTATTAATATGGGTGCTCTTGTATTTTGAGCATATATGTTAAGGAATGAGAATTCCTCCTGATAAATTTTCCCTGTAATGAGTAAAAAGTTTTCTTCCTTATCTTTTCTTGATAACTTTTGTTTGAAATCTACTTTATTCAATATTAAAACGGCTACTCCATCTTGTTTCTCAGGGCCATTTGTTTGGAAAGATTTTTCCTAGCCTTTTACTCTGAGATAGTGTCTGTCTTTCTCTTTGAGATGACTTTCCTGCATGTAACAAAATACTAGATTCTGTGTATGTATCCAGTCTGATAGTCTATGTTTCTTTATTGGGGAATTGAGTCCATTTATGTTAACATATATTAAGGAACAGTGGTTGCTGTTTCCTGCTATTTTTGCTTTTAGAGGTAGAATTATGTCTGTGTGTCTTTCTTTTTTTGGTTTTTGCTTAGTTATTTTCTTGATTTTTCTAGGTTATAATTTTCCTATTTATGTTGGGTTTTCCATTTGTTATTCTTTGTAGGGCTGGATCTGTGGTCAGATATTGTGCAAATTTTGTTTTGTCCTGGAATATCTTGGTCTCTCCATTTATAATAATTGAGAGTTTTGCTGGGTATAGTAGCCTCCGCTGACATTTGTGTTCTCTTAGGGTCTCCATGATATCTGCCCAGGATTGTTTAGCTTTTTTAGTTTCTGTTGGAAAGTCAGGTGTAATTCTGATTGGTCTGCCTTTATATGTTATATGACTGTTTTCCCTTACTACTTTTAGTATTCTTTTTTTTTTTTTTTTTGGATACTTGGCATTTTGACTATTATGTGTCAGGAGCAATTTCTTTTGTGGTCCGCTCTATTTGGTTTTCTGTATGCTTCTTTTATGCTCATGGTCATTTCATTCTTAAGGGTAGGTAAGTTTTCTTCTATGATTTTGTTGAAGATATTTACTGTGCCTCTTAGTTGATATTCCTTGCCCTCTTCTATTCCTATTATCCTTAGGTTTGGTCTTTGCATTGTTTCCTGGATCTCCTGGACATTTTGGGTTAGGTGCTTTTTGGTTTTTTTATCTTCTCTGAATGTTTTGTCTATGATTTCATAGGTCTCTGAGATTCTCTCTTCCATCTTTTGTAGTCTGTTGGAGATGATTGCATCTGTGACTGCTGATTTTTTTTAGAGGTTTTCCATCTCCAGGGTTGTCTTCTTTTGTGTTTTTTATTGTTTCTCTTTCTATTTTCAATTCTTTCATCTCTTTGCTTGTATTTTACTGTAGTACTTTGAGTTCTTTGAGTGAATTTTGTGTTTCCTCTATATAAAGATTCTCTGTTTATGGTTGTCACCTGGTACTTGTTTAAGGGAGTTATTCCCACTCTTCTCGAAGATCTCCATCATCATCTTGAGGTATGATTTCAGGTCTGAGTCTTCTTTTTCTGGAGTGTTTAGCAATCCTTTTTTTTTTTTTTTTTTTGCTGTGGTGGGAGAGCTGCGTTTTGATGTTGCCAGGTTGTCTTGGTTTCCACTGCTTAATTTCTTTCACTTTCTTCTTGCCATCTTCTTGTCTGTGGTTATATGTGGTCTTGTTGTCAGTGACTAGCACCTGTCTCTCCTGTGGATCTGAGTACCTGTGGGCTCACGAAAAAAATTGCTTCTGAGTGTTCAGCTTTTTGTGGAAGAGCAGTGAGTTCTGGTGGCAGGTTCTCAGTTGTCTTTGTGGGTTCTGGTGGGGGAGCTCTGGTCGGGGAGCTCTTGTGAGGCTGCTCTCTGGGCTTGGCTCTTTTTCCACTAGTCCTGAATAGTAATATTGGGGATCTGGCTCTTTCTCTAGGCCCAAATTGACCCCTTTTGAGCAAATACAGCACTCTTCTCACTGAGAATTCATAGCGTGCCCTCCCTGTTCCTTCATGTCAGGTTCTTGTCTGGTTCAAGTATAAAAGCACCCATGAAGCTGATATTCCAGAACTGCCTTTCCCAGGTAGATCATGATTCTTTTGACACAGTCCCGGGCAATGCCTCCAAGCACTGTGTCTGTACCCCAGGTTACCTGCTGATCTAGGTGATGTCAAGTCTTCCAGCAAAGCTTTTCTGGGTGGGCAGATCCAGATCCAGGCGGGCAGATCCAGATCTTCTTTATTGTTTTTATTTTTGTTTTTATGCCTTGAACAGTTTCATTCATTTCTTTCACCTGTTTAATTGTATTTACCTGTATTTCCTTAAATGACATTAATTTTTAAAGTTATTTATCATCTTTATAAGGTTAGATTTATGGTAATTTTCTTCTATGGTTTGTTCAATGGTTGGAGGGGAAAGAGCTAAGCTGGATGTTCCTGGTGCTGAGGACCTGATGAATTCAGGAACATAGATGGCTGACAATGAAGCTCCAAGAATACAAATTATTTCCCCCTTGCTTATACAGACTTTGTAAAATGTAAACATATATATATATATATATATATATATATATATATATATATATATATATATATATATATATATATATATATATATATATATATATATATATAGTGTGTGTGTGTGTGTGTGTGTGTGTGTGTGTGTGTATTTGCACAAGTTTCTCAAAGAATATAAGAAATTGATAGAAATCTCAAGGTAAACTTTCATGAAGCTTTGAGCTACTTGTTTATTTTGCTGGGCACTGAACTTGGGTCTTTTGTTAGAGCAGTGCATGCTTTTATAACTGCTGAGGCACCTCTCTGGACCTTCATAAACTCCTGAGAACAGAGCAAGTTCTTGGTTTAAGAGAAGGTAAACATAAGATTATGCCCTAAGAATACAAGAAAGAAATAAAACATTCATATTAGCAGATATTCCAGAATTGGGCATGAACCACCAGACACTGACCATTATTGAATAATTAAGTAATTATTTTGCTAATCATCAAAGTTTTACCTTATTATTTATTTAAACCTATCTTTCTTATTTCACTTATGCTGAGTGAAATTTAACTGTCCACATTCCAGTGTTTTAGTGCCCCAAATGTTAAGTATACAAAGGCACAGAGCCAGGTATGTTCTGCTGTTCAGAGAGAACCTCATCTTTGTTAGAATTATAATTTATTATGTCACCTCAGTCTCTTAATGGGTTTTGTATACTAGTGCTGGAATTACCTGATCCCTGCATCTCCATCATTGATATTGATCTAGCTTGCAGGATTGTTTTATAAACCCAACGGGATATTTTTAGAGGGAATTTCGTTTGTTTTCTTAGTTGGTTGTTTATATATACATGTTTATATATATTATATATATATAATGGATTCTGTATTGAATGTAGGTTTTAAGTTAGGGACAGACAGTTGTAACTATTTCCCTTCTTGGTGTTGGGACCATCTGGCTTAAACCTGTGCACGCTGCCATTATTTGCTTGAGTTCACATGTGCGACAGTCCACTTGTATCTAAAAGGCCTTCTTTTCTTTTTGTCTTCCATACCCACTGATTCTATAAATCTTTCTTCCTCCTATTCTCCAGAAGTCCCAGATCTCTGAAGGGAATATTTTGATGGATACTTACTGTGTATTTTTGAATCTTACAAGATGTCCCAATCTCTGTATACTGTTCAGTCTCTGTATTTGTTCCTATCTACTGCAGAAGGAAGTTTATGTGATGTTGGCTGAGCAAGACACTGATCTTTGTGCTGTGATCTGTAGTAGTCAGGGGTCATTTTATTGTTACATTGCTTTAGTAGAAGAGTAGTATTTGGTTTCCTTGGCATGCATTGCTTGTCTGATTTCATGTATTTGACCACTTGAGAAGGGTCAGGTATGAAATATTTTTCATGGAGTGGGTCTTAAATCCAATCATGTAGTGGTTGGTTGAAAACTTGCAGTACTTTTGAATCTCTATTGCAACAATGTCTATTATAGGCAAGTCACTATTGTAGATCAAAGGCTTTGTAGCTAGTTGGTGCTTACATTCTCCTCTGGTACCATGCAGAGTTGTTTTCTGTATCATGAACACTGTTCAGTTGGAGTTAAGCTTCTAAAAAGGCACTAGCTAGACTTCTTTGTGTTCAATGGTTTATGTAGGTGTTATCTTCTGCAAATAGGATCTTAATGTCAATTTGAGAAAGAAATCAATTTTCTCAACAGTAATGTGAGTTTTTTGGGCTTTTCATTCTTCTTTTGTTGTTCAACAACTCAAGTTGTAAACTATTGTCAGTATAGAAGGTTACATTTGGTGATGAAAGATGCCAAAGTTATCACCTCCTATTATTTGGTGTTTCTATTTAGTATTTCTATTTATTATTTTGACTTGGAGTTGAAATCTTAGCAAACAAGGAGAAGCACAAGGTCCAGAAACATTAATGGACTTTTTCAAAGTCTATAAAGATTATACACACATACACACACACACACACATACACATACATCCACACACACACAAACACAGAGACACATAAACACGCATACATATATATATATATATATATATATATATATATATATATATATATATATAAAATTCCATTATTGCTTCTGTGAAACCTTTTTCTGGCTTCACATGAAGTGAATATACAGCCCCAGTAGTAGACCTGCAGGAGTTTGAAAGTCCTTGAGAAACTTAGCACTGTATCTGAATTTGCCCATTTCCTATTTAAGAGACCTTGTAATGTGTCTCAGTAACTTTATCTCTTGTCATTCTTTACTCAATAGTGGGAATAACAGGATTTTTAACTCAAGTGAAACCAAGTTTGTAAAAGTTGAAAAGTGTTTTGCAAATGAGGCTTATTACTGAAAACCAAGTTGTTTGTAGTTATGCTAATATCAAGAAAAATCTTATTACTTTTATTTTATTTCTCCAGGTGACTTTGGTTTTATGGCAGACAATGGCACCAGGTTTACAGAATTTATTCTGATGGGGTTCCAGCTTCATGCAGAGATACAGTTGATTCTCTTCTTCATGTTTGTGGCCTTTTATCTTATCACCATTGTTGGAAACCTGGGCATGATCATGCTAATTCAGAGTGACCCACGGCTCCACACTCCCATGTACTTCTTTCTCAGCCATCTGTCCTTCCTTGACATTTGCTACTCATCTGTTATTGTACCTCAGCTACTGGAGACCTTGGGGAATAATAAGATGGTCATCAGTTATGAGCGCTGTGCTACCCAATTCTTCTTTTTTACCTTGTATGCTAGTACTGAGTGTTTCCTTTTGGCAGTGATGGCCTATGACCGCTATGTGGCTGTATGCAACCCCCTCCTATATGCCATGGCCATGACACCACAGATGCGCCTGGGGCTGGTTGCTGCAGCATACTCTGGTGCAATGGTAAATACTGTAGTCCGGACTGGATGTACTTTTTCCATATCCTTCTGTAAATCTAACCAGGTGGATTTCTTTTTTTGTGACCTCCCACCTCTGCTGAAGCTTGCCTGCAGCGAGACCAAGTTACGGGAACAGGTGATCTTTCTTTTGGCTTTTTTGGTCATCACCACTAGTGTTTCAGTGATACTTGTATCTTATCTATTCATTATCTGGGCTATTCTGAAGATTCGTACAGCAGGCGCCAAAGCCAAGACCTTCTCTACTTGTGCATCTCACATGATTGCTGTGGCTCTTTTTTTTGGAACACTCATATTCATGTACTTGAAAGGTAACATGGGTAAATCCCTCTGGGAAGACAAGATTGTGTCTGTATTTTATACGGTGGTGATCCCTATGCTGAACCCAATGATCTATAGCCTGAGGAACAAGGAAGTTAAGGAGGCTCTGAAGAAAGCTTTCAAGAGAATTAAGGCTTCTCACGATAGTAAGACTTGAGGATCATCAGTCCAGAAATTTCTATCCACTGTGCCTTTACTTTGTCTCCTTTGCTCTCAGAATTGCACTGGTATATTAAAGCAGAAAATGTAAGTTTGGCTTCCAGAACTGTATTAGCTGTATGATTTTGAGCAACAAATGTTTTGTATTATTTCCTGACACAAATGCACTTTTATTAAGGATGTAGAGAAGGCTTAGTGGTTGAGATGGTATCCTAATTGTGAAGGTCACTCGAATTCAGTTCCCAACATACATCTAAGATGTTACATATAGCTCTGGATTTATGGAAATCTTCTGGCTTTCGTGTAGACTGTCTCTCTCCTCCATCATCTCTCTCACATACAACTTACATGATTACATGATTAAAAATAAAGATATTTTCTCTGACTTTTAAAAAACTTATTTATTTATTTACATTCCAGTCTTTGCCTCCCCTCCTCACTGCTGGTTCCTCTCCCCAGTTTCTTATTCTATTCCTATTCCCCTTGCCTCTAAGTGGATGTTTCCCCTCCCATCCTACCATGCATTCCATTTCCTTGGGGTCTCATGTCTCTCAAGGATTAGGTGCATCTTCTCCCATTGAGAGACTGGGATGGTTGCTAATGAAAAATTCTGTGAAATTGAATGCTCTGATGTAGAACAAGTGTGAAGGAATCTTAGTGTAAAATGCAAGCCGTGAATTCAGGAGGTCAGGCACAGAGACTTGCAAGTTTACCTAGGGACTTGTGAATTTTATTCCAAGAGCAGGATGGGAAATGTTAGTTCTAAATTTTCAGAAGCCCCCTTTCCTGTAATTGGCTGGCTCTGAAAGGAGTCTAGTGGTGATGGAGATAGAGGAGCATAGCTTTAATATTCTAGTGAAAAGCAATGTATTTCTGAGATACCATCTAATGCTTCTCATTCTACTTTTAGTAAAGGGAAAACTAGGAGGCAAATGACTATGGTGTGGAATTAGTACTGATTTTTAGCAAAATAGTGAAGCTTACAAACATAATTTGATAATGTCTGCCTTTATGTTGGCGCACATTCCCTTGCATAATATCAGGTATATAGACTTGCCAATTGTGATGGTTTGAATAGATATGGCTTCCATAGACTGATGCATTTGAGTGTTCAGTGGATAGGGAGGGTCTCTATTAGGAGGTATGGCTTTGTTGCAGGAGGTATTGTCTTGTTGGAAGACATGTGTCACTGTGGGATGTAAGCTCTCTAATGATCAAGCTATGCCATGTGTGGCATACATTCTATTTCTGCTGTCCTTTGATCAAAGTGTAGAGCTCTCATGTTTTCCAGAACCATCTCTACCTGCATGCTGCCATGATTTTCTCCATAAAAAATAATTGACTAAACCTCTGAAACTTTAAATGCTGTTAATTATATGTATATAATTAATATGTATTAAATCTTGTATAGAAGCTACTGTGGTCATTGTGTTTATTTATAGCAGTGATACCCAAACTAAGACAGAATGGCAGAAGTTGGTACCAGGAGTAGGACATTGGTTTGGGAAGCCATATATATATATATAATTTTTTGGAGTAATGTAAACTAAAGGAATCTGGGATTAGAAAATCAAAGTGGGGATTTATGTTACATCCTGGTAGAAACATAAAAGACCATAATGATAACATACTAAACTTCTGAAACTATAAGTTAGCTCCAATTTTTTTCCTTTATATGTGTTTCTGTAGTAATGGGGTCTCTTTAATTCAATAAAACCAAAAATACAACACCAGTTTTTAAAGTGGTTGTTTTCTGTATGCTATACTGTGATAAGGAGCTTAAAACCATTCATTTCATGGGGGATTTTAAATAAAAAGCAAATGTACAAAATATTGGTCTAAGGTGTTCTGTCTTGGGGGTAGTGGGAATTAGTTACCCCACTTCTCCCCTCCCAATTTCTACCTTGTAAGTATAAGTCAACTCTACTTATAGTTGAATAATTTTGTATAATAAATGTATGCTTATTAAAATATCTAAAACAAAATGATCTTCTTAGTATTTGATCCAAGTATAATTGCTTCTAGAATACATTAAACCAAGAGAAATGAAGCTTTAGTTATTTTAGATTCTGATTTATTGTTATATAAAGAGTGTTTTGTATTCACACATATATAGATAACATGCTAATGCAGTTTCCACAGAGGCTAGAAGACAGTGCTAGATTCCCTGGAACTGAAGTTGTAGATTATTGTGAGCTGCTGTATGGATGTTGAAAATTGAACCCTAGTCTCTATAAGAACAAGAAGTTCTCATAATTACTGAACAATCTGCCTAGCCACAAAGGTCAGTTTGTTTAATTTTCAAGAGAGAAATTTGAATAAAGTAAACCTTCAAACTGAACTTTTAAAACTGGCAATGACTAAAGTCTATATTCTCATCACTTACAAAATTCTAATATGTGTCACTTACAGTGGTTGCAACTACATGTATAGAAGACCAGCACAGTAACAAACTAGTCTGTATCCCAGCATAGATTTAGAGTGGTGCATGGAATTCCACTCCTAGTTAAGGAGATATTGGCAATTGATGGATGCTAAGGTAGGGAGAAAAAAAAGTTGTTCTGTTTTGTTTTTAGTTGTGGGCCCTGAAAGCTACTCAATCTTTAGTAGACGATCCTACACATACAGGCAAATCTAAACAAAACCAGGGAGGCAAATATGATGGGGAACACAGGGAGAACATTAGCAGGGATAAAATAAAGACTTAATTTGCTGAAACTGTTATATTTATGTATGAAAATTCCAGGCAATAATTGGTATGTATTCACCTAATAAGTGGATATTAGCCAAAAAATACAGAATTCCCAGGATACAATTCACAGAACTCAAAAAGACTAAGAGGCTGAATGATCTAAGTGAGGATGCATCAGTCCCACTTGGAGGGTAGAAAAATATAACTTGGAGGGTAGAAAAATAATATAATTTTATAAATTTTTATAAAATATAAAAATTTACAGGAAAGGGTAAAGGTTAGAGGAACCTGGGTGGGAAAGGAAGAGAGGAACTCAATCAAGTGTGTGTGTGTGTGTGTGTGTACAGGACTGAATCCCCTGAAACAGGCAACCTTCAGAGATAGGAGGTAGGGGGACCCTCTATAATGTACCAGAGACCTGGGAGGTGAGAGATACTCAGGACTCAAAGAGAAAGACCTTAGATGAAATGTCCTACAGTGGGGGAGAGGGAAATGGTAGAGTATACTTCCAGTAAAAAGACAGGGCTTCAAGTAGAGGGATTAGGTTGCCATTCTACAGTCAAAAACTCTGACCCATATGGTTCATGTCTGAAAATACTGCTGGAACAAAAATGGAGAAGAGCCTGAATAAAAGGAGGTCCAGTGACAGGGCGAATTTCATTCTGACTCAGTGGGAGGACCCAAGACCTGACACTATTACTGATGCTGTGGTGTGCTTACAAACAGGGGCCTATCATGACTACCCTCTAAAAAGACCAGAAAGCAGCTGAAAGAGTCAGATGCAGATATTTACAACCAACTAACAGATAGAAGATAGAGACTCTTCTGAATGACTTAGGGAAAAGATGAAAGAAGCTAAGGAGGAGAGCAACCCCGTAAGAAGACGAGCAATATCAAGTAACCTGAACTCCTGAGATCTCTCAGACACTGCGCCATCAACCAGGTAGCATACCCTAGCGTATATGAGGCCCCAACACATATACATCAAAGGACAGTTGGGTCTGTACTCAGTCACAGAAGATGAACCTAACCCTCAAGGGACTTGGGTCCCCACAAAATGTAAATGTCTTGTGGGGTGGGTGGGAGTGGGATGAGGACATCCTCTTGAAGACTAGAGACAGGGGTGGGAAGAGAGAAAGGATATATGTATGGTATATGGAACACTCAGTGGTTCAACTGGGAGGGAAATAGAGTTTGGAGTGTACAAAACGGTTAAAGCATAAAAATTAAAAAAAAATACGTCAAAAATTATATATATATATATATATATATATATATATATATATATACATACATACATACATACATACATACATATATACATACATACATAGATATCAAAGAGTATAGAAATGAGGCCACAATAATTGATCTCATTTTAGGAGCAGGGTTTAATGGGTAATGAAGGCATATGACCCATATTACTCATGATCCTGTGCCCTTTCATAATTGCTTGTATAATTTTGTTTGTAGAGTATGAGATGAATAGTAAGGCTTTGAGATTTGGAGATGGGGGAACAGTCATCTTTTGTACTTTGTGACAGAGACCAGGTGCCTTGTTAAGAGGCCCCCAGGAAATAAATATCTCTCCTCAGAGACCATTTTAATCACTCTATGGGGATCTCAGTGTTTTGTAGCCACAAATTAATGCCTTCTCTTAAAAGTGTTTGTGTTAGACTTAGAAGCATATAAGAAAAGGCTGTTATCCAACTTTTTCATCCAACTGATCTACACTCAAGATGAAGAATATGTTCTGGCCAGATTTAGTAGCTTCTGGAAACAAAAAAAAGAGAGTCTTTGGTAGGGCAGATGACTAGAGGGATCTCAGGAGTTATTGCAGAAAGACTGTCAAGGGAAGAGTGACTCTCTCTCTCTCTCTCTCTCTCTCTCTCTCTCTCTCTCTCTCTCTCTCTCTCTCTCTCTGTGTGTGTGTGTGTGTGTGTGTGTGTGTGAATTTGAATGAAAGGAAAGGACATTGAGGACCTAAGATGTTCTCAGGTAACTAATAGTGTGGGGAGGTCAAAAGAAGTCAGCAAACCCCTGCTGCTTAAGGCAGTGTTGCCCCTGTATGCCCTAAAGATAATTCTCCATCCTGTCAATGGAGCAAATTGACCTTATTTAGACTGAGAAAAGGCAATGAATAAAGAGAAAAAGAATATCAGTTGGTAAAGCCAAATTTGATCAAACTGGCCTGTTTCTCTTGACCAGTAAGTATCAAACCAAATAACCTGAACCAAATTTCTTTATCATTCTTCCCAGCACTTTCATTCAGCGCTGGCCCAACCACCAAAAATTTAGGTTTTCATTTTGTTCAGCACCTTGTCTGCCATGCTTCCCTGTGTTTCAGCCAAATGACAATTTATTCTCTGGCTTCAAATCCTCTAAGCCTGCATTACCATTTGAGTTAAACAGTAGCTACTGAAAGAAATGAAGAAATCTTGTGGAATCATTATCAAGGTAAGCATTATCTATGATGTGTACAGCTTTGTTCTCAATGACAATTAGACTATTTTTTAGCTGTTCTGTCTTTAGCCTTAAATGTGGTCACAGCTGCCTCATCCATAGGAAGAAGAAAATTTATTTACAAAGTGGATTTGAGGATGAAATGAATACATGTCATGCAGAATACAGTCTATCAATGTTTTTTATCATTATCAATATTGCTTTTGTAAAAATATATTTTTATAAAACCAAACGATTTCTTTCTGTTAAGTTGAACATTTTAAGATAAGAAATAGAAGTCTGAAACCTAGAAAGAATTTATGAAAAGCACTGATATTTTTAGGTGCGTTCAATTAATTTCTTATGTTTAGTGTGTTTTGTGATTTTGAAACTGAAATACAATTATAATATTGTTCTCTTTATGTAAGATGCTTCATATCTTATTGGATAACTTTGTTTTATAAATCATATTAAGCCCATACTGAGTGCTTAACTCACAGGGAACATTTACTGTCTGGAGAAGGAATAATGAAGATATCCTTCTTGTAAAACCTGTGGTACAAATAGCCATATGTTGGTAATGTAAGCAGTGGGGAGGAACTTGGAGACAGGAAAGCATAAGATCTTCTAGGGAGAAGTGATGTTCAGCCTGAAGCACAGAGCCATCAGAGAATGGAGGACTTATCAAAGGTGCCAATAGTTTAGTATATTTGGGGAAATCGTGGGAGAATGAATTGTCACTATGTGTGTTAGGACTGGTAAGTAAATGGGTACATAAGAAAAGAAGTAGGGATATTAAGATAGTTAGTCCCAACATATTGAAGATGCTAAGTAATAGCCTACTGTTAACAGCTTTCCATGGATAGATTTTGGTCAAAGGGGTAAACCATAATAAAATTAAACTTTTATAAATATCATTATGTCAATTGATACCTGAATTCAAATAATTAGCACTAATTGGCAAAAAGTTAATCTGACTCAGGGGTAAGGAAGAGGAGTTAGCGGGTTCTTAGATGTTCAAATGCATCTTAGAAAAGTGACCACATACCAGCTGTATAAGCTTAGGTTGAATCACAGGACTTGTACGGCTACTTTGCATTTCAACTGGGACTACACACTCTCTTGTTCTTCATGAATTCACACGTGTTTTATTTTTTCTCAATATCCATTCTTTTTTCTCAAAATCCTAGGATGACTACTACAGAACTCTCTTGAAGACAGGAATTAGAATGCATCACTTAGGAAATCCTCTCTCTAGTACCTGTAATATTTCCATATGTTCAAAAATATACACTGTTCTTGCAAGGGTATCCTATGTTCGCCATCCTGGCCTTTTTCTGATGCTCTCTTAAGTACCACTGGCTTTATGGCCAAGGTGAACTTCACTTTGGTGACGGAGTTCCTCCTCATAGCATTCACTGAGCACCCAGAATGGGGGCTCCCTCTTTTCCATCTGTTTTTATTTATCTATCTCTTTACTTTGCTGGGAAACTCAGGCATGATTGTTTTGATCCGCATGGATAACAAGCTCCATACCCCAATGTACTTCCTTTTAAGCCACCTCTCTTTTATGGACATCTGCTACTCCTCTGTCACTGTTCCTCAGACAATGGCTGTGCTGCTGGAACATGGGGCAGCTTTATCCTATGGGCGCTGTGTCACTCAGTTTTTCCTGTTTACTTTTTTTGGATCCATTGATTGCTACCTCTTGGCACTCATGGCCTATGACCGTTATGTGGCTGTGTGCCAACCTTTGCTTTATGTCACCATCATGACACAGAAAGCCCTTCTAAGTTTTGTGGCTGGGGCTTACATTGCTGGCTTCCTCAGTGCTTTGGTAAGGACAGCCTCAGCATTTACCCTATCTTTTTGTGGAAACAATGAAATCGACTTCATTTTCTGTGACCTTCCTCCTCTGTTAAAGATGACCTGTGGTGAGAGCTATATTCAAGAATTGGTGATTTTTGTTTTCGCCATTTTCGTCATCCCTGCTTGCATGGTGGTGATTTTAGTTTCCTACCTGTTCATCATTGTGGCCATTCTGAGGATCCCTTCAGCAGGAGGCCGGGCCAAGACCTTCTCAACATGTGCTTCCCATCTCACTGCAGTGTCACTCTTCTTTGGGACTCTCATTTTTATGTACCTGAGAGATAACTCTGGTCAGGCCTCAGAAAAGGATAGAGTTGTGTCTGTGTTCTACACAACAGTAATTCCCATGTTGAATCCCCTCATCTATAGTTTGAGGAACAAGGAAGTGAAGGAAGCACTAAGGAAAATTTTCAACAGAGTCAAGACTTCCTAGCCTCTTCTCACCTTGGGAGTTCCAAGAAGAACCCATTCTCAAATTCCAGCACTTTAGAATTTATTTATTTACATTATGCTCAATATTTCAACTTGGATATCATAATACATGGTTTTTTAAAAAGTGACAATCTTCAACTCTGGCGAGAGACAAGAAGAAATTAAAATGTCGGCTGAGGAAGAGATTTGAGTATGGACTATGGCTCTCAGAACTTGTGCAATTTAAATCTGGCAGGTCTCACTACTCTCTGTGATAATAGAATCACACAACCCTGGAGTGGACAACAAACATTACCATGGCCTGTGTGGAAGTCCACAAGATGCCAAACAAAAGCTCCAGGACACTTAGTGACTGCCAATGTTTAGAGTCACAACACAACCAAGGTGGCTAACCACACCTGGGGAAAGAGCAGAAGAGACTGAAGGGGGGTGGCTCTTAGGGAAGGATAACACTCTACTTGTCTCAGTTTCATTCTCTTTCAGGATTTAGAAGGACCCTTCTGACTCACACCTCCTCAACTGCAATTCCCCATGAGGCCTTGAGGGGCAGATGTGCCCTCAGGAGAGATTTCAACTTTAGCATACATGACCATCACATATTAAGAATTGTATTAGGAAAATAAGCTCTCCAGTGGCTATGATGTTTTCAAAAACAAATCACATGACATTTAGCAAGTGTTATAATTATCTTGTTATTTATCTTCTTCTAATAAAAATGCAATGTGCTCACTAAAAAACAATTGTAATTTTGCAAAAGTTTTAATAAAAAGAAAGTTTTGAAAATCTCATTTAATCAACTCATTATGCTTAATAGTTAGATTCTGTTCATTTTATCACTTTCTTATATGTAGTTTATTAAAAATATGATCAGTTTATTAATATACCCATTTATCAAGTTGCCTATCTTATTGTGATATGTTTTATTCACTTCAATATAACTTGCAGAAAACATTAAAACACAACCACTATGATCTTTAAATCATGCTTTTGTTTGAGATAAAATTTTTTTTAATTTTAATTTTAAATAAAAACCTTCAAAGACATGGTGCTATGTAATCAACTCAGACCTCAAACTGTCTGTAGGGAAGGATAAGCTTGTATTCTTGATCTTACTTTCTTTGCCTTATAATTGCTATAATTAAAGTTCCCTGTTACTTGCTCGGCTTATGCAATTATTAGGAACAAACCTAGGACTTTATGCTTGGTAGGAAGACATTAACTTATCCAAGTGAGTTATTTTCTTTCCCTACATGACATGTAAATATATTCATTTATTTCTATCCATGTGTGTGCATGCAAATAGGTGGAGTGTGTGTGTGTGTGTGTGTGTGTGTGTGTGTGTGTAAGTCCAAAAGGGCTATCAGGTAACCTATTCTATCATACTCTGCCTCTTTGTTTGAGAAAGAATCTTTTCCATGTTTGCTTTTTCTGGGTTAGCCTGGAAGCCAGGAAATCCTTATGATTTTCTTGTCTTTTACCACTAGAGGTGGTATTGCAGCACTTATGCAACTCCAGGTGATAATGTCAGTTGTTTTATTATGATTTTGCCATAAGTATACTCAATCACTGAACTATCTCCTCAGAGAAACATTTTATTTTTAATTATTTAATTACTTTTAGTTATTAAATCATTATTGTTCAATAGCCCAATTAATGAAGGTGACTTATTCAAACTATTTTTCTGATCCTAGTAGGTTTTTAGTTTTTATTTGTTGTTGTTATTGTGTTTTATATTTGTTTGCTTCTTTTTGTTTTTGCCATGGTGTTTTACTAGAAACTCCATGAAAAATCTTGGTCAGCACATTTTTCCACTCAAAACATGTCCTGTTACTTCTTCAATCCATCTATTCTAGATTTCTCCTGTTCTGCTGAATGTTTTGAAATTTCTTTGATGGGATCACACATCTCCATTGCTCTTTATGATATTCCTTGTATCTGTACCACAGACTTGCATATCCTGTTCTTACAGTATATGTTTGTTTGCTGTATATGAGTGTATATGTACACATATAACAAACTGTAGTTACTATTATTATATTAAACTAATATCTGCCTTATGTAATACAAAAAAGAAAGAGAAGTTCAGATCAATATTATTTATGAACATTGATGAAAAAATACTCAACAAAATCCTTGCAAACAGAATTCAAAAACACATTGAAACAATCATTCACTATGATCAAGTAGGCTCAATCTCTGGGATGATATGGTTTAATATATGGAAATCCATCAACGTAATCCATCATATTAAAAAACTCAAAGAAAAAAACCACATGGTCATCTCACTAGATGTTGATTAAGCATTTGTCAAAATTCAACACCCCTTCATGTTAAAAGACTTGGAAAGAACAAGAATCCAAGGCTCATATTTAAACATAATAAAAGCAATATAAAGCAATTCCATAGCCAATATCAAACTTAACAGTGAGAAACGTGAAGCTATACCACTAACATCAGGGACTAGACAAGGCTGCCCACTCTCCACCTACCTATTCAACATAGTACTGGAAGTCCTGTCCAGGAGCAATTAGACAGCAAAAGGAAATCAAATGGATACAAATTGGGAAGGAAGAAGTAAAAACATGACTGTTTGCAGATGACATGCTAGTGTATGTAAGTGACCCCAAAAATTCCATCAGAGAATGTTTGCAGCTGATAAACAAGTTCAGCAAAGTGGCTGGATATAAAATTAACTCAAATAAATAAGTAGCCTTCCTCTACTCAAAGGACAAACATGTGGAGAAAGAAATTAGGGAAAAGATACCCTTTACAATAGTCACAAACAATATGAACTATCTTGGTGTGACTCTAACTAAGCTAGTGAAGGAACTGTATGACAAAACTTCAAATCTCTGAAGGAAAAAATCAAAGATCTCAGGAAATGAAAAGATCTCTCATGCTCATGGATTGGAAGTATCAACATTTTAAATATGGCCATTTTACCAAAAGCAATTTACAAATTCAATGCAATTCCCATTAAAATACCAACCCAATTCTTCATAGAGTTTGAAAAAGCAATGTGCTATTTCATCTTGAATAACAAAAGACCTAGAATGGGGATATCCATCCCCAACATCATGAAAACATCTGCATGAATCAGCCTCCATTACCTCAATCTATATTACAAGGCAATTCTGTTAAAAACTGCATGTTACTGTTACAGAGATAGTCATGTGTATCAATGGAATAGAATAGATGATCCAGAAATGAGCCCTCACATATATGGTCACTTGAGTTTTGACAGAGGAGTTATAAACATTCCACTTAAAAAAGAGAACCTCTTCAACAAATGGCATTGGTTGAACTGGCACTCAGCATGCAGAAAAATGAAAATAGGCACTTTCTTATATCCTTTTACAAAGCTCAAGTGCAAGTGGATCAAAGATCTCCACATTAAACCATGTAAACTGAAACTATTGGAAGAGAAAGTAGGGAAAACCTTAGAACACATAGGCACAGGAGAAATTTTTTTTAAATAGAACATCAATGGCTCGTGCTCAAAGGTCAACTATCGTTAAATGGGACTTAATGAGATCGCAAAGTTTCTGAAAGTCTACTGACATGGTCAAGGAAACAATAAGGCATCCAAGAGATTGGGAATATTTACAAACCCCTCATCTGATAGAGGCCTAATATCAAATGTATACAAAGAACTCCAGAAGTTTGACCAAAGAGAACCAAACAACCCTATTTACAAAATGGGGTACAGAGCTAAACAAAATGTTCTCAATTGAGGAATATCGAATGTCTGAGAAACATCTAAGGAAGTGGTCAACATCCTTATTCATCAGGGAAATGCACTCAAAATAACCCTGATATTCTACTTCATACCAGTCAGAATGGCTAAGATCAAAAAATCAGATGACAGCAGATGCTGTCAAAGATCTGGAGAAAAAGGAACTCTTATCCACTGTGGTTGGGGTTGTAAACTGTTGCAACCACTCCGGAAATCTGTCTTGCTCTTTCACAGAAAACTGGACATAGTACTACCTGAACACTCAGTTATTCCACATCTGGGCACATACCCCAGTGAATCTCCAACATACAACAAAGACACATGTAACACAATGTTCATAGCAGCCCTATTTATAATAGCCAGAAGCTAGAAAGAATTCAGATGTCCTTCAGTAGATGAATGGATAGAAAAATTTTGGTACATTTACAAAATGGAGTACTACTCAGCTATCAGAAACATTAACATTATGAAATTCTTATGACAATGGATTCATGTAGAGAATATTATCCTGGGTGAGATAACCCAGTCACAAAAGAACAGACATAATATGCAGTCACTGATAATGGTATACTAACCCCAGAAAGTTCTGAACACCTCAGAAACAACTCACAGATAATATGAAGTTTAAGAAAAAAGGCCTAAAATGATGTAAAATCATTATGCTTAATCTGTACAAACCAAGAAAACTTTGAGTATTTTCATGTTACTTATTGTATTACTTGTACTTTATGCTCATTGTAACTATTAAGATTTTAATGCATACTATCAAACCTTTAAAAAAAGTCAAGTACTGACAAAAATGTATCCATATACTTTCATGCAAAAATGCTTTTAAAATCTGTACATTTATCTTTGTTTTTTTTTTAAAATAAAAATGTTCAGTAAAAAAAGATTAAACATGATAATATTCCTAGTATTCTTTTTTTTTCCTAAAAAGAAAATGATTCTATTGCTATCAACCTATAGCCGCAGCATTCCATTGTTTCTTGTTTCTTTTTTTTTAAACAACTTTATTTTACAAAACAAAGATAAATGTACAGATTTTAAATATTTTTTGCTTAAAATTATACATTTTTGTCAGTACTGTTTTTTCAGACATTAAAATAATTTTTACATAAAACCATGTGAATATATTTTTTTAGTCAGTACTTGATTTTTTTCAAGGGCTTGACAATATGCATTGAAAACCTAATAGTTACAATAAGCGTAAAGTACATGCAAAACAAAACGCAACATGGAAATACTCAAAGTCTTCTTGTTTTGTAAATATATGTATATTTTTTTGTTTTATTTCTTGGTCTTCATACAGTCTGTGAGTTGTTTCTGGGGGAGTGCAAGCCTCTGGGGTTAGCATCCCACTATCAGTGACTGCATATTATGTCTGTTCTTTTGTGACTGGGTTATCTCACTCAGGATGATATTCTCTAGATGCAGCCATTTTCTTAAGAATTTGGTTAAGTCATTGTTTCTGGTGGCTGAGTAGTATTCCATTGTGTATATGTACCACAATTTTTGTATCCATTCATCTTCTGAAGGACATCTGGGTTCATTTTAGCTTCTGGCAATTATAAATAGACCTGCTATGAACATTGTGGTGCATATATCTTTGTTGGGTATTAAAGTGTCTCTGGGGTATATGCCCAGAAGTGGAATAGCTGGGTCTTCAGGTAGTATTATATTCAATTTTCTGAGGTATCGCCAGATAGATTTCCAGAGTGGTTGTATTAGCTTGCAACCCCACCAACAGTAGAGAAGTGTTCCTCTTTCTCCGCAGCCTCACCAGCATCTGCTGTCATCTGAGTTTTGGATCTTGGCCAATCAGACTGGTGAGAGGTGGAATCTCAGGGTTGTTTTGATTTGCATTTCCCTGATGGCTATGGATGTCGAGAACTTCCTCAGGTGTTTCTTGGCCATTCGGTGTTCCTCAACTGAAAACGTTTTGTTTAGCTCTGTACCCCATTTTTTAATAGGGTTATTGATTCTCTGATGTCTAGCTTTTTGAGTTCCTTATACACCTTGGATATTAGGCCTCTATCTGATGTGGTGTTGGTAAAGATCTTTTCTCATTCTGTTGTTTGCCATTTTGTTTTTTTGACAATGTCTTTAGCCTTACAGAAACTTTGCAATCTCATTAAGTCCCATTTGTTAATCTTTGACCTTAGAGCTTGAGCCATTGGTGTTTTGTTCAAAAAATTTTCTCCTGTACCTATGTGTTCTAAGGTTTTCCCTACTTTCTCATCTAATAGTTTCAGTGTATCTGGTTTAATGTGGAGATCTTTGATCCACTTACACTTGAGCTTTGTACAAGGAGATAAGAAAGGGTCTATTTTCATTCTTTTGCATGCTGAGTGCCAGTTGGACCAGCACCATTTGTTGAATAGGCTGTCCTTTTTCCATTGAATGTTTACTGCTCCTTTGTCAAGAATCAGGTGACCATATACATGAGGGCTCATTTCTGGATCTTCTATTCTATTCCATTGATCCACATGCCATTTCTGTACCAGTACCATGCAGTTTTCAGCACAATTGCCTTGTAATATAGCTTGAGGTCAGGGATAGTGATTCCCGCAGATTTTTTTTGTTTTTGAGGATGGATTTCGCTATTCTAGGTCTTTTGTTATTCCATATGAATTTGTACATTGATCTTTCCAATTCCATGAAGAACTGGGTGGGAATTTTGATGGGGATTGCATTAAATCTGTAGATTGCTTTTGGTAGAATGGCCATTTTTAAGATGTTGGTTTTTCTAATCAGTGAGCATGGGAGATCTTTCCATTTTCTGAGATCCTCCTCAATTTCTTTCTTTAGAGGTTTGAAGTTCTTGTCATACAGGTCCTTCACTTGCTTAGTTAGAGTCACACCAAACATTTCATAGTTTTTGTAACGATTGTGAAGGGTATGTTTTCTCTAATATCTTTCTCCACATGCTTTTCCTTTGAGTACAGGAAGGCTACTGATTTGTTTGAGTTAATTTTGTATCCAGCTACTTTGCTGAACTTGTTTATCAGCTGTAGGAGTTCTCTGGTGGAATTTTTTGGGTCACTCAAGTACACTATCATGTCATCGGCAAAGAGTGATGTTTTTATCTCTTCCTTTCCGATTTGTATCCCCTTGATCTCCTTTTGCTGTCTAATTGCTCCAGCCAGGACTTCCAGTACTATGTTGAATAGGTAGGGGGAGAGTGGGCAGCCTTGTCGAGTCCCTTATTTTAGTGGGATTGCTTCAAGTTTCTCGCCATTAAGTTTGATGTTGGCTGTTAGTTTGCTGTATATTGCTTTTATTATGCTTAAGTATGGGCCTTGGATTCCTGTTCTTTCCATGACTTTTAACATGAAGTGGTGTTAGATTTTGTCGAATGCTTTCTCAGAGTCTAGTGAGATGACCATGTGATTTTGGTCTTTGAGTTTGTTTATATGGTGGATTACGTTGATGGATTTCCTTATGTTAAACCATCCCTGCATTTCAGGGATGAAGCCTACTTGGTCATGATGAATCATTGTTTTGATGTGTTCTTGGATTCGCTTTGCAAGGATTTTGTTGAGTATTTTTGCATCAATGTTCATAAGTGAGATTGGTCTGAAGTTCTCTTTCCTTGTAGGGTCTTTGTGTGGTTTAGGTACGAGGGTTATTGTAGCCTCAAAAAATGAGTTGGGTAATATTCCATCTGATTTTATCTTTTGGAATATTTTGGCGAGTATTGGTGTTATATCCTCAATAAAAGTCTGATAAAATTCTGCACTGAACCCGTCTGGACCTGGGCTTTTTTTTTTTTTTTTTTTTTTTTTTTTTTTTTGGTTGGGAGGCTTTTGATGACTTCTTCTATTTCTTTAGGTGTTATAGGATTATTTAGATGGTTTACTTGGCCTGGTTTAACTTTGGGACCTTGTATCTGTCTAGGAATTCATCCATTTCCTCCAGATTTTCCAATTTTGTGGAGTATAAGTTTTTGTAGTAGGATATGATGATTTCTTGAATTTCCTTAGTTTCAGTTGTTATGTCCCCACTTTCCTTTCTGATTTTGTTAATTTGGATACTTTCTCTTTGCCCTCTAGTTAGTCTTGCTAGGGGTTTATCAATCTTGTTGATTTTCTCAAAGAACCAACTCTTGGTTTTGTTGATTTTTTCAATGGTTCTTTCTGTTTCTATTTGGTCTATTTCTGCCCTAATTTTGATTATTTCTTGCCGTCTACTCTTTTTGGGTATATCTGCTTCCTTTTGTTCTAGGGCTTTTAGCTGTGCTGTCAGGTTGCTGATGTGAGCTCTCTCCAGTTTCTTTTTGGAAGCACTTAGGGCTATAAGTTTTTCTCTCAATACTGCTTTCATTGCATCTTATAGGTTTGGTTATGTTGTGTTTTCATTTTTGTTGAATTCTAGAAAATCCTTAATTTCTTTCCTTATTTCTTCTTTGACCCTGCTATCCTTTAACAGAGCATTGTTTAGTTTCCATGTGTATGTGGGCTTTTTGTTGTCTTTGTTGTTGTTAAAGACCAGCCATAGACCATTGTGATCTGAGAGGATGCATGGAAGTATTTCAATCTTCTTATATCGATGGAGGCTCGTTCTGTGTTTAATTATGTGGTCAATTTTCGAGAAGGTGCCATGGGGTGGTGAGAAGAAGGTGTTTTCTTTTACTTTGGGAATGTATGTTCTGTATATGTCTATTAATTCTAGTTTGTTCAAAGTCTCTGCTAGTTTTGCAGTGTCCTTGTTCAGTTTCTGTTTCCCTGATCTGTCCATTGGTGAGAGTGGGGTATTAAAGTCTCCCACTATTATTGTGTGGGGTGAAATGTATTTTTTGAGCTTTAATAGGGTTTCTTTTATGAATGTGGGTGATTTTTTATTTGGAGCATATATGTTAAGGATTGAGAGTTCCTCCTGACAGATTTCCCCGGTAATGAGTAAAAAGTGTCTTTCCTTATCTATTTTGATAACTTTTGGTTGGAAATTTACTTTATTCGATATTAGAATAGCCACTCCAGCTTGCTTCTTGGAGCTGTTTTCTTGGAAGTTTTTATCCCACCCTTTTACTCTGAGATAGTGTCTGTCTTTGTCTCTGAGATGAGTTTCCTGTATGCAGCAAAAGGCTGGATTTTCTTTATGTATCCAGTCTTATAGTCTATGTCTCTTTATTGGGGAGTTGAGACCATTTATGTTAATAGATATCAAGGAATTGTTGTTTCTGTTTCCTGCCATTATTGCTTTTTTGGGTTGAGTTGTGTCTGTGTTTTTTTTCTTCTTTTAGTTTTCTTGTTTAGGAGTTTTCTTGTTCTTACTAGGCTGTATTTTCCTTCATTGTATTGGGTTTTCCACCTCTAATTCGTTGTAGTGCTGGGTTTGTGGTCAGATATTGTGTGAATTTTGATTTGTCTTGAAATATCTTCGTCTCTCCATCGATGGTGATTGATAGTTTTGCTGGGTATAGCAGCTTGGGCTGTCACTTGTGCTCTCTGAAGGAGTGCATGATGTCTGTCCAGACTCTTCTAGCTTTCATAGTCTCTGTTGAGAAATCGGGTGTGTGTCTGATTGGTCTGTCTTTATATGTTACCTGACCTTTTTCACTTACTGCTTTTAGTATTCTTTATTTACTTTGGGCGCTTGATGTTTTTACTATTATGTGTCGGGAGGTATTTCTTTTCTGGTGCAACCTATTTGGAGTTCTAAAGGCTTCTTTTATGCTCGTGGTCATCTCATTCTTGAGGGTAGGGAAGTTTTTTTCTATGATTTTGTTGAAGATATTTACTGTGCCTCTTAGTTGATACTCTTCTCCCTCTTCTATTCCTATTATCCTTAGGTTCAGTCTTCTCATTGTGTCTTGGATTTCCTGGACATTTTGGGTTAGGAGCTTTTTGTTTTTTGCATCTTCTCTGGCTGTTTTGTCTCTGTTTGCAATGTTGTCTTCTGCCCCCGAGATTCTCTCTTCCATCTCTTGTAGTCTATTGGAAATGCTTGCTTCTGTGACTCCTGATTTCTTTTTTTTGGTGTTCTGACTCTAGGGTTATCTCTTTTAGTGTTTTCTTTATTGTGTCAATCTCTGTTTCAATTTCCCTTTTCCATTCCTTTATTTCTTTGGTTCTGTTTTCCTCTAGTTCTTTGAGTTCTTTGAGTGTTTTTCTTGTTTCCTCTTTAAAAGCTTCTGAATCTTTTTGCTTTTCCTCCCTTTCTTGTTTAAGTAACTCTTTCAGCGTCTTGAGACATGATTTCAGGTCTGTGTCTTCTTTTTCTGGAGTGTTTGGAATTCCGATGTTTGCTGTTATGGGAGAGCTGGGCTCTGATGTTGCTAGATTGTCTTGGTTCCCTTGGGATGTACTCTTTCTCTTTCCTCTTGCCATTTTGTTGTCAGTGATATGTTCTTGCCTTTCCCTTGTATCTGGTCTGTGTCCCTGGTTCTCCACTGGTTGAGGTGTCAGATGGGTCGAGCCCTGTTTTATGCCTTAGAGTCTTCGGGTGTGAGCAGAAGTTCCAACGTTCTGTTTCTGTTTGCTGGATCAGGCATGGTAGGGCAGGGCAAGGCATGGAGTGCACTTTCCGTGTGTATTCCACAGAGATCTTTCTGCTCCCCTGCAGCCCAGGTCTCCCACCCCCCAGTTGCTCAGCCTCTTCAGGCCTCCGTTCCGGGTGGCAGATGGGCCAGGCTTTGCTCTGTGTCCTGATGTCGCCTCCGGGCAGAAACAGAAGTTCTAATTATCTGTTCCCAATCGCAGTTGCTCAGCCTCTATGAGCCGCCGATCCGGGTGGCAGGTAGGCCAGGCTCCGCTCTGCGTCCGGAAGTCGCCTCTGGGTGGAAACAGAAGTTCTAATTTTCTGTTCCCAATCGCAGTTGCTCAGCCTCTATGAGACGTCGATCTGGGTGGCAGGTAGGCCAGTCTCCACTCTCCCTAATATTCTTGAGTTTTATAGTTTCATCATGTTCTGCTTTTCTGGATGTTTTGGCCTAGGACCTTGTTGCATTCTGTATTTTTTTCAAATGTTGTGTCAATAATTTACTTGGTATCATCTATACCTGCGAGTCTCTCTTCTATCTCTTGTATTCTGTTGATAATGCTTGCATCTTTAACTCTTTATTTCTTTCCTAGGCTTTCTATCTCCATGGTTGTCCTCTTTTGTAACTACTTTACTGTATCTAGTTCCATTTTAGATCCCAGGGAGTTTTGTTGAATTCTTTTATCTCTTTGATTGTGTTTTCCTTTTTTTTTTAAGATCAGAGGGTGAATTTTATACTTTATATAATATACAACTTAATATTGAGAAGAGATACATAATATCTCAATGCCATTTGAACACATGTATACCTTAAAAATTTTTATCTGCTCCATTTCTGTAGTACACATAGCAATTGTAAGACTCTCCTTTGGTTCTTCAGGTTTCTCACCTGCCAAAGATTGTTTTCTTGCTGCCTTTTATCTTTCTTGTAATTCTTTCTTTTGCTTAGTTTGGAAGAACTTCAGTATCTTAAAAACTTCTTGGGAAAACTTATCTATGTTAGCTTCCATGCTCTCTCCACTGAGATCCAGAAACCATTCATCTATCCACCATTTTTCTGTTCGCTGCCACTTCAGAACAAAATTAAAAAAAAAAAAAAAAAAAAAAAAAAACTTCTGGTTGGGCTCAATGGTGACTTTTAACTTTTCCAGTTCAGGATAGTTTGTCAATTCCCATTTGAAAAGTTCCTCTTCTTTATTAATAAACTGAACCATGTCTTCTGATTCCTGAATACATTTCTGTAGTTGTCTTACATATTCTATGTACTGTTGCAAGTTGTCCAGTTCTGCAAACTCTATGAACTCTTCCATGCAGCAAAATTCTTTTTTAATTCCAAAATCAGTTTCTTTCTCTTGGCTATGAGTTCATTTTATTTGGCATGTTTAGAACTCTCAATGAGTTCATCATTCTCATCAAAGACAGCAGTAATTTTAGTAGGCCACAAGGGTGCAGTTGCATTTAAATTTAAGTCTTCTTGAGACAATATAAAAGCATCTTAAAAGTTACTCATTTGTTGTTTAGATACCTGGATTCTTAGAGCCAAGTCATGAATTCTTATGGTTCGAGCTCTTTCTATGAAAGCGATTTGGTCCATCATTTCTTCTGTTGTCTCGGGAACTTGTAGAGCATGCTCTTTAATTACTTCAAATTCACTGCAAATAGATTCATTTTCTTTTCTGTGTTTTGAAGCTATATCAGTTAATAAAATGTTTGCAAAGGCTCCTGCTTTATTTGTCAAGCCTATTTTCAAGTCTTCACAATCCAAATCAACCATAGGGTAATGAGCCCACTGAGGCTAAAGCATTATTTCTGTAGCAAGATTGACAAACCTTTCTATAAATTTTAATGAAGAGTGTTTAGGGAAAAAAGTTATAATTTTATAATTAGTGATTTTATAGAACTATATTATTTTGAAATTCTTATTTAATAATTATTCTTGCTAAATAACTCCTATTCCTTTTGATACACAAACCTTTTTTTTCCCTCATGGTTCCAAGACTAAACCCATGACATGAAGATTCTGGGCATGTGAATGTCATAGCCAGTGCCCAAACATTCTCATTCCTTTTATGGTGAAATTCGATCTACTAGTAAATACCAAGTGTGATATAGCTTAAAATCTGCATATTTTGCAATGTTTCCTAGAGAAAAAAAATATGACCAGAGTCACCTCATTTCTGTTTGGAAACAAGCCTATATTATACAGCAATGTTTATAGCTGCATAGTGATTTATATCTTTCATTTTTAAGGGATTCTATCTAATTATATGTGTTTTCCTGTATTCATAATGGTAGTTACTTTATTTCCTTCTTAATGTTCACTATTATTTTCATGAGGATGATAATTCCATTCATGACTAAGTCAGAATCTTGCTTTGTAGGTTTTTTTTAGTGTATTCAGAAATTTCTTTGGTAGGAGAATTGGTTTTGATTGTGCTAAGTGACCTTGGTTTCTGTTGTTTTGTTCTTGAGCTTGTTTCTCAGCACCTGGTTATCTCTGGTGTAAACTGATCTTGCTGTCTCTAATTAGATCCTTTCCCTCCTGTAGGCCTCTGTGCCTGGTTATGATGGATATCCTTGGAGTTAAGTTTCTCTGAGTGTGGGGGCATGTATGGATGTGTTGGAATCCCTAATCTTGCACCCATATATAGTTGTGGACAAGATAATGTGTCTCCAGAAGCGCTGATATGTCCTGTGTTTGCTAGGCCACATTGAGGTCCCAGGTAGGCCAGCTATTGGGACAAAGGAGGAGGCTATCTGTGAGCCTTTTTCTGACAATCTTCTTGGGAATCATGTTTTCTCTGAGTGTAGGATGGGGACAGGAGCCCAGCTCTTATCCAGACAGAATTGTGTGGCTGAAGGAAGATATGTTTAAGGCAGGGTCCGTTTCTTGGGCACTTTAGGGGGTGTCAGACCAGGTATGGGTGGTGTCTCACTCTGAAGCCTTATTATGACTACTAAGAGTCAAACTTATTCTACTAGTTTTAGGTTTTAAAAGAATTTTTTTCTGAATGGTAAGAAAGGACCAAGATTTAATTCTATTGTTTATAGCCCTGGATATAACTTAATTGCTTTTTACTTTATAATATAAACCACCAATTCATTTACCCAAAGAATTAATAAATTGTACTTCTATTTAAGGTTCAATAAATGTTTCTTCTTTGACAGATACAAAGCACAATCTTCTCGGTACACTTGCTTCTTCACACCCTTGAACATATTTATTTTCACATACACACACACACACACACACACACACACACACACACACATATATATGTGTGTGTGTGTGTGTGTGTGTGTGTGTGTGTGTGTGTGTGTGTGTGTGTATGTAGTCAATTCTTTAAAAGATACACAAGATACACTTTTTTTTGGTTCTCACAAAACTTTCATATCCACAAGATATACACATCTTTCTTCTTTATTTTTATTTCTACATGTTTTTTTGGTTTTGTTTACTCATTTTATATTTTTGGCATTGTTTTCTGTTTTGACACATGATAACTAGTACTATGCCATTTTAGGGCAAATTTTCATTCAAAGTTGATGAAAATCATGTATTTTACAATGTCTTGTGTATATATTTGATATCATAGTATATATGTTATAGATATTACCATGTGTGAGATTTGAGGCTGAAATTTTCTAAGTTCAAAGAGTTAAAACTTCATTAATTTGTAGACAGACTGTTTGCTAAAATCTATATTCAATAATTTCCTAAAGAATAGGCCAACCCTAGACTTTAGAAGACAAAACTTGCTTAATCATTCCCTGCTTTATTTTCTTGAGTAGAGGATTCTCCTGTGAGCAGTTTATCAGTTGAACACTCATTCACTGTCCTTGTTCCAAGTATTTTTGAAAGTAAATAATGTAAAATGTATTTTTTTCCTTAAATTTCAGACAGAACATTTAATGAAATGTTTGATTTTAATAACAAGAACCTCCTATTTTTCCTCTTCTCAGTCCCAAATTAACACTGTACTTTGTGTACTTCTAAGAAATTAACAAACTCTGAGTTGTTTCAATAATTAGATTCAGAACATGACAAAAGTATTGTCAAAAAACTATTGACATGTGTAATTAATAACCCATGTTAACTGTCAGTTTTTACAATATTTTTGATTGCTTCTGTTCTTTGTAATACACACTTATTCCAGTTGGGATATGCAGTTGTAAATCACTATCTAGTTTGAGTAATTGCTCATCACCAAAAATTTATCCAAATGCTATTATTTAGAAAGAAATGAGGTACATGGTGTCTTTGAGAGTTCTTTCTACTGAAATCTCTTAGGCCTCAATAGTAAGTGCAGAAATGTGAACAGAGCAGAGAGGAAGAAGCAAGATGTTCTAGCAATCATCTATGTACCGAAGGAGGCGAATAAGTAAGAATCAAGTATGAACAATTTACACCCAAGTTAAATGAATGTTTCTAACAAAATTTGTGGGTTTCAGAGACAAGGAAAAGACAGAAAATGAAATAGAGGAGGTGACTAAAAATACAATGAAAACATATCCTCTTTAAGCCAAGTGAACAAACATGCACTCATAGAACCACATAAAGTGTGTTTGAAATATATGACACTTAGTCTCTCTCAATTCAGTAGTCACATCTCCTCAGGAAATATTCAGCAGATGAGACAACTGGGTTTTAGGCCCAGAAATGTGAGTTTGAAGCAAGACTAAGGATGAATGTTGTGCATAGACATGAAAAGTCCTCAGCTCCAATCTTGAGAGACAATATTCAACTTTAATAACACATTGAGAAGAATATAAGTCACTCCCAAAAAGTTCATTTCCCAAATGTGTTGCTATTAAGCTGCATGACAAAGAATATTTAGGAGTTTCCCAAATGATTTGTTTTTATCCTCTAAGTAGAGTGGATGTGACAGTAGTGATTTCAAAGGTGTATTTTCTGTCTGGAGATTGGTTTTCCCTAACATCCCCAAAGGCTGTCTCTAGAGTATATTTTTAATCATGTGAACTCTTTCTATCTTGTTACTCTTATACATTTCCCAAAACATGTTTCATACCATTTATTTGCTTCAGATGAAGAAAACATAAAAATCTATGAATTACATTGAACAATATGAGTGATTTTTAGATGCTTTGTATAAAGTGCTTTAATTACATTTATTAATTTTGAATTCAAATATTTGTAAACAAACCAGATTATTCTAACAAGTAATTATCATACAACTCTTGGCACTGAAATCCTGGAAAGATACTGGCTCTAAAATAAGGAGTACACAAAGTAGAAAATATGAGCTTGGAGAATATTTGGCCTTGCCTACTGAAAACAGTTATGTTGTGGAACCTTTATTCACCCTAGGAATCTAACATGTAAGGTAAGTCACTTTTCTAAAACATTTGACTGAACCTAAAAGTCATAGTTTCATGCAAACAAGGTTGGTAATAAACTACAGAATTTGGATAAAGTTTGCCTTGTAAATTATTGCATTCTGTATTCATCCACTAGGGGGAACCAACCGCATCCATTTGATCTCTGATTTTGAATTTAGGCATATTTGTGAGACTGCAGATCATTTCTCAGACTAGCCATGGATAACTTATTTAGGTACCCTGAGTCCAAGACTCCTCTACAACAAAATAACTCCTTTATAGGATTATGTGTGTATCTTAATGCATAATGTGCCACACTATGGTTAGTCTAGAACAGGTGTTCACCAAAACAAACAGACAAATGAACAAACACACAAACAACAACAACAACCAAAAGCAAAACCACAACAGCAGAAACACCTGCCCATTTTGAAAATCAATATGGCCTAAATGAGTTCAACATGAGTCTGAGAACCAAGGTAGAATCAAAACTGCTTTTCTTTTTAGTTGTTCTATGTCCAAAGCTCAGGATTTTTATACCTAAATTAAGGCTGACTGATGCTACCTTATAATGTTCTTTCCCAGTTGAATGTGACTAAAACAGAGTAAGAGCACAATACACACACAGAACAGTTTTGAGACATTAATTCCAGAAGTGAGGAATTTAGCATTGTTGAGCTTTATTGTCATCAGTGATATTCATCCTTTGGAAGAGAAAAAAGAAGTTTGATATAAGGTTATAAGATTAAAATGAGAGGATTGCTTTAAACAGTAAATCTATCACAATGACTTTACAAATCAGTCACAAAACAGAAAATGTACTTATACATTAAGAAGTTGATGGAAAGAAGAATGTTAAACATTTCTCAGGTTCTCTCATTGTTTAAAAATGAAAGCCTTTAATGTACAAGAAGGACTGCTCTTCTCTGCAGCATTATTCTTAGCTGAGACATTTTCTTTTTTTCTACGGCTATCCCAGAGAATCCAATGTCTTCTGTGCTCTGTGTTATAATAATAAAGGCATGTTGACAGGTAACATTGTCAGCCCCATTGTGTTCTAGACTTTTGTAACATGACCATTAACCTTGTGGTCACCCACCACA
This sequence comes from Micromys minutus, assembly GCF_963924665.1. NCBI lineage: Eukaryota > Metazoa > Chordata > Mammalia > Rodentia > Muridae > Micromys > Micromys minutus. Next base: position 45,464,484 of record NC_137971.1, read on the forward strand.
TCTGGCTCTTTTAAGGTTTCTGTCCCTTTTTTCCAATAATTCTTGTGCCTTTCTAGGAAAGGTTCTGTGCTATAAATCTCTGATATATGCTTGAGAATTATTAAGTTTCTTATTTTTGTACATTAACCAGTTGTAGATCTCTGTGTTCACTACTTTCTACTGAAAAAAAGCTTCAGAAATAATTGGGAATTAATGGATGCTGGGAGAGGGAGTCTGAAAACCATACTCTAGTGAAGGCTGCATATTCAAAAGTAGATATGCAGTACAAAGTAGACACCATGGCATTAAACAAAAAAGAGGACGTAAAATTAGAGAGGTGGGGAAAGAATGTAACTCTAGGAGGAGTTTAAGTAGGAGGATGTATGTGATCAAACTGTATTTGACAAATCTCTCAAAGAACCAATCAAAACTGTTCTTAGCTGCAAAATATTTATTTCTTTTTAGTAAGCAGTTTTGTATTTAAGGAGTTTGTTGCCTTCCTCTACTCTGGCCACAGTTCAATATTGTGGATTTCCAAACCCATTATTAAATACCATTTCATAAAGTTTGCTCATACTACTTGGGTTCTTCAAATCTTACTTCTTTAAAATGTTGTAAAAAAAGTTCTCACATGACAGAATCAAGCCCTGTCTGTTTTTTAAGGAATCTATTCTTAGTTGAAAAATTGTTCATGTTTGCTTCTTAGTTAAGCAATTGTCCTGAAGACATACCAAGGAAGAGACAGGGCAACTGAGCCATGTCAACTCACAAACATGAAAGAGAAAAAAACAACTTACAAATACCACAGAAGTTCAAAGTCAACTTTAATCATTATTTATTTAATGTTATTAGAATCATATGCATGTGTTTAAATTTTGGACTGGCCTATACAGATAATTATGTTTTTTGAAGTTAGAGAGATACACCATGGTAGAAAGAATATGAGGTTTGGCATTAGAAAGTTCTATGTTCAAATACAAGATGATGAACAAGTTCTGTAGCCTGTCTTGCATGTACTGTTTGTTCATAAAATAGTCTTGTCTATTACCAGCATGCACTCTTCATAGAAATATGATGTAGGTTTGATGTGTGTCTGAGAGAGAGAGAGAGAGAGAGAGAGAGAGAGAGAGAGAGAGAGAGAGAGAGAGAGAGAGAGAGAGAGAGAGAAGCAATCATACATAATCTTAGTGTGGCTGTATCTGTACCCAGTGTACTTTGAACAGTAAATCTATCATAATGATTCCACAAACCAGTCCTGAGTCTTCAGACAGAAATTGTGCTTGTACATTTTAAAGATTAGATGGTGAGAAGAATGTTAAAATTAACCAAGTTCTTTCATTTTTTGAAAATGAAATCTTTCAATTACTTACAGGGGAAATTTTTCTTATCGTGAAATAAACCCCTAGGAAAAATAGACTAAAAAAATTATATTGTTAAACCAAATAAAATTTTGACTTGAAAAGATTGTCTTAATTATCTAATTTTGTTATTCAGGCATTTGATTAATAATTTCAAGGACTTTGAGTTAGCAAATTTTAATCTGAAGTAGCTGAAAATGTGCTGTCAGTACACATGGCAAACAGTTCATGAGGACCACTCTTGGTCAATGAAATCAGATTCTCAGATGCAGGCCCTGCTCTGCCTCAAATTAGTTCAGAAGAAATTTTATGTCTGGACTCAATATTATGTCCATAACTGAGGTTGATGTTAACCTTGCAGTTTTTATCAATTATCTAGAAAATATTTAAAACGGAAGGTTCTAGAACAGTACCAATATCTTTGCTAGAACAGTAACAATGTCTTTGCAAGCATCTGTAAATATCCATTGAAGGTTATGCTCAAGGTGATTTTTATTAAAATCCAGATTGTACTCATAGAATGGTCAGCAATGAACATGTGCTGTGATATGAATCAGATATATGTTGTGTAGAAACAAGATAATTTATGAAATACAAATATTGCCATGACTCATCATAAAGAAAATTAGATAGAATTTTAAGTTATCCATATAGTACAGTGAAAAAACCCTAATTCCAATTAAGTTTAAAAACTCTCTTGAGAAGTAACAGAAGTGTATCAGATCTCCCTCTATGGCCACAATTACATGATGACCATTTTAACGTATAAAATATCTTCGAGAATAATAAAGAAATACCAGTCCCTTATGAACAAAACCACCAACTCATAAACAAAATGTAGAGGATTTTTCTAAACTAGTAACTACAGTTACCTGAAAGTACTAAAAGAATGAAATTTGTTAAAATGGTATAAAAAGTACGAAACAATTGGAGAAGAATATTTAACTTATTTAGTGATAGTACAAGTTTTGTATTAGATATTGAAATATATATATATATATATATATATATATATATATACAAAACATGTCTTATTTAAAGATATATTATGAGCAATATAGCAAAAATTTATGTAAAAGGAGCACATTATTTCCCTAGCTAGAAATTAGTAGATATTATCTAAAGATGAATTGAATAAAAAAATTGGTCAACATTATTTAGGTCTTTATACTGAGCAATGTTATACTCTGCTTTGAGTATTAAATTATTTAATATTGACAATACCCCAATGACAAAGGTCTTTATTTTTATTAAATAGATATAAAATTATGGGATATAAATATATAGTTAAACACATAATATGTAAACATATTTTATGTGCTTATATATAATATTGTTACATGATATACAGTTGCATATTTTAATGTATCTTTTATCTATATATTATGTATAATATATGTATATATGTTTACTTATATATGTATACAACACAAACACACACACACACACACACACACACATACACTCACACACACAAAGGAGATTGCAAGGGAAGACAATGGTGTCTGGATGGAGAAGAGATTTGAAGCAGGAAGAGGTATGGGGAAAGGAAACACATTTTTATTTTTATATTTGAGGCCTATATCCTAATCTGAGGGAAGGAGCAGTATAGCAAGAAAAGGACATGAAAGAATATTCAATGATGTAACATCAAAGGACAAAGGTGTACATTTATTCATTTTTCACAATAATGATAAAATGATTAACAATAAAAATGATTGAATACACAAAGTAATAGAGGCATAATAGTAATTGAAAATGTGAGCCAAGGCACAGAACTAAAGTATAGGAAGACTGAGTTTACTTTTTAAATTTGGGTGCTATATACTGAAAAAATATTGACGTAGAGTATCTTAAATAATATGATCTGTGAAGTTGAGTGGTAAAAGCTGGAGTTGAAAAAGTTATATTTACTATTATTTGTATAGGCAATAAGCTTGAAAATAGAATAACAGCCAGAAGAATATATGTAATGCATGTAATAAGGGATTATTCAGCACAAAATAACAGGCAGAACAAGTCCCTAATTTTTTAATGGAAGAAAGGGTTAAATTGATTTGAATATAAGGGCAAAAGCTAAGGTCAGTGTATGGAAGTGAAAGAGATACAGAATTCAGCTTCAAGAAAAGAATGAACAGTGAAACTGACTAATGATGAGAAAGCTTTTGGCTAAAGATGGAAAAGCTCACGTAGATAGTGGATGAACACACATTGGTGTGCATCAAAAAGATTCCTGCCTCCAATGGGATTAGAATGAAAGCACAAAAGGGGCATCTTGGTTTTCCCCAAACCTGAGAATTAGCTTTCTTTTTCTCACAGAAATTTCAAAATGTAAATGAGAATTAATTTGAATCAGAAATAGCAACTGAAAAGCTACCACAAGACTGTTGGAAATGTCTAAAAGAAGTCATTCAGATTAAGCAATTTCTGAAAATACAGTTTATATTAATAGACAGATAAAACAAACTTAACTACTACAGAGAAAAGAGTGATCTTCAGTATTGGAATCTTTATAATACATTTTTTTTTGCCAATGAGTAAACAGTTCACACTGAATATGGACAATAACAACCTCACCACAGTAACAGAATTTATTCTCATGGGCTTTACTGACCATCGAGAGTGGGAGATTCCTCTTTTTCTAGTCTTTCTCTGCTTCTATCTTGTCACCATCCTGGGAAACTTGGGCATGGTCATTCTTATCCAGATGGATGTCCAGCTTCAGACCCCAATGTATTTCTTCCTGAGCCATCTCTCTGTAATGGATGCCTGCTATACCAGTGTCATCACCCCTCAGATACTGGCCATGCTGGCCACAGGGCAAACAGTCATCTCCTATGGTCATTGTGCTGCCCAGTTCTTCTTTTTCACCTTCTGTGCGAGTACAGAATGTTTCCTATTGGCAGTGATGTCCTATGATCGGTATGTTGCTATTAGCAATCCTCTGCTGTACACTGTGTCCATGAGTCCTACAAAACGCTGGAGTTTGGTACTGGGAGCCTATGTATGTGGGTTATCTGGGTCTATTCAAAGAACCACATGTACCTTCTCCCTCTCTTTCTGTGAAGACAATAAGATCAACTTTTTCTTTTGTGACCTTCCACCCTTGCTGAAGCTGGCCTGCAGTGACACAACAAATGCTGAGATTATAATTGTTTTGTTTGGGAACTTTGTCATCTTGGTGAATGCTTCAGTCATACTCGTTTCCTACCTGCTCATCATTATGACAATTATGAGGATGAAGTCTTCAGGTGGCAGAGGTAAAACATTCTCCACATGTGTCTCCCATCTCACCGCTGTGGCTCTTTTCTTTGGGACCCTCACCTTCATGTATATAAGAAGTGGTTCAGGGAAATCTCTAGAGGAAGACAAAGTTGTGTCTGTCTTCTATACTGTAATAATCCCCATGTTGAACCCTATGATCTACAGCTTGAGAAATAAGGATGTTAAAGCAGCCTTCAGAAAGCTTACTAGCCGGCTACAGGTGCCCCAGAGTGTTTACAACTGAGTGAGATGACTTGTCTTTTATCAGTTTTGTATGCACACCTTTAATATTCAAATAGATATCAGTATATATAACATTGGTTTATATAACTCCCATGAACAGAGAGAATGCTGCCAAAATGCTCCAGGAAAGATTTGTCATAAATTTTATATTCCGCCATTGAAGTAGCATTTTTCCTGTCTCAGTCTCCTAGAGCTCTTAATACCATTATGTACAGGAGGGTTAAGAGATTTTCTGTTTGAATTCTAATTTCTGTTACAATTTGCATCTTGTTGCTACTTATATTTCTATACTTCACATGTCAAATAATACATTTTATGACTCCTATGAATTGAGTTAATTTGATTTTTTATATGTAAAGAAAATAATAACTCTTCTTCCTTCATTGTTGTTTTGTATTTCTTAATGCTGAGGCCAGATAAAAGACTTTCTAAATTGTCTTGATAACTCACTGATTTCTGCTCTCTGTATCTATATGCTGATATCTTTGTAATGAACGTGGCACCTTACCTATGAGAAGGTGTCTATAATGGCCATTTATATCTTCAGAAGGTCTTCACTTCTCCTTATCATATCTCTTACTTCATGGGAAGCATTCAGATATGCTCTTCTAGGGCTAGCAGTGTGAGCAAGTATAGACACAGTCTTTCTGGTAGACGTGATGACTTATGAATATATCAACTTATACACTAGTCTAAAAAGCTTCATAAGATGTTCTTTGTTTCCTTCATTTTCATGTCAAAATTCAGATGAGATCTCAACAACTGTATTTGAGATTACCTTGTTGTCAAACATAGAGTTCCATTTACATTTCATGTCAACTTCAAAGGCAGATGAGAAGGTATTGTCACATATGAAATTTCCATTTAGTAATTAAGAATACATTTCTTTCAGACTCCAAGTACTCAAAATACACACTAGTAGGTAAGTCAAGGAATGGTTTTAACAAAAATTTTATTTTGCCTCTAATTCTCAGTTACTGGGTAAATATTTTATTTTCTCAGGACTAAAGTAAATACAGCAATTCCTAATTCAAATATATTATAATAATTATGTATAATAATAAGGACATTTTTAGCACAAGTAAAGTGTTAAAGAAAAGTTATTCCTTCCCTTTTGTTCCTTAAAATTCTAATATCAACCCAATATTCTTGATACAATTCCGTGGACATTGACAAGTTCAATGTTGATGATGCAATGATGGTAAAAGGCAGGGGACGGAAGGAGATAAATTAATTATTTCTATCCACCAAGAAATCAAACAAACTTTTGTGTTTATTTGGGTAAATATAATTATTGCACATCACATAATCAAAGTTAACTAAATGGTGAATTCTTTAAATTTTCTTTTGTTTTAGTTTTTATTTCATGTGTTTTAGCTATTTTCTCTACATATTGTTATCCATGGGTGTGTGTGCTGTATCCAGTGGAGGCAAAAGAGGACATAACATAACCTGGGGCTGTAATTGCAGATGACTGTGAGTTGCAATCAGCTATGAGCTGCTGGAAATTGAACCTGAGACCTCTATAGGATTAGATGTGTCCTAACTGCAGTTTCATCTTTCTGTTTTCAAAGATGTCTTCTTTGCTGATCATACTGCTTTGTGCACACAGAACTCTTATACCTGACTGTCATTTAGAGAAATGAATTCTTTTCCCTCCATGTGAAATAACCATGGAATTAAGATAGATGACTACCAAGCTTCCTGTTAACTGAATCTGTGTTAAGTACTTGGCCCATGTGAAGCAAGTAAATATTGTAAGTTTTTTTCTGAATGCAGAAACAAAAAGAGAATCAGACTAGGGAAACAGTTGATTCAGGCAAATAATATATAAATAGCTAGTAAAATTATATAGAAATCCTTAATTTTTTACAATAATTATGACTTTCACATTTAAAACTTCAATTTATTAACTGGCTTTATAAAAATTAAAAAGCACCATGTCTTCATATTGGCAAAGGTAATTATATTGGTGGATATAAATTGGTTTAATGAACAGTTTGATATTTTTATATAAAAATTCAAACCACACAATGAGCAATGTAACCTAGATATGTACTAAAAACAACTATTTTTATATTCATAATGGTTATTATTTATGAAATGTTACTGTGGAAACTAATCAGTCGGAACATTTTCTTCCATGTTAATTCTTTTACTTCTGAGTATGTATATATACATACTCTGGCTGGAACCAGATGTCGTTTCAGAATATTAAATGACATTGATAATGAAATCAATACATAGGTGGCAAAAAATTAGCTATTTGAGTTATCCCATTCACTCTCAATGTAGGTACTTAGATATTATATACTTGTTTTTATACTGCTCTAATTTTACCCTGTAGGGTTTGATATATCATATTTTCAGTCAGTCCTAGGGTATCTTTTGAGTTTCAACTTTTGTTTCTTTAACAACTCTAACATTATTTGTTAGGATCATCATGAACTTCTGTATACTCTATGGTCTTTTATGCCACTGATTTATAGCTTGATTACACTGCTGTGATTATTACACAGAATGAAAATAAATATTTCATTATTATCCTCTATTTATCATACAGTTTTGGGTCCTAATAGGTCATCTCCTTAGATAAAGCTCTATGGCCCACTGAAAGGAAACTGAATTCTGTAGTGTTTTAATGGAATGGTATGTAAGTGTCTATTAAGTTTGTTTGATATACTTTCTAATTTCATCAACACATTTTAGTATATTTTTTTCTGTGTTGAAATATCAATTGGCTTAAGCAGAGTTTTAAAGTCAACTAATATTATTGTGACTGCACACCAGTTAGTATTTTTGTTATGTGGGGTACACCCACATTCATAGTACATGTATTTCAACTTAAAATATTTGGGTTGTGTTTTTTTTTATCTTAATCATTCTTAAGTTATATATATATATAACTTTATTATTTATAATTATAATTATATTTTTATTCTATATTTTATTAAATAATTATAACTTTATTATTATTAATTATATATATATATATATATATATATATATATATATATATATATATATATATAATTTATTCTAAATTTTTTGGTTGAAGTTCATTTTCCAGATAGTAAAATCAAAACTATTGTTTGATTCCTACATGAATTTCCTTGGACCATTTTTTCATCATTTAACCCTAGAGGCAAGGAAAGGTGGTTATTGCTTTTTGATCCAATGTGATAGTTTCAGTCTTCTGACTGGGAATTGAGGAAACTCATGTTCAGAGTTATCATACAACCACTCTGGAAATCAGTCTGGCAATACCTCAGAAAATTGGACATAGTACTACCTGAAGAACCAGCTATTCCACTTCTGGGCATATACCCCAGAGACACTTTAATACACAACAAAGATACATGCATCACAATGTTCATAGCAGCTCTATTTATAATAGCCAGAAGCTGGAAAGAACCCAGATTTCCTTCCGTAGATGAATGGATACAAAAATTGTGGTACATTTACACAATGCAATACTACTCAGCCACCAGAAACAATGACTTAACCAAATTCTTAAGAAAATGGCTGCATCTAGAGAATATCATCCTGAGTGAGATAACCCAGTCTCAAAAGAACAGACATAATATGCAGTCACTGATAGTGGGATGCTGACCCCAGAGGCTTGCACTGTCCCAGAAACAACTCACAGACTGTGTGAAGTCCAAGAAAAAAAGAAAACAAAACAAAACAAAAATAAGTTTTGCTCAATCCTTACCCACTAAGAACAAACTGACAAATTCTGGGTTACACCCTGTATTACATGTACTGTTTGCTCATTGTAAAAAAAAAAAATCTTTACACACCAAGAAAACTTTGACTATTTCTAGGTTACATCTCGTTTTACATGTACTTTATGCTCATTGTAACTAGTAAGATCTTAATCACATTATCAAACCTTTAAAAAAAAAAAAAAACAAGTACTGACAAAAATGTATTGTATACTTCTATGGAAAAATGCTTAAAATCTGTACATTTATCTTTGTTTTTTCAAATAAAGTTGGAAAAATAAAAAGAAAGATGTACATTATTTTTTGTCATTTTGTTGATTCTGTAGAGCTCTGTGTTCTCTTATTTCTGTAATATAGGTTTTATTCCAATGTGGTTTCTTATTTCTTATAGTCTCCTAAACTTTTATGTTTTATTTCTTTTTGGCCACTCAATGGTTTCTTTTAACTATTGAACACCTAGCTTAGTGGTACTAAACATATTTAAGTTATTTTGATCATGGCCTTTTTTAGTTTATTTTTTAATGATGATGTTGATTTATTACTTGTAATAGTTTTGATTGACAGGTGTGTTTTAGAACTTGATATATATCGTTCTAACCTCTGGTATTTAAAGTTTCTATTGAGAAATTTATAAATAAGCCTTTATGTGTTACTTGGTATTTCTCTCTTATCATTTAACATATATTTTCTTTTGCTCTTTATGTAGTAGTTTAATTATTACCTGATATGGAATCTTGATTCTTTTAGGTCTTATCTGTTTGTGTTCTAAATGCTTCTTTTATTTAGATTGTATAACTTTCCATAACTTTGGATAATTTTTCAGAATGTTTTAAAACATTTTTATGCCTTTTTAGAATAAAATAATCCATTTTAAGAACCATCATTATCAGGTGTAGTATTCCCATAGTTGTGCTATATCTTGTATAGTTTCTTTGAAGAATTTTAAATTTACAAGCATATGTTAACAATATTTGTTGAGGTCAGAGAAAAATTTGCAAAAAGATGTATTTTTTCTTCTACCATGTGGATTGTGGAGAATTAAATCAGGTAGGTAATGTTCTGTACCAATCTCCTTAACCCATTGAACCATTTTGCTGACCCAACTTTTTGTATTTATATTGTCCCACTGTCACCATTGGATTGTTTTTATTCTTTTATTTTGTCTTTTAGGTCATATTTCCTATAATTTTCTCTGTATGTTCTTCTGGTGTGTCTTTCTATATTCTCTATTTTTTGACATTGTATAATTTATATTTAAAATATTTTGAGGAAGAGCTGAGATCCAGGGACAGAGGGCTGGTGAAACTGTGCTGTGAGTAGCTGGAGTGCAGAGAGGTCTGAAATGAGCGCCCAAAGCACCCCCACTGATTTGTTCAGGGGACCAATTACTCTGCCATAGGGTCTCAGTTTCCACCTGGCAGGCCCTTGCACGCAGAACAGGCACTCAGGCTATCTGCCACCAGGCACAGCTGATATCAATGGACCCAGGCCAGATGAGAATGATCTGTCAGTAGCTGGGGCACAGAGAGGTCTGGGCCTAGCATCCAAAAAGTGCACCATCCCCAATTAGTTCAGTGGGGGAAAGAATACTGCTATAGGGTTTCATTTTTCAACTGGTGGGCCCTTGTGTGCAGGACAGGCACACAGGCCATCTGCCAACAGGAAGAGCGGAGATCCAGGTACACGGGAGAGACACGAACAAATCACTGACAACAGGATTGTGTCTAATCACAGACAACAAGATGGCAAGAAGAAAATAAAGAACTTGCACAATGGAAACCTAGACAACATGGCAACACCAGAACCCAGCTCTCTCATCACAGCAAACAGTGGAATTCCAAACACTTCAGAAAAAGATAACTGAGACCCAAAATCATACCTCAAGATGATGATAGAGATTATTAAAAAAGAACATGAGGAAAAGCATAAAGAAATAGAAGCATTTAAAGAGGAAATAAGAAAATACTCAAAGAAATCAAAGAACTAGAGAAAAACAGAACCAAAGAGTTGAAGGAAATGAAGAAGGAATTTAAAATGGAAATGTAAACCATAAAGAAAACACTAAAAGAGACAACTCTGGAGATAGAAAACCAAAAAAAGAAATCAGGTGTCACAAATGCAAGCATCTCCAACAGACTACAAGAGATGGAAAAGAGAATCTCGGGGGCTGAAGAAAACAATGAAAACATAGACAAAACAGTCAGAGAAGACACAAAAGCCAAAATGCTCCTAACCCAAAATGTCCAGGAGATGCAGGACACAATGAGAAGATCAAACCTAAAGATAATAGAAATAGGAGAGGGTGAAGAATATCAACTAAGGGGCACTATAAATATCTTCAACAAAATTGTACAAGAAATCTTCCCTACCCTTAAGAAGGAGATGACCATGAGCATAAAAGAAGCCTACAAAACTCCAAAGAAATTGAACCAGAAAAGAAATTCCTCCCAACACATAATAGTCAAAACACCAAGTGCCGAAAGCAAAGAAAAAATACTAAAAGCAGTAAGGGGAAAAGGTCATGTAAAATATAAAGGCAGAGTAATCAAAATCACACTTGACTTCATAACAGAAAATATGAAATCTAGAAGATCCTGGGCAGAGATCATGCAGACCTTAAGAGATCACAGTGTCAGACAAAGCTGCTATACCAAGCAAAACTCTCAATCAACATAGATGCAGAGACCAAGATATTCCAAGAGAAAACTAAATTTTCACAATATCTGACCACAAACACAGCACTAAAATGTATTATAGTTGGAAAACCCAATACAAGGAGAGAAACTACATCCTAGTAAAAACAAGAAAATACCTAAGCAAGGAAACCAAAAGAAGAAAGACATACAGGCACAATTTTACCTCTAAAAGCAAAAATAGGAAGAAACAGCAGCCATTATTCCTTAATATCTGTTAACATAAATGGATTCAATTCCCCAATAAAAAATATAGACTATCAGACTGGATACGTAAAGAGAATCCAGCATTCTGCTGCATACAGGAAACTCATTTCAGAGACAAAGACAGACACTATTTCAGAGTAAAAGGTTGGGAAAAAAACCTTCCAAGCAAACACCCAAGAAGCACGCTGGAGTGGCTATTCTAATACCGAATAAAGTAGATTTTCAACCAAAAGTTATCAAAAATATAAGGAAAGACACTTTCTTCTCAGCACAGGAAAAAATCATCAGGAGGAACTCTCAATCCTTAATATATATGCTCCAAATACTAGAGCTCCCTTATTCATAAAAGAAACCCTACTCATGCTAACAAAAACATTGCACCCCACACAATAATAGTTGGAGACCTCAACATCCCACTGTCGTCAATGGAAAGTTCAAGGAAACAGAAACTAAGCAAAGACACAGTGAAACTAGCAGAGGTTATGAACCAATTGGAATGAATAGACATCTACAAAACTTATGATCCTCAAACACAAGAATACACCTTCTTCTCAGTACATAAAAGCACCTTCTCCAAAATAGACCATATAATCAGTCACAAAACAATTGTCAATAAATATAAGAAGATTGAAATACTCCCATGCATCATATCTGATCACCATGGTGTAAGGCTGGTCTTTAATAATAACAAAGACAACAAAAAGCCCATATAAACATGGAAACTAAACAATGCTCTATTAAACCATAGCATGGTCAAATGAGAAATAAAAAAAAAAATAAAAGATTTTCTAGAATTTAATGAAAACAAAAACACAACATACCCAATCTTTGGAATTCAATGAAAGTAATACTGAGAGGAAAACTCACAGCTCTGAGTACTTCCAAAAAGAAACTGGAGAGAGCATACACTAGCAACTTCAGAACACATAGGCACAGGAGAAAATTTCCTGAACAAAACACCAGTGGCTCTCGCTCTAAGGTCAAATATTGACAAATGGGACTTAATGAGAGTTTAAAGATTTTGTAAAGCTAAGGACAGTGCCAAGAAAACAAAATGGCAGTCAACAGATTGGGAAAAGATCTTTACCAACCCTACATCTGATAGAGGCATAATATCTAAGGTATACAAAGAACTCAAGTAGTTAAACCTCAGAGAATAAAACAACCCTATTAAAAAACAGGGTACAGAACTAAACAAAAAGTTCTTAATTGAGGAATACTGAATGGCTGAGAAGCATCTAAGGAAGTGCTTGATGTCATTAGCCATTAGGGAAATTCAAATCAAAACAACCCTGAGATTCCATCTCACACCAACCAGAATGTCTAAGATCAAAAATTAAGAAAACAGCTCTGAACACCTCAGAAACAACTCACAGAATATATGAAGTTTAAGAGAAAACAAAGGTCAAAACAAAAAATAGAAAATGAAAAACCATTATGCTTAATTTTTACACACCAAGAAAACTTTGTCTATTTCCAGGTTACATCTTGTTTTACATGTACATTATGCTCATTGTAACCTGTAAGATTTTAATGCATACTATCAAACCTTCAAAACAAATCAAGTACTGACAAAAATATATTTGTATACTTTTATGTAAAAATTCTTAAATTCTGTACATTTATCTTTGTTTTTAAAATAAATTGTTCAATGTAAAAAAATAAAATAAAATATTTTAGTTTAATATTTTTTGAATTTCTTTTTCAGCTCTTACACCAACTTGCTTATTTCATGTAGTTGGTTTTCTCATTTTGGTATTTATTATTTATCTTTCTTAGTATATGTGAGTGTATATTAGATTATTTGTTTTGAATTTCATTTATTATTTCTTTTGTATTAAAATTCTTTACTGTGGGATTAAGAATTGTTAGAAGAATTACTTGAATGTTCCCTATATTACAGAACTGGTATTTCTGAATGTGATATTATTTTGTTGCTTGCTGTATTAAATCAGCTGCTTTATTTTTTTTTGAAATAGTTTCAATATTCAGGTGGGCTAGAATGTCCGAAAGTTGAGGTACATAGTTTAGAAGTTTTATTATTGGTTCAGGAGTGCAGGGTGCCTTGTAGAGAGTTTCTATTGCTTGCAGAATAAATTATTAACTGTGAAATAAAGCACAACTTCTGAATATATCCAATATGTACAAATCATACCATAGAATTAACAGTATTGGTCTTTTTGACTTTAATTACTTTTTGGAGTAAATTTCTGACAACTGATCATGTGCTGAGTGGTATAAATCTAAGTTTCTTCCCTGTTTCTTACTCTAGCTTAGCTGAATGAAGTACAGAGAATGAATAAATGATATTTTTGTGTTCAAATTGGTGTTGTGTGATATGAACATATGTGTGAGGAGAAGGTGTAAGACATTATCTCATGGTTGCTTTGTAACTCAGCTATTATCAACATTTCTTTCACCCTCTGTTTTGGTAAGTGGGTGTATGTAAAATATTTTTTTTAATGTTTTTAAAGATTTTTCTTTAATCATTGTTTTTTCAGTCCATAGTTCATCAATCTTAATGATCAGGGAAATGCAAATCAAAACAACCTTGAGATCCTACACCAGTCAGAAAAATGAAATTCAAAATCTCAGGAGACAGCACATGTTGGCCAGGATGTGAAGAAAGAGGAACACTCCTCTATTGATGGTGGGATTAAAAACTGGTCAAACCACTCTGAAAATCAATCTGGAAGTTTCTCAGAAAATTGGAAGTAGATCTATCTGAAGACCCAACTATTCCACTTTTTGACATATACCCAACAGATGCCCCACTATGCCACAGGGGTATCAATACCTCTATGTTCATAGCAGCCTTGTCTGTGATAGCCAGAAGCTTGGAACAACTCAAATGGTTCAAAAGACAAGAATGAATAGAGAATATGCTATTTTACACCTTGGATGTCTCCCTTTCCCTGGTAGGCCTCCCTACTCCCTGGTTCCTCCAATCTTTTAAGGATTAAGCTCATCTTCTCCCACTAAAGCCAGACAAGGCAGTATTCTTTTTGTATGTGTTGGGATACCTCAGATCAGCTCCTACATGCTGCCTGGTTGGTGGCTGAATGTCTGAGAGATCTCATTGGTCTCTGTTAGTTGAGACTGCTGGTCACTCTTCTTCTCAGCTTATTCCAGACTTTTCCTAATTCAACTGCAGTGATGTCTAAGTTCAGTCCAATGGGTGTGTGTAGTGTCTGTGTCTGTCTCACTCATCTGCTTGTTGTGCCTCTTAAAGAACAACCACACTAGGCTCCTCTCTGTAAACATACCATGGCATCAGTAATAATGTCAGGTCTTGGGGCCTCCCCTTGAGATGGATTCCAAATTGGTCTGGCTACTGGAATGCCTTTTCCTCAATCTGTTTTCCATTTTTTTCCTGCATTTTTTTTTAAAGAGAGGAACAATTTTGTGTTGGAGTTTTTCTCTGTGGGATGTCAACCCCATTTGTCCACTTGATGCCATGTCTTTCTACTGCAGGTGAACTCTTAACCTTTCCTCTCTCTGCTGTTGGGCATTTTATCTAAGGTCCCCCACTTTGAGTTATGAGAGTCTTTTACCTACTTGGTTTCTGGTACTTTCTAGAAGGTACCCCTCCTACTCCCTTATGTCACACATTTCCATTTATTCTGCTGTCCCTCAGAGCCTTGATGATGTTTCCATTTTCCCCTTCCTTCTCCTCTCCCTCCCTGAACCCTCACAATCTCTGACTCCTGTGATTGTTTATCTCACTCTTAAGTGGATTGACACATCCTCAATTGGGCTCTTCTGCTTGTTAATCTTGAATTATGTAAGTTGTATCCAGGTATTCTGTAATTTTTGGCTAGTATCTACTTACTAGTAAGAACAAACCGTTCATGTCTTTTGGGTTTTGAGTTACCTCTCTCAAGATGATATTTTCTAGTTCCTGCCATTTTTCTGCACAACTCAGGGTGTCCTTGTTTTTATTAGCTAAACAGTCTTTATTGTGTAAATGAACCACATCTTCTGTATCCATTCCTCTTTTGTGGACCATCTAGGATATTTTTAGTTTCTGGATATCACAGATAAGTCCTCTATGAACATAGTAGAACACATGCCACTGAGGTATGGTGTGGCATCTTTTGGGTATATGCCTGAGAATGGTCAGGTACATGTATTTTCAGTTTTCTGAGGAACCTTCAGATTGATTTCCAGAGAGATTTTACCAGTTTGCAATTTCACCAGAAAAAGAAGAGTTCAAAGAATTCCCCATCAAATTTCCAACACAATCCTTCAAAGACCTGAAAACAACAATTCTCAATTTTATATCAACCCCCCAAACCCAGAATAGAGGAAACAATTCTTCGCAATCAAAAACATATGGGGAATCACCATCCATGACCTCAAGCTATATTACAGAGCAAGAGTGGTAAGAACTGCATGGCATTGCTCTAGAGACAGACACAGTTAATCAGTGGAGTAGAGTAGAAGATACAGAAATAAAACTACACACTTAAGGACACTTTATTGTTAATCAAGATGTAAATAAATTACAATGAAAAAAAGAAAACATCTTTAATAAATGATGCTAAACCAACTGGAAGTTGGTATGTAGCAAAATGAAAATAGATCCATATTTGTCACCTTGCACAAAGCTCAAGTCCAAATGAATCAAGGACCTCAACATAAAGCTAGATACACTGACTCTAATAGAAAATAAATGTAAAAAGTCTCATATTTATTGGTATGGGGTCATTTCTTAAACATAATTCAAATGGTTTAGGCTCTAAGATCAAGAATTGATAAATGGGACCTCATAAAACTGAATAACTTCTGTAAGGGAAGGCACATAGTTAAGAGGACAATTAGGCACCCTACAGATTGGGAAAACTTCACTAATCAAAAATCTGATAGAGGGCTAATATCAGAAATGTATAAAGAACTTGAGAATCTAACCTCCAAAAAACCAAACAACCAATTAAAAACTTGGGGATAAATGCAAATCAAAACGTCCACGAGATTCCACCTTACAACAATTAGAGTGGCTAAGATCAAAACCTCAGGTGACAGCACATGTTGGTAAGAATGTGGTGAAGGAGGATATATTTAGTTTTTTATTCTGTTAAGTATTGTTTAAATATCTTTCCCCAAATATTTACTGACCTCTCCATTATGAGATATCAAATATGTAATTTTTCTCTGACTTAAGTGATATACCTTCTTCACCTTAGAACAACTTCTTATGGACACTTAGATATTTTTCTAGGACTTGTGGTTTGTTCTATTCATACTACCATAAAATAAAACATGAAATTCATCAGCATATGTTGCTATAACATTTAAAGTGATTAGCTTCCGGAGAAATTTGCTTCAATAACCAAAAATATTGTCCTTTGGCTTCATCTTATGATTTCCCATATTGACTGTTTTTAATAAATGTTTGATATAAATCCTAAGTCTGTCTGGAATTTAAGTATCCTAGTTACCACATTAATCGACAGTTCTTTGAGAGCTATCAATTACTTCCATTTGTATATTTTTCTCGAGAATTCTTCATCAGCAAAGGTATCTATCTTTTCTTTTCTAGAAGTTCATAGAAAGGTACTATTATGCTGATGGGGAAGAGCATATGGTCAAATGGTAGTATGAGTGCTTCCACAAGTCAGATCAATTAGTAGGTATAATACTCATTCTTCAACAATCAAGCCAATTATAAATTCCAGATGGAATGACTACTCTTATCCTATATATACTTCATTTTATCCCACACATGTTACTTCTCACTGAAGCACTCATACTCTAGCTCTGACCAAGATTTGATTGTTTTCAGTTTCTTTTTATTTTTAAGATTATAATATAACTACATTTACCCTTTTAGTTTTCTCCTTCCAAACACTGTCATCTACTTTTCTTGTTCTCCAGTCCATCACCTGTTTTTTTATTGACTTTTAGTTATTACATATAAATCTATCTATATATGTATATACATACATGTATATAAACTTAAACATTTCTAAATACTAAATGCATAGTTTGTAAATGTTACTTGTATGGATTTTTCTAATGCTGGTCATTTGGTATTAGATAGCCAATTGCTATATCTTTTCTGGAGAAAATACTTCTCATGTTCTCAGAATTCCTTAGTTGCATATAGTACTTTGATTATGGTTGATGCCTCAAGAGCTGTCTGCCATTAGTTTTTCCATGCTTGATGTTGTATAGCTCATGTTTTAGCAGTCACATTGGAGACTTTGTGGGGCCCGTTTTCTGATATTACTGGAAGATATCATATCATAGCAAACTTTCCAGTCTACCCCTTTAAATCTTTGCATTCTATCTTTTGCACTATTTTCTGAAATTTTGATCTTGGTAGGTTTTCTCTAAAATCCAAACAGAAATATGCCATATTTTCTTCTGATTTTCCAATTATTAACAAAAAGGGGTGAATAATAAATATCTCTCATTCAGTTTGATAATAAGCTCTCCTCTTGATAATAAATTGAATATTATAATTGTGGCATACCCTCTTGTACTTTCCCCACCCTGTCCCAATTTCCACTCTAGAGTACATAGGAAACATAAAAATCAGCATAAAAACTCTTACAGACAGTAGTTTCAAAACATTTAATTTCAGACAGAGGCAACAAATTTTGTAAAAACACACAGGGTGTAAGTCGTTAAGCTACTCATCAGGTTCTGATAATTAGAACATTTTCTTTACAATGTACACTTTTGCCATCTGGAATATGTAACCTCAAAACTCTGGCTAGGCCATATGCTTAGTAATTATCAAACTACTTATGCAAACATTGATACTTACTAGCATATGCGATGTATAACATCTTTGACACTGATATGCTAGAATATTTCAAATCCTAGAATGCCAAGTGTCTGAAAGCAAACAGGCTAGGAGTCTACTGAAGAAGACCTGTGTGGTTAATAGAATTCAAGAGATTTCCATGAACCCGAAGAAACAAGACTAACCACGAATAAATAATCATGGACAACAAAATACAAATGCAACTCAGTCAAATTATCTGATTCTAGCACAAGTAATTGTGCATTCCAGAGGCAGGGAAAAGGTGAGAACTGGTACAAAGAAAGGTGGCTCTAGAATGCTGGACATGGATCTTGGGAGAAGGTGGGTGAGCATGCTCCTCAGGGTAGAGAAAATTAAAATTATTCCACTTATATTGGTTGCTTCCTGAATCAAAAAACCTGCTTATTATGAAAACTGGAAGAGACAGTGATGCTGGGTTTCAGACCTGAGTTGTAACTCAACAGTGAGTGTTAGAATATGAACAATATAAAGTGAGTTTTATATAAATTTCTCAGGTCTAACTTTTAGGCGATAGACTAACTCAGCAAAATATGTCCATCACCTTCAGAAGCTGCTGTTGTTCTCTAGAACCCAAAAAGTCTTAGTAATTGGCACACAACTGCCAATGTTAGGTTTTATTCTCCAAAGGATGGTAATATTTGAAAATAAGCCTCTGCTTGAGAAAAGATGCTGGGCAAAGATTATGTGTGTGAGCTTTCCCAGAAGTCTTCGTTGCTGTCCCTGGAGCTGATTTATGATTTAAGGGAAAACTTTTCCACTCTGTAACTCCTTCTGAGCCATTCCCCAAAGCATTTTAAATTCACACTGGTTTGCTATGTAAGAAGAAATCCCAAAGTGGATCAATTACATTGAAGTATGTGTGTAATCGCAGCTGTTTATAAAAGTGCATAATGACTTTACTAATTTTATTTTAAAGGCTCTGAGTTGAACATGACAAAAGATACTGGGTATTTTTAGAGAAACAATTGAAGGCAAATTAAGGACAAAATGAAGTCATTGTTACTGGATCTTCTTTTTAAATTTTTAATTTATGTGCATTGATTTTTTTTCTACTTTTATTATTTGTAACATATATGGGCCTGGTATCAGCAAAGGTCAGATTTAATGAAACTTGAATTATAGGTGATTGTGAGATGACAGGTGGGTGATAGGAATGGGACACAATTCATCTGAAAGTACAGTCATTGCTTTTAAATAATCTGATGTCTCTCAGGCTCCAGACCTTCCTTCTTTTAGGACATCAAAGTTGTTATTCCACTTCCATCTAAATGCACAGGTACATATGGATCATTTTGCTTTGCATCTATCAGCTTTAATTTTCTTAAAACTGCATCATTACATACTTTTAGTACGTACTGTTTCTTTAGTGAGGCTCTTCCCATACTGTAGAGCTCAGTTTTGAGAGTTTTCTGAGAATGTGAGTTCTGCCCTTTTATATCTATGCTTAAAGGTGGGATAACAACATATATTAGGGCTATACCTTTGGAATAAATTAAACCTAGCTTAGATTCCATATTTAATTGTTGATTTGATCTCAGAAAACATCTTTACCTATTTAATTTGGTCTCCTTAAGGACAAAATAACATCTTTTTTTTTCTTAAGTCATTGCTTTGTATAAGATAAAATGTACAGCACATGCATATTAGAGTTATATCCTTGCAATATGCTAAAACTATGTTGGAGTCCAGATGTACCCATCCTTATTCATTTAATATTAGTCTCTTCAAGGGTTAAATAACACCAATTTTCTGGAGTCAGAGTACTGCAGTAGATAATGTGCACAGATCATGTCATATTGTGGTTGGTCCAATGCAGGTACTCTATGATCAAAACACCAATATTTGGATAACCAGCAATGCCTAAATTAATTTAATAGCAGTCAGAAAATCAGGTAGAATTTAAATAGAAAAAGGACTGAAGGAGCTGAAAGGGTTTGCAACCTCATGGATGAACAACATTATCAACCAACCAAACGCCCTGTCACTCCCACGGACTAAACCACCAACCACTGAGCACACATGGAGAGAACCATGGCTACAGTTAAATATGTAGCAGAAAATAGCATTGTCTGGCATCAATAAGAGAAGAGGTTTCAGTCCATTGAAAGTGCATTTTCCTAGTGTAGGGAAATGCCAAGGCATTGAGGTGGAGAGGGTGATTGGGAGACGGAGCATCTTCATCAAACAAATGGAGGAAGAGGGGGGGATGTCAGCAGGGGAAAAGAGGACATTTGAAATGTAAATACAAAAAATATTCAATAAAATAATTTTAAAAAGGAATAAAAGGAAGAAGTTGAGGGGATGCTGAAAGTTAAAGTAAGTACAGGTTTTTTTTCTCTCTTACAACTTTATTTTTAAAAAAGATATATATATATATATATATATATATATATATATATATACAGATTTTAACAGCATTTTCGCATAATACCATATGAATACTTTTTGTCAGTATTTAATTCTTTTAGAGTTTTGATAGCATGCATTGAAATCGCAGTAGTTACCATAAGCATAAAGTACATGTAGGACAGAATGCAACATGAAAACAGTTTTCTAGGAGAATATAGTTTAAGCATAATGATCTTTGCATACCAAAAATTACCACAAGGCTACATTCTGAGCTCTAGGGTTATTAATGATTTAAGGTCCAGGAATAGCACACTCTGAGAGGGTGCTATACATTTATTTTTTCCTAAGAAGGACTGAGGCTTTCATTATTTGGCCTTTGTTATTCTTGAGTTTCATATGGCCTGTAAGTTGTTTCTGGGGTGTTTAGAGCTTTCTGGGGGTTAGTATCCAATTATCAGTGGCTGCATATTATGTTTGTTCTTATGTGACTGTGGTATCTCACTCAGGATGATATTCTCTAGATGCATCCATTTTCTCAGGAATTTCATAAAGTCATTTTTTTCTAATAGCCAAGTAGTACTCCATTGTGTAAATATACCACAGTTTTTGTATCCATTCATCTACTAAAGGACATCTGTGTTCTTTCTAGCTTCTGGCTATTATAAATAGGACTACTGTGAACATTGTGGTGCATGTGCCCTTATTGTATGTTGGAGCATCTCTGGGGTATATGCCCAGAAGTGAAATAACTGGGTCTTCATGTAGGACTATGACAAATTTTCTGAGGAAACACCAGGTAGGTACAGTTTTTTAAGGTTAATATTTTTTTAAAGTTAATTTTAGATAATGTATCTCTTTTCTCTTCAAGAATGTACTGTTATTCATTCTATATTATAAATAATAATATCAACTCATAAATATCCAGAGTTTTTTGAATGTTCACTAATTCACAAAATGTTACTGGATTCAGTAAGGCTGTAGCCTCTGTCTAGTCCAGGATCAAACCAACTTATATGCTTCAAATGTTTTACAGTGAATAACACAAAAGTGATATCACCAGTGTCACCTTGAAAGTCTTCCAGGGAAAAATCTAATAAGTTTATAGAAACATATTCATATTTTGAAAAAAATAAGGTTTTTATTGTCTAAACCACTTCTAAAATTATATACCTAATATATATATATATATATATATATATATATATATATATATATGTCAAAAAGGAATCTCTTAAAACATGAAGGAATGTGAAGACAACCATAGAGGTTCATGGATATAAACATGTATAAAATGGTATAACTGCATTATGCTAAATAAGCTATTTTTATGGGCTTTATGAAAATGACAATCCTCTCTCTATCTCTCTCTCTCTCTCTCTCTCTCTCTCTCTCTCTCTCTCTCTCTCTCTGTCTCTCTCTCTTTCTCTCTCTCGTCTTTAGAAACATATCTGTGGTTGAGCTAAAAACATATAATGAGTTTGCTTTAGAATAGGCAATGAAACAGGAATGTAGTATTCAGATGCTAGATAGACAAATGACACCTATTTTCATATATTGAGGTTCTCCTGCAATGTTTCATCTTTGAACATAGGCAGAATCTAGTAATTTACTTACAACCATGAGAGTATTTAACAAAAACCTGCTTATTTTCCTTTCAGACTCCACATTATAATGGAGTAAGCTAGGAAAGAAGAAATGATTTGTGGCAAAGAATTTTGGATACCCTTAGACTTACATGTATTGAGGACCAAAAGACTTTGCTCTAATAAATTTCAAGGTAATGTATCTTTCTAGTTTGAACTGAAATAGTATAGAAAATTGTGTGCTCCTCCTGGTTTAAGCTGTTCCTGAATTGTGTTCTAACCTCTCTGACTTTCAGTCTAATTGTTTTTATTTTAAATTGGATATTTTAATTTTTAAAATTTTAAATATTTCATGGTTTCCACTCTGGAAACCATGTTTCCCATCCTTCCTCCCCCTGCATCTATGATAATGTACCCCTACCCATCTACCCACTTCTGCCTCTCCACCCTGGCATTTCCCTACACTGAAACATCAAGCTTTCCCAGAAACAAAAGTCTTCCCTCCAACTGCTACATTTGCTGCTGGAGACATGAGTCCTTCCATGTGTACTCTTCAGTTGGTGGTTTACTCTCTGGTAGCTCTGGGGGGGGTTTGGTTGGTGGATATTGTTTTTCTTCCTATGGGTGCCAAACCACTTCAGCTTCAACTGTCCTTTCTCTAAGTCTTCCATTGGGGATCCCATGCTCAGTCCGATGGTTGGCTGTGAGCATCTGCCTTTGTATTTTTCGGGACCCAGAAGAGCATCTCAGGAGACAGCTATATCAGGCTCCTGTCAGCAAGTACTTTTTGGCATCCTCAATTGTCTGGGTTTTGTGTCTCTGTATGCAACGGATCCTGTGGGGGGGTGTTTCTAGATGACCTTTATTTTAGTTTCTACTCGAGGAAATACTCTTTATTTCCTCCACTGAGAATTTTCTTCCCCCTTCTAAGAAGGACTGAAACATCTATTCTTTATTTTATTTTATTTTATTTTATTTTATTTTATTTTATTTTATTTTATTTTATTTTATATTATTATTCCTTACAGCTTTATTTATTTAAAAAGAGGGATACATTTACAGATTTTTAAAGTTATTTTGGCATAACATTATATAAATAATTTTGTCAGTACTTAATTCTTATAGAGGTTTGATAGTATGCATAGAAATCCCACTAGCTACCATATGCATGCATCTATTTTTTTTTACTTCCTTCTTTCTTGAGCTTCATGTGGTCTGTGAGTTGTATCTTGGGTGTTCTTAGCTTTTGTGCTAATATCCACTTATCAGTGAAAGCATACCATGTGTATTCTTTTGTGATTGGGTTTCCTCACTCAGGAAAATATTCTCTAGCTCCACCCATTTGCCTAAGAATTTTCTAATGTCATTGTTTTTAGTATCTAAGTAGTACTTCATTGTGTAAATGTACCACAGTTTCTGTATCCAATCATTTCTTGAAGGACATCTGGGTTTTTTCCAGCTCCTGGTTATTATAAATAAGGCTGCTATGAACATAGTGGAGCATGTGTTCTTGTTATATATTGTAGGATCTTTTCAGTATATGCCCAGGAGTGGTATAGCTGGGTCCTCAGGTAGTACTATGTCCAATTTCTAAGGAACTGCCACACTGATTTCCAGCTTGCAATTCCATCAACCGTGGCGGAGTGTTCCTCTAACTCCACAACCTTGCCAGCACCTGTAGTCACCTGAGATTTTGATCTTAGCCATACTGCCTGTTGTGAGGTGGAATCTTAGGTTCTTTTTTTTTTTTTTTTTTTTTTGATTTGCATTTCCCTGATGACTAAGGATGTAGAACATTCCTTTAGGCATTTATCAGCAATTTAGTATTATTCAGTTGAGAATTATTTGTTTAGCTCTGTATACCATTTTTAAATAGAGGTTTTTGTTTTCCTGGAGCTTAACTTCTTGAGTTCTTTGCATATATTAAATATTAGCTCTCTGACAGATGTAGTATTGGTAAAGAACTTTTACCAATCTGTTGGTTGCTGTTTTTTCTTACTGACAGTGAAATTTGCCTTACAATAGCTTTGCAATTTAATATTTTCTCATTTGTTGATTGTTGATCTAATATCATAAGCCATTGGTGTTCTTTTCACAAAAATTGCCCCTATGTCTATGTGTTGCAGGTTCTTCCAAACTTTGTCTCCCATTAGTTTCAATGGGATTTTATATGCAGGTACTTTATCCACTTGGTCTTGAGCTTTATATAAGGAGATAAAAATTGATTAATTTGCATTTTTCTATATGGTGAACACCAGTTAAATCAGCACCATTTGTTGAAATAGCTGGTATTTTTTGTTTTGTTTTTTGTTTTTACACTGGATAGTTTTAGCTCTTTTGTTAATGATCAAGAGACAGTAGGAGTGTGGGCTAATTTGTGGGTCTTCAATTCTATTCTATCTGTCTACCCACCTGCCTGTGTACCAATACCATGACGTTTTTATCACTATTGCTTTGAAAAACAGCTTGAGGTCATGTATGGTGGTTTCTCCAGGTGTTCTTTTATTGTTGAGAATAGTTTTGGCTATTCTGGGTGTTTTGTTATTCTAAATAAGTTTGCAAATTGCTTTTCTAACTCTATGATAAATTGAGTTGTAATTTTGATGGTTATTGCATTGAATCTGTAGATTTTTTTAGCAAGATAGCCAATTTTACCATATTAATCCTACCAATACATGAGCATGGGAGATCTCTCAATATTTTGAGGTATTATTTTATTTTTCTTCACAGACATGAAGTTCTTGTCATACAGATTTTCCACTTGTTTGGATAGAGTAAGAGCAAGGTATTTTATATTGCTTGTGACTATTCTGATGGGTGTCATTTCCCTAATTTATTTCTCAACCTGTTTATCCTTTCAGTAGAAGAAGGCTACTGATCTGTTTGAGTTAATTTTATATCCAGCCACTTTGCTGAAGTTCTTTATCAGTTGTAAGAGTTTTTGGATGGAATTTTTGGAGTCACTTAAGTATACTATCATATTGTTTGCAAATAGTAATATATTGACTTCTTTTTTTCAAATTTTTATCCCTTTGATCTCTTTTGTTGTATAATTGCTCTGTCTAGGACTTCTAGTATTATACTGAAGAGGTAGGAAGAGTGTGGGCAGCCTAGTCTAATTCTTCATTTTAGGAAGATTGTTTCAAATTTTTCTCCATTTAGATTGATCTTGGGTACTGGTTTACTGTACATTGCTTTTACAGTGTTATGGTGTGGGCCTTGAATTTCTGATCTTTCCAGGACTATTTTCATGAAGGGTTGTCCTTGAGTAAATAATAGAGATATACCTTTAGCCATTCAAACCAGAGGGCATAGAAACTCTATTCAAATTAACAAAATCAGAAATGAAAATGAGGGCATAACAACAGTTAAAAGGAAATCCAAAAAGTCACCAGATCTCACTACAAAAGCTGATACTCAACAAAGCTTAAAAAAATGTGGTTGAAATGGATCATTTTCTAGACAAATATGAGATAGGATAAATCATATGAACAGTGTCATAACTTCCAAAGAAATAGAAGCATCCATTAAAAGTTTTTCAACCAAAAATAGCTCAGAATCAGATGGGTTTAATACAGAATTCTATCATATCATCAAAGCAAACCTAATATCAGTACTCTTTCAACTATTCCACAAAATAGCAAGAGAGGAACAGTACCCAATTTGTTCTATGAAGCCACAATTATGCTTATACCTAAACTCCATAAAGACTCAACAAAAAAATAACTTCAGACCAATTTCACTTATAAATGTCGATGTAAAAATGCTCAATAAAAATCTCACAAATCAAGTCCAATAACACATCAAATTATCATCCATCATGATCAAGTATGTTTTATCCCATGTATGCATGGAATTCATGGATGGCTCAATATGTGAAAATCTATTAACATAATCTACTATATATATATATATATATATATATATATATATATATATATATATATATATACAAACTTAATGAAAAAAGGTCGATTTCATCAGATGTTAGAAAATATTTGACAAAAATGACAATCTTATATCACTACAGTAAACAAAATTCCCAGGTATGCTTATTGAAAATAATTTACTAATTTGTTTTGTACAATCACATTTTTGTTATAGAATCAATAACTTTGATTTATCAGGTTTCAATATGAATGCCATAGTAGGGGATGTGGCACTAATATAATGGGCAAATGATTTTAGAAGAGCTTTGTAGGGTAATTGAGACACAGGTATTTAAAATGGATAGTGATTTGCCTGCTTGTGAAGTCAAGTGAGAAATTTTTATATCTGGTTTCAGTTTATCTTCAATAAATAATAATTGGTGTCATCTGTATAATGGTCTTATTGAGAGTAATCTGTAAAATATTTAAATATCAGTGCCTTTGAAATATGTATCTGAGTTTCCGTGAAGAAATTTTCAACCTCTTAGGAACTTTTCTGAAGAGGCAGAATACACAAAGAAAATGGTCAGTAACTATGCATGTGGAGTGAGTGATGTGACTTACACCTGTTCCAAATGACAATAAGAAATTCTAAGAAATTTGAAATTTGCCAAAATGTACAGCATATTAAATATAATAATTTTTTAAAAACTGACAAATAATAGGAAAAGGAGCAATATTTTCACTTGATGTTTGAATACTTTTTCCAGTATCAACAGGATGGTTTGGTGCATGGTACATATAAAATTATAATAGAGAAACACCACTTAGCATTTTCCTAACCCACTCATAGGCAAAGTGCAGAAGAACTAGACAAAATAACCCCTGTTGCAGTACATTATAAATGCAAAATTGTCAATAACAGAAGACAGAATAAACTAGGAATAATTTATTTCATTTAGTGAGAGGACAAAAATAGCTCATTTATTGTGTCAAATTTGCCTATGCATGTCCTTCTGTCTCTCTAGAAATTTACAATCGGAAAAGACATTTTTAAAGATATACAGATAAAAATACTGAAAATTATATGAGTGCAATATATTATATTTCAGAAAAAGAAAAGGATAATTTCCAAATGTTTAAATAATATTAGGAATAATAGTACCAAAAGTGACTTTATATAGGCCTTTCTGAGCTAGACATCAATCTTTATTTCTTTCAGATATTAACTCTTTTAATACTCAAAATTACCTTAAAATATATGAATAATTTTTCTATACTATATGTAAAAAAAATAAGCAAGAAGAGGCAAGATACATTGCCAAAGCTACCTGATAAAATGAAGAATGAAAGACAGTATTTTGAATATGGTAACCTCTGAGCCACGTGCTAAAGAATGGAGTCCAGAGCAAAACAAAATAATCATCTAAGACTTCTTGAGGAAACATCTAGCTATCTGTCTATCTCTCTATCTGACTGTATATCTCTCTGTCTGACTGTCTATCTTTTATCTATTTATCTATCTATCTATCTATCATCTATCTATCTATCTATCATCTATCTATCTATCTATCTATCTATCTGTCTGTCTGTCTATGTATCAATCTAGCTATCTATTTATACATCTAAGTATCTATGTATCATCTATGCATCTACGTATCTATCTATGTATCTATCTATCCACCCCTCAAGCTATCCATCCATCCATCTGTCCATCCATCCATCCATCCATTTATGTGTATGTGTTGTGTGTTTGCACACCTGTGTGTGTGTGTGTGTGTGTGTGTGTGTGTGTGTGTGTGTGTGTGTATTCGTGTGCTCTTGTAGTGTGCAGTGTGTAAGCCCAGGATGGCTATAACACACTGAGGAGATAAAGGGATAACTTTCCACAATTGGCTATCTATACCCACTTTCTCAGACATGGAAACTAATTTACATTATCCAGCCTATGTAAGTACCTCTATGATCTGAGCTGCCTTGCTTCTTGATGTAGGCATTTTCTGAGACTGCTTAAAGAAATGTATAACCAGAAAAGATACTGAATATATTTCAGAAGCAAGAAGAAGATAAAATTTATCATTATCAAACTTCTATAAAATATCATGAAAAGATGAAATTACATGACTTCAAGTGTTAGGAAATGTTACATTTAGGTCACTTGTAAATGGTGTTGACAGACAGATTCCATCAATATATACAATATAGTAGGTGTGTGGTAACATTGAAATAGATGTTGCCTTGGCTAATTCTAAACCTGAGGCTCACATGTGTCTTCTTTTCACAGAAAATTCCAAGGATAAACCAGAATTAATCTGAATCAGAAACAACAGCAAGAACTGTTCTAGAAAGATAAGCCTAGTTCAGGATTTCTGAAACAAGTTTTATAAATAATCTCAGAGTTGGAAACTCAGCTTCTTGCTCAGAGGAAAGGACTGTGTGACTTTGTCTTTGTATTTACTTCCTTCTCATATTTGGATTAACAATACACATTAGATCTATGGCTAAGAAAAACCTCACAATTGTAACCAGGTTTGTTCTCAGGGGCTTTATTGACCTGCCCAAATGGGAGGTTCCCCTTTTTCTGGTGTTTCTCAGCTTCTATCTTATCACCATTTTGGGAAACTTGGGCATGATCATTCTTATACAGGTGGATATACAACTCCACACCCCAATGTATTTTTTCCTGAGCCATCTCTCTCTATTGGATGCCTGCTACACCTCAGTCATTACCCCTCAGATTCTGGCAACACTGGCCAAAAACAAAATGACAATCTCCTATGGCCAATGTGCTACCCAGTTCTTCTTCTTCACTATCTGTGCAGCTACTGAGTGTTTCCTACTGTCTGTGATGGCCTATGATCGCTATGTTGCTATTAGTAAACCACTGCTCTATACTCTAGTAATGAATCCTAAAAGATGCTGGAGTTTGGTGGCTGGAGCCTATGTTGGTGGGTTATTTGGGGCCGTCTTAAGAACCACATGCACCTTTTCCCTCTTCTTCTGTGAAGATAATCAAATCAATTTCTTCTTTTGTGACCTCCCACCCCTGCTGAAGCTGGCCTGTAGTGACACAACAAATATTGAGATTATAATTGTCTTTTTTGGGAACTTTGTCATTTTGGCCAATGCCTTGGTCATACTAATTTCCTACTTGCTCATCATCAAGGCTGTCATAAATATAAAATCTTCAGGTGGCAGGGGTAAAATGTTCTCCACATGTACCTCCCACCTCATTGCTGTGGGTCTGTTCTTTGGGACTCTTATCTTCATGTACATACGGAGCAGCTCAGGCAAATCTTTAGAGGAAGACAAGGTAGTATCTGTCTTTTACACTGTGGTCATCCCTATGCTGAACCCTCTTATATATACCCTGAGAAACAAGGATGTGAAGGCTGCCTTAAGAAAACTTACTGGTAAATTCCAGGTGTCTCAAACTTTGCAAAATTGATTGAAAGGAAAAGCCAATTTTATTTGTACTACTGATAGTTTCTAGTGAGTGTGATGTCACCTTGAACAGAGGAAGCTAGCAAGTGTTCCAGAGTGTGAAGTAGAAAATGGTGAGATTTGTACTCAATAATTCCATGTTCTTTTGCCTTATATTTTCCTCATTCCCAGTTTGTCACTTGGCACTGGTAACCATTGGTAACCATTGATACTCTACTTCATTATTTAGAGAATCAGGGTTTGAGTTGACTGACTTAAATTAAATTACAGATTCCTTTTCTCTCTTGCCTTAGTTTTAATAAACATTACAAATTATTTCTAAAAATGATCATATCCTTGAGTTATTATGGATTGTGACAAATGGGTTTTCATTTCCGTTTAGATGTGTAATTTCTTGGTCAGTGCCATTTGCATTCAGTATGATGACACAGTCCCAACCCTCTGCTTCATTAGATTATCATTTGCTCTGGTAATACTGACAAACTTTTCAAATTTCCTTGATGTTTATTAACTCACTGTATTGTTTATTCTGTCTTCCTATGTTAATAGTTTCAAGATGAGTTAAGCCACCTGTTAGTGCTTCACAAAGACTAAATATATAGATTTTGAAAGACACAGTATATTGCTGTTTCTCCTCACACTTTGTTCACATATTAATGGGTTCTCATTAAGCATCACGTGCCATGCTCAGCAAAGTGAATGAGACATATATGGCTTGCTTAAGCATACATTATGCTCTGTGGCAAAGGTCTACTTAAAGGAGAATGTAGGAAGAATAAGTCAGCATATTCTGACTGGCACCCAGCAGTGGCCCACACATGCAGAGCAATTGCTTCCACATTTCTTAATTCTGAAAACTTCCTGACACCTGGGTACAAATAGTGACAGAGTATATGACCAGAAGGATCAATGAGATGGTGCCAACTACGTGGAATGAGCAGTCATCGACTAATGGGGCACAGATGAAGGGTATAAAGGCACAATGCATTCCTGC
The DNA here is from genome assembly GCF_963924665.1 of Micromys minutus. Lineage (NCBI taxonomy): Eukaryota > Metazoa > Chordata > Mammalia > Rodentia > Muridae > Micromys > Micromys minutus. The sequence continues at coordinate 45,494,991 of NC_137971.1, forward strand.
AATAAATGAGTCTGCTTCCATTTCTCATCTGACTCCTGGAATCTATGTTGTTGACTCCATGCCTTCTAAGGTGCTACTGCCAAAGACAAGGGAGAGTTCTTGTGAATTCTATACTAAACTGGGAAAAATCTTCAGAAGCGAATGTCAATTTCTCTTATTTCTAAGTACAAAGTACATATCAGGTAGTAATTGCTTTGGAAAGAATATTTTATCCTCATGAATGGTGTTACTTAGGTTTTGAGTGGATAAAAAGCACATTGTTTAAAATAAAGTTTTGTTTTGAAATTGAAAAAAAAAACATATTTCCTTATCCCTCAGTGTAAGGAGCAGCTCGGCTGCCCTTCCAAAATGGTGCAGACATCCAGCTTGGTTAGAAATAAACAACCTGACTGCGCATGTACATAACTGCTTCTGGCATCAAACACACCCACACGGCATTATGCTAATAAGGTGATCCCTGCTCTACCAATCCCCGGAGGACAAGTCACATAACCTCAGTCAGAGAAGGATAAAAGGAGGGTGCTCTTGTCACTCGGGGTTGCCCTTATCAGCATTGAGGTGTTCCTGAATAAGGGCTGTTGAGAAGAATCCGGAGTGTTGTGTCTTCCTTGCCAGTTGAGTTGGGTGCGACACCTCAGAGTATGCAGAAGAATGTAAATCATGTTTTACCTCTATCTCACTGTGAAGATTTGGAAAAATTGATTTCTTGGAGTAAGAAAAAATATATAAAATTAACACTAATTCAAGATATATTAAAAATTAAATCTTGCATATGAGACTTCTCAAAAAATCTGCTGTTGGTATTAATCATTTTTACCTTTCTGTTTGTTCTTCACTTTTAATGTTTGTCCTTGACAATTGCTGCAATTCTATAACAAATGACCAAACTGAAAAATTCAGAATCCAAAATGGTAAAAGATACTGAACCATGGAAAAAGAATTTTTCCATGATTCTCAACATAAAGCAAAATAAACTTGTATGAAAAACTGACAACAGACAAGATGTATTATTGAAGTTATTATTTTAAAAGCAATATTTGTTTATATTTAAAGCATCATTATTTCATAATAAAATCCATAAGTTTTTAATAGAGATTTGTGTTAAAATCCTGCTTAAAAATAGACAGCTTTTCTAAACCACTGGCCAGTATATAACTCATGTGTCATTTTTTTCAGGTTAAACATTAAAGAAAGTGCAGTAAATTATAAATGAGTTATAAGAAATGTTCTACAGAGTTACATAAACAATATTAGATCTTTGAGAATAAAATCATTAAGCTTTTTCTCTTATATTGTATTAAAATAAAAGGAATTCACAAGGAAAAGAAAACATGTACTGAAAATAAACTTTTCTGAATAAAGGATGTACTTTTCTTTTTAAGTGAGTGCATAATAATTGTACAAAATAATGGGGTTCCAGAAGACATTTTCATGCATGCATGTAATGTACTTTGACATATTATCTTTCTAGTTTTCTCTTGCTCTTCTTTCTACTGTCTACCTTTGATAACTCATTTAAATATTGTTTCTGTGAAGAAGAAAATAAGCAGTAATTATCTCTTCTGAAATTACACATTTCACTTAACATTGATCTCCAGTGCCACCAATTTTCCTAAAGATATTATAATCTTATTTTTCATAGCTGAGTAACACTCAGTTGTGCATACATACTACCTGTTCTCTATTCATTTATCTTCTATATCTTTCTCTATCATTTATCTATCATATATCTATATTTATTTCTCATAATTTATTTCTTTATTTAATTTATACTCTGATCACAGTCTTCCATCCTCATAGTCCCCTCTCACCTGACCCTTCCCCTATCCACCTGCTCTTCATCTCTCAGAAGTGGATAGGTTTCCTAAGTATCAGCTCATCCTGGCACATAAAGTCATTGCAGGACTAGGTGTATCCTCTCCTACCGATTCCAGACAAGGCAGCCCACTTCAAGGAATAGAATTTACAGGCAGATAATAGTCAGAGTTAGCTGCTGTTCCAGCTATTGAAGGACCCACATGAATTCCATGAGCTGATGCACACTAACCTTCTGTGTTATCTTCAATAAAGGACCTTTCTTGTTCTTTACTTTGATTTCCTTCTATTTGAAGGGAGGCCAAGGGTTGAGTAAGTGAATCATAATGACAGGTCTGTCTTCTGAGATTCAATCTGTCTATTTGGATTACTTTGTTTTTGTTTGGAGTTGCTTGTAATTGAATCCACTAACTTGTGTGGGATTGACAAGCTTCATATAAATGAATTACATCACCAAGGCATTTATTTGGACTTTATTCCTTCTGACTTTTATATGATTTCATAAACAACTTGACATTAATCAAAGCAAGTCTTATTTGATGAAAGAAAATTATCTCAGAGATCTTGTCATGCATTGTATGATGGATACCGAACATTTTAAAGTTAATAATTAGGGATAAGAATGGAAGTGAAAGTCAGAGAAAATGACTATATGTTCTGATAGAATTGGGAAAATTTGTAAAGAAAGGGTCAAATGATTATTTCTATACACATAACTCTGTGACTATGTTGGAATCCAGGTGACATACCTTCAAGATTTTAACAAAAAATGAGATCAATTACTGATCATCTTTATTTGGAGTGTCTTCTGAATCTCTGATTAATAATGAGTTCGTGGATAATGTTAATGAAATTTGTCTAAATAGTCATAGCTTGAAAATCAACCAGAACAAGTCAACCATTACAATCACTAATGATCTTTTCATTTTGGGCCCTTAGATTGTATGCCTGAAAATTGGAAAGCTTGAAGTATTGGACTTATAATAATACTTCCTGTAGTTTTATTATCTTAGGAGAACCCATAAAATCCTTGCAATTCTAAAACATTCAAAGTAAGAACAGGAAAAACAATTAATCTCTGTCCTGTGGAGATGCAACCAGTGCTCTAATAGAGGAACTGTTTCTGTAACCCCTATTCTTATTACTAATTTACTTCTGCTGAAAAAAATTATGTGTCACAGTATCCATGTTGAAATAAGGAAACAGCCACAAAGAAAGAAATGTTTTTATCTACCTATATATGGGTTCTAGAAATTGACTCAGATTACTAGGATTGCATGCCAAACTCTTAGAAGCATATCACTGACCTTAAAGTGCCTACTTTTGAGGTATGATTGAGTATGCAATATACTGTAAAAATATGTAGAACATTGTGTTTTATATATTGTAGAATTCAGTGTCCCTAAGTAGACATGTGAAGTTTGTTGAAATTACTAAACTCTTCTGAAAATAGAACTCTAATCCACTCAACAACTAATTTTTAACTAGAGTTTGTGTCATTAATGAGTGTACTCAATATTGCTTATGATGTAGAGTGTTGGGGACATGCTGTGGACAGCATACCATGACATGACTGCCAGCAGGGGCCAGGATGGAGACATCTCAGAAGACCACGGCGACTCCTTGTGAAAAAGGATGGGTCCTGGGACTATGAGAAGCAGGACACACATCCCTCCAGGGTGACCTACCATCTGAAATAAGAGCCAGTGTGCAGTAGGCTTTGATGGAGACATCTCAGTAGCCCACAACAACTCTTTGTAAAAAACAGTTGTTTCCACTTCTCCTAACTTTAGCCCTGGATAATGGCTGTATAGATTTCATTTGTGAGTGACTACTTTTCAGTTGGCCTTGGCACACAAAGTTACTTTTCTGTATCTGACTTTCCTATTTCTTTCTCTTTCTGTTCTGTTGTATTCTGTGAAACTAGATGTTCCTAGATGTAATGATTCTTAACAATTAGAAATTAAGGCATAAGGGCACAGCTCAGTCCTAATGGTCAAGGTGCATGCTGTGTGTTCTCATCTTAATAATTGCGCAATGGTAGTTCAAGATTAATGTTCTACTTGCAAAGAAAGTTTGAAAAAATTATTAGGAAATGAATTAGAGCCAAAATAGAGAACTCAATAGAGGAAAATGTTACTGAAATTATAAAATAAGTTTTGCACAAAATTTGAGAATGGATAAGAAATTACAGAATGCATGAAATTATATATTAGGAAAACTAAGTGAAAATGTTAAGTTATTAATATATAATTGCTTAGAGAAACATATAGAATAATATTATTTTTACAAGTGTCATTTAAAGACCTTTTTCAGTAAAAACAATTAGTAATGAGGAAAAAGTCTCAATGAGATCTAAAGTAGTCAAATCCAGAGTTTAATCAAATATAATCATAATCACATATAAAAACCTAATAATTTGTAATAATATTATATATACGTATATAATAGTAAAAACAGGAAGCACTGCATTTTCATTACATTAATTAATTTTTCTGTATGGCATTTGAACAATTTCTGAGCTTCTTTTAGTATTGTGTCAGAAGTATTCTTTCCATGAATACTAGTTCTCTAAGCTATTAATGAAAGAAAAGGTTCTATTTAAATAATTTTGACAAGTGCTGGGTTAAAGTTGGTGTGGATTCTAATTACATGACTTTATAATGCAACAATAAGGTATGCTTTTCTATTTTTCTTTCTGTTTTTTTAATTGGATCTTTAAATTTACATTTCAAATGTTATCCCCTTTTCCATTTCCACTCTGGAAACCCTTTATTCCATCTCCCCTTTCGCTGCTTGTGTGAGGGTACTCTCCTCACCTACCTTTTCTCATTTACCTGCCCAGGCATTGCCATATATTGGGTATGAAGCCTTCACAGGACAAAGAGCTGCTCCTTCAATTAATTTCGACAAGGCCATCTTCAGTTACATATCAGGCTGAAGATAATGGTTGCTTCATGCTGTCAAGCTTGGTAAAGCCTCTCAGGAGACAGCTACATCAGGCTCCAGTCTTTACTTTTTGGCATCTCTAATAGTGTCTGGGGTTGGTGACAATATATGGGATGGATCCCCAGGTGGGACAGTTACTTAATGGCCTTTCCTTCAGTATCTCCTTGACACACTGTCTTCATATTTCCTCCTGTATTTTGTTTCTCCTTCTAAGAAGGATTGAAATATCAACACTTTGCTATTTATACTTTTTGAGCTTCATGTGGTCTGGAAATTGTAATTTGGGTATTCCAGAGTTTTTGGTCTAATATCCGATTGTCAGTGAGTGCATACATCATGGGTTCTGGGTTACCCTCCCTCAAGATGATATTTTCTAGTTGAATCCATTTGCCAAAGATTTTCATAAAGTCATTGTTTTTAATCAATGAGAAGTATTTCATTGTATAAATGTACCACATATTTTGCATCCATTTATTTTTCTGTTGAAGCACATCTGGGTTCTTTCAAGTTTCTGGCTACTGTAAATAAGGGTGCTATGAACATAGTGCCCTTGTTATATGTTGGAGCATCTTTCAGCTACATGCCAATGAGTGGTATAGCTGGGTCCTCTGGTAGTACTATGTCCAGTTTTCTGAGAAAATGCCAGACATATTTCCAGAGTGTACCAGCTTGCAATCCCATCAACAATGCACTAGTGTTTCTCTCTCCCCACATCCTTGCCAGCACCTGCTGTCACCTGAGATTTCAATCTTAGCCATTCTGACTGGTGTGAAGTAGAATATCAGTGTTGTTTTAATTTGCATTTCCCTGATGACTAAGGATGTTGAACATTTGTTTAAATGTTTCATGACAAGTTTGTATTTTTAAGTTGAGAACTCTTTGTTTAGCTCTGTACCCAATTTTTAATAGGGTTATTTTGTTCTCTGGAGTCTAAGAAATCTCTAAAATATCTGGACATCATTTCCCAGTCTGATTTTCTGTGGAATGAATAAATGAAATAAAGTTGTGTCTAAAAGTATGGGAATCATAGAGACATGTTCCTGAAACAGCTACCTGAGATAACTAAGAACACATCTGAGATTTCTGTCAATGCCTCTCAAGCTTTCCTTCCTAATCTAATTAAGAATATGTGTTAGTATCTCACTCCTACATTCAGGCATTTATATTTAGTTATGACACACTAAACTATTAGCCTTGGAATTTTAACAGCTGGCTTGCTGATTCTTTTTTTTTATTTCTTAATTTATTTAAATATTAAGTTATATCTCAATATCAGCCTCCCCAATTCTGGTCCTCCCCTTCCCAGGGTACACATTTTATGGCCCCATTCCCCTCCTCTACTCTTCTGAGATGAAAGAGGACCTCTGGTGATCAATGCAACTTGGCACATAAAGTTACTGCAGAACAAGTTTTATTTTCTCTACTGAGGCCAGACTAGAAATCCCTGTTAGGGAAAAAAGCAGACAACAGGTTTACAGACAGCCCTGTACTCTAGTTGTTTGGGGACATGCATGAGTACCAAGATTCACATCTGCTTAATATGAATTGTCTAGGTCAAGTTCATGTATGCTTTTTGTTGGTGGTTCAGTCTTTAGAACTTCCGATGGGTCCACATTAGTTGACTCTGATGATCTTCCTATAAATTCCTATCCCTTTTTAGTTCCTAAATCCTGTCCTCAAATGTTTCACATGACTCTCTGAGCTCCATCTAATGTTTGACTGTGGTTCTCTGCATCGAGTTTCTCTTTACCATCTACCTCTGATATACATTTTATTTCCCCTTTGGGAAAGACTAAAGCTTCCTCTCTTGTACCATCCTTGTTCTTTGGCTTCTTTGGCTCTGTGAATTTTAGTATAGGCAAACTTTACTTTATTGTGCATGTCCACTTAAGTGAGTACATATTTTGTAGTTCCATCTGTTTGCCTAAAAAATTGTTGTTCTTATTTTTAATAGCTATTAGGTATTATTCTTATTAAGGTATAAAGTAATTTCCTTGCAAAAATAAACTATATTTTCTTTATCTACCTTTCAGTTGAGGCACATCTAGGTTGTTTACAGTTTCGGTCTACACAAATAAATCTGCTATAAACATAGTTGAACAAGTGTCCATTTAGGATGGTGGAACATCTTTTTAGTATATGCCTAGGAGCTGTATAGCTGGGTCTTTAGGTAGTACTATTCCCGATTTTCTGAGACACCCATAAATTTGATTTTGAGATTAGTTGTGGAAGTTTGCCCTGCCAACAGCAATGGGGTGTTTTACATCCTTGCCAGCATGTACTGTCTCTTTAGGTTTTGCTCTTAGCCATTCTGTTGGGTGGAATCTCAGAGTCTTTGATTTGTAGTTCCCTGATGACAAATATGTTGAAGATTTCAATTGTTTTGCAGCTATTAGAGATGCCTCTGTTGAGAATTCTCTGTTTAGTTCCATATCCCATGTTTTAATTGTATTTTTTGGGTTGCTGGAGTCTTAACTCCAAATGGTTGTAGTTTGTCTTATTGACAATGTCTTTTGCCTTATAGAAACTCTTTGTTTTCTTTTTTGTTTTTTACCATATATAGAGGTCTGAAGTTTTTTTTTTTAATAAAAATAATTGTATTTACTTACAAGCATTCAGAATGCCAACAAAACAACTACATTTTTTTTTTCAATTATAGTGTGGTATTCAGTTAACAGAATAATTATCTTTGTATAAGCTGCATCAGAGACAACTGAAGATAAAAAAATAAATCAAAAGAAAAAAGCATAAACAAAACAAAACAAAACAAAAAATAACCAAATTATTGTCCCATATATAACTAATTTGTGTTGTGCACAATAAAAAACCTGCTTTAAATTTCTATGCCAATTTAAAACCCCCAGACTGTACCAGGCAATGTTAATAGCTATTGAAAATACCACCATAACAGAACTATATAAAGACACATTTGGTAGTGTGTTAACTATACAAAAAAAAAAAAAAAAAAAAAAAAAAGAAAAAAGAAAAAAGACACTGTACAGTTTACAAACAAATTTTACACAGACTTACATTTTAGTTTTTTTTTTAAAGAAAAGAGTTGTATACAGGTGGGTGAAATGTTTATAGCAAGAAAAAAAACTGTGCTAGAACCAACTTGTTCATCATCATCTTCTTCATTTTCGTCTTTCTCTTCTTTCTCCTCTTCCTCATCCTCTTCTTCACCTTTCTCTTCTTCTTTATTTTTCTTGCTCTTTTCAGCCTTGACTGACCCCTTTTCCTCTGCATCAGGTTTTCCTTCAGCTCTGTAGGCAGCAATATTCTTCTCATACTTCTTCAGCTTGGTGCCCTTCTTCTCATAGGGCTACTTGTCATCCATGGCAGTGTTGTTCCACACTTCCCCTAGTTTCTTTGTGGTATCACCAATGAGTAAGCCAGGAAGTTTGCCTTCTATTTTGGGCAGTACTCAAAACAGAAGAAGTAGAAGGCAAGGGAGGCCTCTTGAGTGCATTGAGGTCCTTGAAATACTTTTTGGTCTCCCCTTTGTGGAGTATGTATGTTTTCATTTCTTTTTCATAACAAGCCTTGGCCATATCTTCAAATTTCCTTTTTTCTTTAGCAGACATAGTCTTCCACCTCTCTGATCACTTCTTAGAGCTCTCTGAGAAGTTGAAAAAAAAAAACATCTGGGTGCTTCTTCTTGTGTTTTTCCCAGCAGGTTTACACAAAGAATTCATATGAGGACATTTTACCTCTTGGCTTCTTAAGATCTTCTTTGCACATGTTTAGTTGATTTTGCTCTGAGAGGTACAGAGTTGCCCAGTGTCTGCCTGGCTCTCCCTTGGCCTGGAGCCATCTCTATGGAGTTCAACGAACTGCAATGGCTGTGATAGCAGGAGCCAGACACAGCCCCCTTATGGTCTCTGCGCTGTAACCTGGTCTGAAGGTTTAATGGTTGTCTTAGGGTTTTGTTGCTGTGAGCAGATGGCATAACCAAGGAAAGTCTTATAAAAACAACATTTATTGGGGCTAGATTGCAGGTTTAGAGATTCAGCCCAGTATTATCAAGGTGGGAGCATGACAGCATCCAGGCAGGCATGGTGCATGCAGGAGGAACTGAGAGTTGTACATCTTTGTCTGAAGGCTGCTATAAGGACAGTCCCTTCCAGTCAGCTAGGATGAGGGTCTTAAAGCCCACACCCAGTGTTACCTACTCCAACAAGGCTACACCTCCAAATGGTGCCACTTTCTGGGCTAGGCATGCTCAAACCACCACAATGGTTTAATGAAAGAATTCATGAAGTGCATTGAAGGATCACAGCAAACACACATGTTCTGTTGGCTGAGATGCTTGCATGGCTGGAAATCCTCTCACTTGCTTGGCATCTCCAATAAAACCTGTACACACTCACACACACACACACACACACACACACACACACATATACATATATATGTATGTATGTATGTGTATATATATATATATATATATATATATATATATATATATATATATATATAAAGAAAAGATGGTGTCCGGGTTTCAGAAGCAGTGTTAGTTAAAATGGAGACAAAGAGAGTGGAGGGCATATGGCCTGTAGAGGTGGAGCAGGGGATAGGGGCAAGGGGGATGCCTCTGGGGGACCAGTGTTGGGAATCCCTTCCCCCTGAGGAACCAGACACATGTAGTATAATACAAAATAGCATTTATTCAGAACATGAGAAGGGGAGTTAGAAGAGCAGTAAAGGCAGAGAGAGAGGACTAAAGAAGTAGAGGACTGCCCTGGGACATGAACACGTGGCAAGGGAGGGGTGAAGGGAATGTTGAGAGGACGGATAAGGGAGCAGAGCAAAGAGCAAGAACACAAGCAGCTCTTTATTTTCATGAGGTCTCATTATTTAATTGTTTATCTTAGTATGTGTTTTGTTCAGCAAGTTGTCTCCTGGACCAACGAGTTCAAAGCTATTGCCATTTTCTTTTCTATTAGATTTAGTGTATTTGGTTTTATACTGAAGGCTTTGATCCACTAGGACTTTTGTTCAGGATTATTAATATGTGTCTATGTGCATTCTTCTACATGCAGACACTCAGCTAGTCTAGCACCATTTATTCAAAAAAATTCTCTTTGTTTTCTATTATGTGATTTTTGATTCTTTGCAAAAAAATATCTATTATCCATAGGTATGTACATTTATTTCTATGTTTACAATTTGATTCCATTGATCAATATTCTGCTTCTACAACAATACCATACTGTTTTATTACTATTGCTTTGTAGTAATCTTGAAGTCATAGATGGTAATACCTCCAGAAGTTCTATTATTATACATGATTATTTTTGCTCTCCTGGGCTTCCTGTTTTGACATAGGAAGTTGAGAATTATTCTTTCAAGGTCTGTAAAGACTTGTTTTGAGATGTTCAAAGAAATTGCATTGAATCTGTATGTTGCTTTTAATACATTGGCCATGTGTTATTCTACTGATCCATGTGCACAAGAGAGCTTCTTCAATTTTTTTCTTACAAATTTATTTAAAGAAGAGAGATACATGTTCAGATTTTTAAAAGCATTTTTGGTAATTCTTTTAGAGGTTTGATAGCATGCATTGAAATCCCACTAGTTACCATAAGCATAAAATACATGTAGAATAGAATGTAACATGGAAACAGCCAGAGTTTTCTTGGTGTGTATAGATTGAACATAATGATTGATCTTTGAATAACAAGAATTGCCACAAGGCTATATTCCTAGCTCTTGGATTATTAATGATTTAAAGTCTCCGTGTACCAGACTCTTAGATGGTGCTATACGCTTGAAATTCTTGTCATATAGGTCTTTCACTTGCTTGTTTAAATTTACACTAATATATTTTGTATTATTTGTGGGTATTGTGAAGGGTATTGTTTTCATAACTTTTTACCAGCCTGTTTATCATTTGTATAGAGGGGATCCATTAATTTTAAGTTAAATTTGCAACTAACTTTTCTGAATGGGTTTATCAGTTAAAAGATTTCTGTAATAAAATATTTTGTGGGTCACTTCTGTATATTTTCATATTATTTGTAAATAGCAATACTTTGACTAATTATCTTCCAATTTGTAGCCCTTTTATCACCTTTAGTTCTCTTATTGTTCTAACTTGCGTTTCAAGTGCTAAATTGTAGAGAAAGAGAGAGTGGACAGCCTTGTTTTAGCCATTTTTTTTTGAATGGCTTTAAATTTCTCTTCACTTAGTTTGATGTTGGCTATTAGTTTGCTGTATATAACCTTTATTGTTTTAGTTATATATTTTGTATCCCTGATTGTTCTAAGACTTTTAAAGTGAAGGGGTGTTTGATTGTGTTAAAGATCATTGCAGTATTTAAGGAAATGACCTTGTACTTGTTTTTACTTTCAATTTGTTTATAGAATAGGTTGTATTGAAGGCTTTTTCTATATTGAATCACCCCAGCTTCCCTTGGATAAAACCTATTTTCATCATGAGTATAGTAGCCTGGGTTGGCATTTGTGATCTCTTAAGGACTAGAAAATGTTAATCAAGCCCTTCTGGCTTTTAATATCTCTCTTGTGAAGTATTGTGCAATTCTACCTGGTCTATCTTTATATGTTACCTGGTCTTTATCCCTTAAGACTTTTAATATTCTTTCTTTGTTGTGCATATTTAAGATTTTGATTATTATGTGGCAGGAAGGTTTTCTTTTCTGACCCTCTCTATTTGGTGTTTTGTAAGCTTCTTGTATGTTTATAAGCATCTCTTTCAAGATAGAAAAATTTCCTCTATGAAAATGTTGAAGAAATTTTCTGGTCCATAAAGTTGTGAGTCTTCTACTTCTTATGTTCTTACTATCCTTTGGTTTAGTATTTCAATAATACCTGAAATATTCTGGATGTTTTATCTTAGAAGCATTTTATCTTTAGTCTTGTTTTTACAAATGTATGAGTTTCTTCAATCATATTTTTACAACTGAGATTCTCTCTTCCATCCCTGTGTTCTATTGGTGATACTTGTTTGTTTGTTTGTTTGTAGTTCCTGCTGTGTTTTATAAGCTTTCCATTTTCAGATTTGCCTCCATTTATGTTTTCTTTGTTGCTTACAGTTCCATTTTCAGGTCTTGAACAATTTTTTTTCATTTCTTTCACCTGTTTGAGCACATTTTTCTGTATTTCTTTATATTTATTCATTTCGTCTTTAAGAGCCTCTGCCTGTTCGTGCTTTTCTATATTTCTTTAAGTGATTCATTTCTTTCTTTCTTTAATCCCTATTTAACCTTCCCAATATCAAATTTAAGGTTATTTTCTTGTAATTTATTTATGTTTTGATATTCAGGAATTGCTGTAGTAGGATAGTTGGTTTCTGATGGTGCCATATTGCCCTGACTCTTTTTGATTGTGTTCTTCTGCTGTCCTTTAGCCATATGGTTGTCTGTAGTATTATAGTTCTGGTAATCCCTGATGTCAGCAGACTTCTGGGCTTATAGGTAGAGTTAATTGTCCCTGGTGGGTGTAGGGTGGAGAGGAAGGATACAGGTAGAAAGGGAAGTTACTCATGGTTTTAGGGCTCTGTTTGCCAGATAGCCGCAGGCATCTAAGAATACAGTCAGAGTTTTTATTGGTGAAATGGCATACAGATGGGAAACAGCAGAGCTTTCTACCTTTGGTTTGCCCAGATGTGCCTGCAGGCAGGAAATTTAAGTATAGATCTTACCTGGTCGGTGCTAATTGTTGAAGGTGTCTGGAATTTTATTTATATATATGGAGCAGAAGATTGAGTGCAGAGGTGACAGGATAGACCTCAGGGCTTCTGTGCTTGCCAGGGAAACAGGCTGTAGAGTATTAGGGTTTGGTGATCTTATCTGGTTGGCCCTGACAACCTCTTTGGGATTCTTAAGGGCAATGCAGCTTAAGCAGAGCTGTCATGTAGTCTCCCTCTATTGTCAATCTTTAGAACATTGTCAAACATGTTCATTGTTATCATATTTTCTTTTGTTTTTAATATTTATACATTATGTTTTTTTATAAGATATTTTATGTATTTACATTTTAAGTATTATTCCATTTCCAGATTCCCACCTCTCCCACCCCCCTCACTCTGCTTCTATGCTCCCCCTGCCACCCATTCTCATCTCATTGCCCTGGCATTCTGCTACACAAGGGAATCAAGCCTTCATAGGACCAGGGGTTTCTTCTATTGATATTAGACAAATGCCATCCTATGCTACATATTTGACTGGAGCCAAAGGTCCTCCATGTTTATCCTTTGGTTGGTGGTTTAGTCCCTGGGAGATCTGGGTGGTCTGTTTGGATCATATTGTTTTTATTCCTATGGAGTTAGAAAGCACTTAAGCTCCTTCAGTTCTTTCTCTATCTTCTCCATTGGTGACTTTATACTCAGTCTAATGGTTAGTTGTAAGCATCTCCACTTGTATTGCCAAGGATCTGGCAAAGTCTCTTAGGAGATATCCATGTCAGAATTCTATCCAGGAGCAGTTCTTGGCATCAGCAATAGTGACTGGGTTTGGTGGCTGCATGTGGGATGAATCCACAGATGAAGCAATCTCTGGATGGTCTTTCCTTTAGTCTCTACTCCACTCTTTGTCCCTGTATTTCCTTTAGACAGGGTAATTCTGTATTAACAATTTGAGAAGTGTGGGTGGTCCCATCCCCCTATCGGGGTGCTTGCCTAACCTCTGGATACATACCATACAATTTCTTCCTCCCCTTTTATGGGTATTTCAGATAATCTCATTCATGTTGGGTCCTGGAAACCTCTATCTTCAGATTGAAAACTTTATTTCTAAGATATAAAGAACTGGTGAGTGTGATGTCTTCTGTGAATCTCATTATTTTTTAAAACTGATATATTTTTACTTGGTAAAAGCAGAGAGAAAAGCAAGTATGGAGTCACAAGTCATATTATGAAGCTCACAAGTTAGGAGGCAGTGAAATCACTAATTTCTACCCAAAAATGTGGAAAAGACATAACATAATGCATCCTAATCTCTGTTGTCTATAAGAACAGGCATCTATGGGTCTTGAAACTTTAACATTCTTGGGACTATACACAGACAGTCAAATATGGGTAGACCACCAATAATACATTTTGAAGCTTTGTCTTCATATATATTTTTGGAGGTTACTTGCATCAGAATCACTTAAGATAATTATGACCTATGTATAGATACATACACACACATACACACAGACAGACAGACATGCAGACACACACACACACACACAGAGAGAGAGAGAGAGAGAGAGAGAGAGAGAGAGAGAGAGAGAGAGAGAGAGAGAGAGAGAGATGGCAGAGATGGCAGAGATGGCAGAGATGGCAGAGATGGCAGAGATGGGGACACTTACCCACCTATAAAACTTTTAATCCAAAATTGTTTCTATCATAAAGAAATGCAGGCACAAAGATAGAAAAAAGACTGAAAAAAATGGCCAAACAGTGATGCACCCATTTTTAAATACTTGCCATGTGCGGGCACCAATTCTTTACACTGTTAATGATGTTATGTTGGGATTGCAGATAGAAGGGTAACATAGCAGCCCTCTCAGTAGACCCATATAGCAGCTGACTAAGACAGATTCAGATACCTACAGATAAATATCAGATGAAGGTTGAGGACCCTTTTAGAAGAATTAGGGGAAATACTGAAGACAGTATAGAACATGACAAATATACAGAGATACCAATAGTGTCAACCAACCTGGAACACTGGGAACTCCCAGAGACTAAAGCCACCAACTAAACAGCATACATGTGCTTGTCTGAGACCTCAGATACACATGTAGCATATGGCTGCCATGTCTAACCTTGGTAGGACAGGATGAGCCTAATCAAGCAGAGATTTGATGCACCAGGCTATGGAGGAATAACTGGGCAGAGCCAAAAGGGAGGGGAGGAGGGGGACAGCATTTTGAATGTAAATAAATGAATAAATGAATAAATGAAAAAATGAATAAATAAATAAATAGGATAGTTTCTCATTTTTAGAATTAGAGATGTAGTGAAGATTACAGTCACCCTTAGGATTTTCTATGTTTTCATGGTAGAAAGTTAATTCACTGGCTCCTGATTCTGAGTTCCATACTACTTCTTGGGACTCCTTCCATGCTCCATTCCCTGCTTTTGCCAAATGAAGATATATCAGTTTTATAAATAAATGAGATTCATAGGATATATCAGCCCCACCTCTCTTCTGTTTTCCTTAAACCAAGGTTTCATTGTAATTTGTGTATTCTTGTCTGGCCTTTAATTTTTAGGAGTATTTCTACATCTATTCCTGAGTTCTGTGATTTTATGTGTAGACATCACACATAACGCACCACTTTTATATATGTATATACTGTGCTTTGATCATATTCACTTAGTAGTGAACTTTCAAAGTCACATATTCTTGTCTGTCTTGGTCAAGGCAAAACAGGGCTCATTTTTGAGAAACAGCATTATTTGTGATCAAGTCAGACCATGTTAGGGGAGCATCAAATTGAAATAAAGCAGACATTCAAAAGGGGGTTTACTTTTTGTACAAAGTAGTTAGAGGGCATGTTTATTATCTAGCTCCAGTACACTCCACTGAGAGATAGCATGATAAGTTGTGGGAATTTGAGAGTTTGAAATTAGAAAGCAATGTTTGAAGATATCAGACACCTCATTAGGAATCCCCAAATCATCTTCCCAGGAGAGTTACCTCAGGTGCTAACTGGTATGTAGATCTTTGATAGTCACTGTAAGATTCATACCAAACATCTTATATTCAGAATGGTTCAAATAAGAAGCCTAAGAACACATGCTGCTCTCCTAAGCCATGCTATTGAGGCTGAAGTCTGAGGCAACTGCAGGAAACCAGGGTCAGGGATAGATTGTTCGATCATGCTGAGAAGAATTAAAGATGTTCTTTGCAGTGAGATTAATACAGAGAACTGACTAAATTCCATCTCAACCATCATGCAATGACACTTAGAAAATGCTGGACTTTTATAAAAAGGAAAAAGGCAAAGGCATTAAAGTTGGAAAGAAAGCATGACTGGCTCAAGCTCTGTCTTTGTCACTGGATGTCAGAATTACCTATAGGCCACAGGTAGAAACACCACAAGAAAAATAAAGGTACTAGCAGAATCAGGTAAAAATAGTTCACAATTTGTACATCTAATTCTTTCTTTGTATTAATGGTGGGGGATCAGCTCATCTCAACACTGGTCTGGCTTAATAGAACTTGTTCTAATCACGAAAGTCATTTCTTATAGCACTGTTGTAGAACTTTTTCATTTAATTTTCCCAAATCCATTCATTCAGACTGCCCCATTAATATTCATTAATACTAGGTGGCAAAAGGTTTTGTTCCATTTTAATTTCAAACATGTATACTAATTGTTAAACTACTGTTAGTAGGGGCTTTGAGAATAATCAATCAATGCTCATGGGGTTTTGTTAGAAACCTGTAGAAGCTTATGTTTGCTATCTTGGTTGCAACATTAATACCAGTATGTATATGGATGCATTTATCTGTGTTGAATCTTTATTTCCAGGCAACATAAATTAGTACAGCAACTATCTTTTTTTTTCTTTCTTTTTACAAATCCATACTGATAAACTGAAAACAGAAATATTGGTGGTTAATAATAGAATTTTTCCCTTTGGATCATAATGTTTTGTTTGTAGAATATACAATGGTCATTGGATAAGCTTGGTGAAAGAAATTCTGTAGTTTACTGAGTGTAATTTTATTAATTGGTATACCACAAATAGAAATAATTTCAAGAAATTAAGAGATACTGTATACCTTTAAGAAGAAATCATGTAGTGTATATTCCTATACTATTGATAAACAAATAGAATGTACAAAATTGTCAATGTGATAAGCTCTCATTATGTTATTTATATAAAAATGTTGGGCACATAAGTTCTGTGGGATTAGACACAATTTATATATAAGTATATATTTGAAAGTATTTTATAGGCAGATATTCAATCACATCTCTGGTAATTCATCTACATGAAAAAAAAAAACGAAACGAGATTGCTCAATATACTGTTGAAAGCAGAACTTCTCTAAGGCTTTTTCCTGGTGTAAGCTACACATTTAAAACTCTTGGGATACTAGGGTTTAGTAACCTATCTTTGTCTTTGTGATAATATATTTATAATAGTTCTGCCTTTTTTAACTTACTCTAAATCCTCACATATAATGCTCATTAACGTCTTTGATATTCACAGCCTATTGTGTTTGATATTAAAGGCAAACATAAATTTTCAACTGCAGAAGTATTATTTTTAATTTTCTTTAACTATATTATTTTTCTTTTTTTTTCTCAATAAATGCATTTTATTTTTAGCCAGGTCAATATTCTCTTGCTCTTTTGGAATAATACCATACAAGCTTGTATTAGATTGTCCTGTGAATAAATGGAAATTTATCATCTTCAGATGGATACAACTCTTGGCTTTATTAATTCAGACTTGATTTTATCATTGGATTTCAAATATTTTTCAAAATGCAATCCTGCTACATTTCCTTACTGAATATTTTATCCCAAAAAATGGCAGTTAGCAAAGATAAACGAGTCACTTATTCATATTATAAAGTTGGCTTGCTCTAGACCTGCATTCTTCTTTACTCTCTTCAGAACACAATCCCCAGTACTATCCTTTTAAAAAATATTTCCATTCATGTTTCAATTTGATCTTGGACTTCCACTGATTTACCCAATTTTTTGGTGTACTTTAATCTTTTTTTTTTTAACGACTTTATTTTGCAAAACAAAGATAAATGTAAAGATTTTAAACATTTTTTGCTTAAAATTATACATTTTTGTCAGTACTGTTTTTTCAGACATTAAAATAAATTTTACATAAAACCATGTGAATATGTTTTTTAGTCAGTACTTGACTTTTTTCAAGGGCTTGACAGTATGCATTGAAAACGTACTAGTTGCAATAAGCGTAAAGTACATGCAAAACAAAACGCAACATGGGAATAGTCAAAGTCTTCTTGTTTTGTGAATATATGTATATTTTTTGTTTTCTTTATTTCTTGGACTTTATTTTTCTTTGGAAGAAATATGTTTGTGCATTATTTTTCTAGAAGAAAATATAATTAGAGATGACCTTTGTGAACATTTCAAATTTTACATTCACTTGAAAGATGAATTCATTTAATAACAGCATTTTATCATGGAGAAATGTTGCAAATAGTCACACCAGTTATTGAAAGTTCAAATGAAAATAGAAGAAGCTAACAAAAGATGCTCATTTATCAGTTTCAACAAGGAACTCTCAATTTATGTGGAGACTTTAGCTTTTCAGTGTCCTACATCTGTCTTACTTAGCATATCATTTTGTAAGCACATGGGTAGATTAGCCTCTTCTGACAATGGAAATTATGGTTCACACAGGTTAAGTGTTCCATATAACATCACATAGTTAATTGGAAAGCAGTTGTTCCAGGTCTGGGTTGTCAGGCCATGGACCACTTATTCTCCATGCCTACTATTTTAAAAGTATCCATCATATTTTATTTTAGAGTGAAATCTACATTTCTCTAAGTTTTCCTTAGTCTGCCAACTTTGTAGTAAAAGACTATTTATTAGAGACTTAATTTACAATCTGTTACTCAAAATGACATTCTTTAACTGTGAGGTTCTGTTCTTTCCATCTTGTCTTATATCTTACAGGTAAACTCCTAGATGGATGGCTGGGAGGAACTACACCTTCGTAACTGAGTTCTTTCTGACTGCATTCACTGAACATCCTGAGTGGGGGCTCCCTCTCTTCCTTTTATTTTTGAGTTTCTACCTCTCCACTCTGCTGGGAAATATGGGAATGATCATTCTGATCCACAAGAACCGCAGACTTCAAACGCCAATGTATTTCTTCCTCAGCCATCTTTCCTTTGTGGATATCTGCTACTCATCTGTCATCATCCCTCAGATGCTGGCTGTGCTCTGGGAACATGGCACAACCATATCTCAAGTTCGCTGTGCAGTTCAGTTCTTCCTCTTTACCTTCTTTGCTTCTATTGACTGCTACCTCTTGGCAATCATGGCCTATGACCGTTATGTGGCTGTGTGCCAACCACTGCTTTATGTCACCATCATGACGGAGAAGGCCCGTGTAGGATTGGTAACTGGGGCATACGTGGCTGGTTTTTCCAGTGGTTTTATTCGGACTGTCACAGCCTTCACTCTTTCCTTCTGTGGAAGCAATGAGATCAATTTCATATTCTGTGACCTCCCCCCACTGCTAAAACTTGTATGTGGGGACAGCCACATTCAGGAGGTAGTGATAATTGTCTTTGCCATCTTTGTTATGCCTGCTTGCATTGTTGTTATCTCTGTGTCCTATCTGTTTATCATTGTGGCTATCATGCAGATCCGTTCAGCTGGTGGCCGAGCCAAAACGTTCTCTACCTGTACCTCCCACCTCACTGCTGTAGCTCTCTTCTTTGGTACCCTTATCTTTATGTATTTGAGAGACAATACAGACAAGTTCTCAGAAGGGGACCGAGTTGTTTCTGTGTTCTATACAGTGGTGACTCCATTACTGAATCCACTCATCTACAGCCTAAGGAATAAAGAAGTAAAAGAAGCCATTTTGAAATCTCTGAGAAGACCCAAGATTTCTGGAGGGAACTAGGTTCTAGTTACTCCCCCCCTCTCTTTTTTAATCATGCAACAACTTTCCTTTGTTTCTACTTTTTTTTTTCATTTTTTTCTCAAATGTCACTCATTTTACAAGGCTTTCCTAGACTCAGTTTCCTGGACTCAGATATTACATCTTTACTTTCTGACTCATTATCCAATGTTCTTGTCATCATTTGAAAGATGATAGGGGTTTATATGTCTGATATTGACACATATTCACAATTTGACAGTAGATGACATAAGAAACGAATATATTTTTCTTCACTGTGCTTAAATAAAACATTTACAAATAAAAATATTCAGTGCAAATTTTTTATATGAATGATATGAATGGATTATTCTCAGGTTTCAATGCTGGCCTTTCTTTTCTAATTCCTTCAGCACTTATTTTCCTAACAACTGAATAGATTAATTTATTTGATAAAATATTTTGTGGGTTCCAATATATGAGTGAGCCCACACTATGGCTATCACTTTCACTAGTGTTTACTGAACTCAGCTTAATTCTTAGAAAATAAGTACACGAGGACTAAGCAAAAATATTTGGAAATCAGGCACAAAACTATCTGCAAATACAAATAATCTGTTTCAGAGAAATTCTCTAAGGTTTATTATTATGAATTTTAAAATTCCCTGCTTCCAGGTTTTGTGGTATTTGAATGATTACAGTAAAATTAAAGGAATAGTAACTAATGATTTTATAAACATTATAAAATTTACAGGAATTACAAAGGTTTGTTATAAGAATTTTTATTTCAAATGTTTAGCTGGATTTGAGTTGGCTGGCTGTTCTATATGTAATATATATCTATATGTATGTATGTCTGTATGTATATATATATATTATACATACATATATGTATATATGTATGTGTGTGTGTTCTACATGTGTGCAGGTGTGTCTGTGTATAGTGATGTTATATATATATATCACTATAGAGGTGTGTTTGTGTATAGTGATATATTATATATATATATATATATCACTATAGAGGTGTGTTTGTGTATAGTGATATATATATATTACATATATCACTATAGAGGTGTGTCTGTGTATAGTGATATATATATATATATATATATATATATATATATATATATAGTCAATACTATACATGTGTGTGTGTGTAGGTGTGTCTGTGTATAGTGATATATATATATATATCTCATGTAGCAAACACACACACAGACATACACACACACACACCATGCCACATAACACTTAACTAATTAATCCAAGTCAGGGAAAGTAGAAAAGTAGAATCACTTGTCAACCAGATATCAAACTCTTTATTGCTTTTTCTTTCCCTAGCTATAGTCTATTGCCTCATCTAAATCACACAGCCTGGAATTTATTGTTATGTTATTTGCCTTTCCCCTTTTATCTGGTGAGGAAATCTAATTTTTTTAATTTCTGGTGGTAGAAGACAATCCAAAGCACTAATGTTTTAAACTTAAACTGTCAAAAATGATTTAACAGAGTCAATAAAATCTATGAAAACAAATAATGTAATTATCATAGGTAAGATATTTTAATTTTAATTAATAAAATCTAGGGAAAAGACCAGATAAAAGGAAGGAAGGAAGGTGAATTTGATTTAAACACATTATAGGTATCTATAAAATTACAAAATAATAAACAGAACAAAAGATATTAAATTTAAACAATGTATTTTTGAGACAAGTGCAAACATATGATTAGACTACAGTAAAACCAAGGTACAAAATTTCTAGACACTGCTTTAGATAAAACAGTTTATATATTCAGTTAAATAAATATTTATTGACCAAATGCAGATAAAAGGAACCACACTCTTTTAAGCTGAAGATACAATAACCACCTAAGATCTTCAAGGGCTCTCAAAAAAGAACAAAAATAGATGTAATATGCATTTGGCATTTCTACATACAATCATATGCACAGCAAAAGAGCCATGTCCACCCCTCAGCTTAGAACTTCCTTGAGCTCACCCTGCACTCCATGCTCCACTTCTGAAAGGAGATATCAGAACTTACATTTGAATTTCACTTAAACACAATCTCACAGCACATTGTCCTTCTCATAGAGTGGATCCTTGTACATAGTGCAAAACAAAATATGGCATTAACAAGGTTCCCAGGAAATATTCTGCCAGCTCTCATCTTTTGCTGATTCTGCATCACTGATTTTTTTGTTCTGGAGCTGGAAGAACAAACACATTCTACAGAGAGCACCAAGTGACATTCTGGGTTGGGCAGTTCTCCTTATATCCTGAGCAGATCTCTTCAGATAGATGCCAGTGGTATACAGAAGGGTGGCATTTGCCACAACACGCTCTCTGCTACTTATATTAGGAGTCTAGTCCTTGACAGAATTTAACTGATAGCTCCAACCAAAGTGATCAATACAAATGAAAACTGTTTCAAGGACATTTAACACACTCTCTGGAGAGAAAGCTGTACTATGCATTTCATAGAGAACAATCCTGTTCAAAGAAAAATACAGGGTTCCAGAGGCTGATTTAAAAAAAAATTCTTATGGAGTCAGCCTTGCACCTTATTTCAACAAACCTTTTACAGCCTTTTTCATATTAAGCCTGGCAAAGTCTGTGATATCATCTATGACTATGGAGTTATAGTATATCCTTGAGAGGAAAGGTCAAAGGCCTGTTTCTTCAGCGAATCTCTAAGTGGCTGCCTAGTATCCAACTACTTACTTGTGGGATATGATAGTGGTACTGATCCTAGGGAAATCTCTTTGCAAGATTTTCTGTCTTACAGATGTAATTTGCCCAAGTTCACAACTTGCACACTTTATAGCAGGTGGTATAATATTCCAAATATATCTTTCACTATTCATATTATTTTGAAGTAAATAGAAAGTTAGAAGCTGATCATACCCTGAAAGTTTTACAATTTCTCCTAGGGCATCAAGCTTGTTGTTGTTGCACAGATCCAGCAGCTTTCTGAAACAATCTACTATCACTACCACCACCATCTTGCCCACTGATCTCACTAACAGTGCCAGACCCAACAATTACTCTTATAGCCCACAAAAGTTTCTATTTCAGTGAATGTAGGTGTGTGTGTGTGTGTGTGTGTGTGTGTGTGTGTGTGTGTGTGCGTAGTAAAAATAAAGAAAGTTGTATGTGTGAGAAAAAGAAAAATCAACTTCCAATTGCTAAGAACATTTACAGTAGACTTATATCATGTAGATTAAGAAAGTGTTTGGTGAGTATATTTTAAAAAGAATGAGAGGAAAAACTATAGTTATAACAGATATCTAAGTACAAGCATTCAATTTTGTCTCTGTACTTACACAAATGACACTGTAGATTGGGGTATAGTGACCTCATATGGTGTATTCTATGTGAATATTCTCTGACTACATAATTTTCTATAGTAGACATTTTGGAATACTTACGTAGGCCATGCATGATTGTATGCATGTGT
The DNA here is from genome assembly GCF_963924665.1 of Micromys minutus. Classification (NCBI taxonomy): domain Eukaryota; kingdom Metazoa; phylum Chordata; class Mammalia; order Rodentia; family Muridae; genus Micromys; species Micromys minutus. The sequence goes on from NC_137971.1 coordinate 45,517,791, forward strand.
GCAGGCATGCAGGCTTGTACATATGTATGTATGCAGGAATGAATGTAAGTGTGTGTCTCATTTAGCTATGAAATATTTTGGAATTCATGAAGAGCGGAAAAGTTCTTAGCAAGTTCTGCCTCTTTAGTAGGTTATTATAGTGATTATCCATGCTCTTAATCATAATCAGTAGTCATGGGTAGATATATTAGTGTGTCTCTTTATTTTGGAACTAATTGAGACAAATTCTCCCTGACCCATATTTACTTTGGATAAAAACACTTCCAACAGAAGTGGACAGCTCACCAATAATTATTTAACAACTCTTGAGATAATGTGTCTTTATCACATATAAGGTACTATCTCAAATTACATGAGTCATAATTAATATCATTGTATTTATTCAAGTTAGCAAAGTTTCCTCAAAGCAAAGAAGAAACTAAGGCCCAGGAAGGTGGTGAGACTTGTAAGAGTTGAGTAGCAAACAACTGGTCGAAAAGACAGGTTCTGATCTTAGGTCTTCAGAGTGTCTCTTTGTTTATTTTTAACCTTGTTTTTCCTCCCATGCCTCACAACATTGTAGTTTTCTTTAGTAGCAATTGGATGTGAATTGTACTCTTAATCTTAGTGTTTCATAGAAGTTTGTTCAGGTACCTTAAGGTATCTCATAAATGTGACAAAATGTAAAATTATGGAATTTATCTGGTCTTTCTTATATCAGCACATACAAGTCAAGGGGAATGTTTGACTTCTTTGAGAATGCAGGGTTACCTCTGATGACTTACTATCTTCCAAGTATCTTCCCAACACTTCCTTGATCCAAGCTTCCTCCATAAACAGCTAATAAACATTGTGTTACTAGGCAGTTACCCACTTAGTCTGGTCTTTCCATTTTGTTTTAATTCCAGTTTTTTTTCTATTGAACAGCTTTATTTAAAAAAGAACAAAGATAAATGTACAAATTTTAACTATTTTTCATAAAAGTATACAAATACAATTTTGTCAGTGCTTGGCTTTTTTTAAAGGTTTGATAGTCTAATACTTTAATTAACCACTTAAAGCATTCATAATTTTCCCTACAACGGGAATCATTGTTATTTCTTACTAGTTAACAAATTTTAGGATTTATTTTTGTTAATTATAGTTGTATTTATTAAAGGATGTATGTGAAATCCATTCTGAATTGTTCAGATTTTATAATTGCTTTTCCAAAGTTCATTCCATATGCCATAACATGCAAAATTTAAATTGTTTAAGTGAAAATTGACACATAACAGGAAGGTATTATGATGCTTTTTATGAATATATGTCTGTGTGTATGTGTGTGTGTGTGTGTGTCCACAGGTGTGTGCACACATGTGCATATGTGTATATAATATATATGTAAATGTAGTCTCTCTCTTCAAAGTTCATACTCTTTATATTTATATTCTTTATATTTTCACTCATATGCCCCTCTTTATCCCTTCCTCACCACTTCCCAAAGAACCACTGTTCTGTCATGTTTTATTCGTGTATTTTTTAGACATTCACAAAAATGTGCAAAATAATCCATCAAACAATTCCTGGTTTCTTTCACATTACAGGTATTTTAAGAATAAGTAACATTTTGGCATATATTATTAGCTCACTTCTTATAGTTGACCATTGTTATAGGCTGTGGATACAGCATATTGTATTTGGTCATGTATCACTTTGTGAATAATGGTGTTGTTTCTACTTGTATAAAGTTGTAACAGGATTTGTGGGGAGACTTGAAAAGATAAATATTTTAAGTTATCTTAGATCAATGCCTAGGCTGAAATGGCCGGATTGTAAGGTAGATATACATTTTATGTTTTAGGAGATTGTTAAATTGCTTACCAAACTAGTTCTATCATTTAAAAATCTACCCCAAACTGTAGCAGTTCAAGAGTATCCCATTTGGTCTGATTTTTCATCAATTTAAAGCTTGCATAGATTTTGCTTTTTTTCATTTTAAATCTTTTGTTTAATATATTTTAAACATTAAATATGTATCCCCTGCCTGGTCCACCCTCTGACTGTTGCATGTCCCATACCTCCTCCCCACACTCCTGTTTCCAAAAGGATGCTTCCACCCACCCCCTATCCTCTACCTCCCCAGACCTCTAAACTCCCTGAAGCCTCCTGTTTCTGGAGAGTTAGGTGTGTCTTCTCTGACAGAAAATAGACCATGCAATCTGCTGTATATGTGTTGGGTTCTTCATATCAGCTGGCCTATGTTGTCTGGTTGATATACCTGTATCTGAGAGATCCCTTGGGTCCAGGTTAATTGAAATTGCTGACCCTTCTCCATGGTCACCTTCCTTTTAAGCTTATTACAGATTTTTTCCTAATTCAATCACAGGGTTTAGCAGCTTCTGTCCATTGGTTGGGTATAAATACTTGAATGTGAGTTTTTCAGCTGCTTTCTGGGTTTTTTGAAGGGTCGGTCATGATAATTCTCTTTTTATGAACACTCCATAGCCCCAGTAATTGTATCAGGCCTTACAGCCTATAGTTGATCTGGATCTCATTTTGGGCTTGTCACTGGAACTCCTTTACCTTAGGCTCTTTTTATAGGTCAGAGTTTTGACTGTGGTCTGGAAACCCCATCCCTCACTTCATGCACTGCCTATCTGCTGGAGGTGAGCTCTACAAGTTCCCCCACACAACTGTAGGATATTTCATATAAATTAACCCCCCTTTGATTCCTGAAAGTCACTCACCTCCTATGTTTCTGGTACATTCTGGAGGGTCCACAGACCTCCTACATCCCGAGCTTGGCTGCTTTCATTCTTTGTGCTGGCCCTCAGGACTTCAGACTTGTTTTCCATGACCAATACATGATCCTTATCATGTTTGCTTCTTCCCCTTCCTGTCCCGATTCTTTCCTAGCCTTTCCCTCTCTCTTGTGATTGCCTTCCTTTTTTTCCCAATTGGAAGTGTCATTCTCTCTTGGGACCTTTGGCTTGTTGAACTTTTTGAATTCTTTGAACTGTATCTTGGGTATTCTGTACTTTTGGGGGAACTAATATCCACTTATTAGTTTATACATACTGTGCATGTTTTTTGGGGGTCTGAGTTACCACACTCTGCATGATATTTTCTAGTTTCTTCTATATTCCTGCAAAACACAGTGTGTCCTTCTTTTTAATGACTATGTAGTATTCTGTTGTGTAAATGAATCACATTTTCTGTAAACATTCTTCTATCCTAGGACATCTGGGTTGTTTCTAGATTCTGGCTATAGCAAACAAGACCACTAAAAACATAGTGGAGTACGTACTCCTGTAGCATAGTGGGGCATATTTTGGATATATTCCCATGAGTGGTAGAGCTGTGTCTTTAGGTAGATCTATTTTAAATTCTCTTAGGTACTTTCTGATTGATTTCCAGAGTAGTTTTACCACTTTTTAATCCGAACAGCAATGGAAGACCTTTCCTCTTTCTCCACATCCTCACCAACATTTGATGTCACCTGAGGTTTTGATCTTAGCCATTCTTGTCTGTGTAAGGTAGAATCTCAGGGTGGTTTGATTTGCATTCATCTGATTATTAAGGATTTTGAACAGTTTTTGGGTGTTCCTTAAACATTCAATATTCTTCTGTTGTGGCTTTTCTGGTTAATTCTATACTCCAGTTTTTAATTGAGTTGTTTATACAGGCAGGGGGTCGGTGGATAGGAAAGGATGATTCCTGAGGGAAAATTGAGAAATGGGATACCATTTGAAATATAGGTCAAGAAAATTAATCCAATAAGAAAACAATTTAAAATAATTCTAGTGAACCCCTTCCCCCAAAAGAACATAAAATTTGAATAGAGATGGGTTTAAAAAAAGGAGAATTTGAATTAGATAATTGTGGTTAGTGATTATTGTACATGAGTGCATGTATGGATAAAAATATACAGAGACCTAAGCAAGTGGAAGGAGATTAGAGAAAAACAATATGAGAGAGGTTTACATTTTCTCCAAAATCTATGCTGGAGTAATTTTTATTTGATTTCAATATGGAAATAGGAAACCCTTGACAGGCAGCTGAAAATCTAGAAAATCAAAAGTTTCACTGTTTTTTAATAATTTTATCATTTGAATATTGTGTATATTTATATAATATTTTGATCATACCCATCTCCCATTACATTCTACTAACTTTGATCTCTCTTTAAGCTTTATGTTTGTTTTTTATTTATTTTTTACTAATAACCTACTAAATGAAATTAGTGCTAATTTTATGCTCATAGGTTTGTGCCCATGCACTAGACAGTGAACTACCTACTGATGGCCACTTCACCAAAGGAGAGGGACTCACTTTCCTTCTGCAGCTATAAAGTGTCAATAGTTCCAGTTTCAAGAATAGTGTCTTGAAAGCTAATTCTTAATCCATGCTGGAATTTTGACTGGCTTGATTTTCCTGAAGATTTGTGTAGGTAATCATAAGTGCAACAAATTCATGTGGGCAATAATCAGGCCATGTCCAGAAGTCAGAATTTTCCTGGCTCTTCCCCTCCTGTTTACACTTTCTCTGAGCCTTGGGTGGTAGGAAACATAGTATGATAGAATGATTCATGGTCATCTAGGCATGAGTCATTTAATCTCAGAATTTTGATTATTAGTGACTGTCTGTGTTGCCTGCCAAAAGTCGCGTCTCTGACCTATCTCAGAGCCAAGCACAGTATATAAAATAAATAATGAGAAGTTAGTTTGACAACATGACAATTTAACAAAACAATAACAGTATATTCCATTCACTTCACTGTCTATATTTCTCACAATGGGATTTTTTCTCTAGGCTTATTGTGTCAAGTATGAAATATCTCCTGTGGATCAGGCCTCATATTTCACTAGAAAGCAATTTACTATCTACATAATATTTATGCCACTATTGTCTTGGTAGGACAGTCTTGCTGGCTCTTTAGTACTCTCTCATGCAGAATACAGTGCTAGAAAAATATATTTGTTTATTCCCCCCATACAGCCTGTATAGTATTATTCGTCTCCATGTAAGCTAACAAGTAGGAAATTTCCTGGTCAGTTAATGGTTGTTATCAGAAGCTTTTGTTTCACTTTTGTGGGCTCTGAAGCTACTGTTCCCATTTTTATCTAAGAAAAATAATACATTTCTTTTTTTTTTTTTGAGTACAACTTTTTTCTTAACGTTTTGAGACAGTCTCACTAGGAAGTCTAATGAGGAGTTGAACTCACGGCCTGCTTAACTCAGCTTCTCAAGGCTGTTTTTCTGTTTATAAATGTCAGTTAGGGTCTTTGGATCTTTGTCACGTTCTTTCTCTATAATCAGTCTGTGAATAATTTCACTTGCTCTAATAGCTTAAAAAATTAAGATGTCTGAATATAACAAAATCATTGCTTTTGCCAAAATAAGACTGAACATGAACCATGCTTTCCCTTTCTTCTTTGTTATGTCTAGTCTAGTTTTGCTCTCCTGACTCATTCTGTTCTCACCCATCTACATCCTATCCTTTGGGCATTATAAACATTTTTTAATGTAAATCCCTTCAAATTACTCTTTCCCTTAATTTGAATATTTTTCCATTCTTTCTCCTGGTTACTTCCTTATTTTATTCTCCTTGCTGCTACAAAAGCTCAGATAGAAAATTCTTGTCTCCTGAAACACCTTACCTAAAATGCCACTGTATTTATTATGTAGTCCCTCTTCCCACATTTCATTTGGCCACAGACTGTACTATCTCATTTTATATTTGTAATTGTATTTATTTATTTATTTACATGAATATGGTTTGCTTTATACATTTTGGCACAAGAGCTAAGAACACAGAATTTGCTTACTTTGTGTTGATTCTCACCAAGGTACTAAAAAAGATTTGTTTGGTGAAAGTATTACTGGCATTTCACACACTTTTTTTCTCAGTAGTAAAATTGTTCTATAATATTTTGGTGCATAACTTATTTTGAAATTTTGTTAATTATAGTTAGATAGCAAAGATTATTATTAATGAATTTGAAAAATATATATTGTGTTTCTTATAATTGGTAGTACAATAGACTAGGAATATAGGATCAAGTGTAACCTTCACAAACTCTTTATTTATACTTCTTGATTAATGACTTTTTAATAACCCAAATATTGCCTTAGCTTACTGATGTTAAAAATATGTAAAATTATATGTAACTTTTTGTTTGGTATATAAACACAAAGAGACTATTTATTATTCATTCCTTTAGTCTTTTGGAAGTAATCTAGAGACTGTTAAATAGAACATCATTCATGAATGTTTGTTGAAAATGGCAAGTTGAAGACTGATTCAGAAAAATATAATCAATCAGACACAAATCAATGCCTTTTACCATGAAAAGTTATAAAGGTAATTATGAAAATTGTAAAACTATTTCTTTCATTTGTACATTTTTAGGGAAGCTTGAAACTTATACACAAATCAATTACTGATACTCATGGAACTCACTGCAAATGTGGTATAGTTTTTTTAATATTGTACAGAATCTATAAGTCAGAGTATATTAAATAGGGCATGCCCACATATATATAACACATTTTGTCTTAGATAATCAAGCATACTTTCAAATGAATCTAGTTTTTCAGGAGGTATAGATTTATGGTAAGTCTATACATGATTAGGTGGACAGTGGAGAGGTAGGTGTGGTAGAGTTTAGGAAAACAGAAGGGCATGAAATTTGGTAGGAAATCAAGATGAGCCAGAGAAAGAAGACTTAGATCCAGGTGGACTTATTTGGCAATAGACAGATATGAATATTTTAAGGAATTCTATAGTTCTTTTATCTCATATAGAAGCACAGTCTGTATCTTTGTCCCTTTGATGTAAATTTATAGTATAGACAGTTTGTGAATTGAGAATATAATATATAAACTTGCATGAAAAGCTATAGTGTCTCAAAGTCATGTTTGTGCCAGGTAGTGGGGTAAAGACACATGCCAGGGGAGAAGGACCAGGGAAGCTTGGAATGAACTGCCTGGGAGGAAATCTTGTGGAGAGTGTGGCTTGCAGAACAAGTGACGGAGTCTGTGCGCTCAGATCAATAATAGAGTGAGTCTTCGGGGACCAATAAAAAGGTAAGCCTTCCATTTAATATTTGATGCAACAAGGAGGTTGAATTGCTGATTCAGGAAAGTTTGGAAGACAATCATGAAATCTTGTTTTACATCTTTGCAGCCCAATAAATGTTTAACAGTATGAATTTTGATTAAAGCCCAACTCTAATTAATTTCAATTGATGGAAATCAAGTTATGAGAAACCTATTTTTTGCTGAGAGTACCTACACTGTAAAGTTAATAGTCTAAAGTAAGTATGTTACTATCAGGGATTCAAAAATACTGACCTATAATATCTTTGATTTGATTTGGTTAACACCCACTCTCTCTTTCTTTTAGAATGATTTACTTATTTTTAGTTTTTAATATTTCATCCAATATAGTTCAGTCATATTTGTTTATCTTCCCCAACTCTTCCCAGATTTTTCTCCCCTCTCTGTTCAACCAACTTTATTCAATACACTTTCTTATCTATGCATATTTCAGTTGTAGAAATAATAAGCTGTTAAAAAGATAAACCTGTATGCATGAAACTTGCAATGTAAGTCAATATATGTAAATCACAATTTAAATAAAAGGTTACAGTGTTATACAGTGTCATAAACTTTATGGTTTTTTGTGGCCAATGAGATAATGCATTTTATTTCCAATATCAGAAAAATGTGTAAAAGCACTTATCAGTCAGAGGTGGATATAGAAGACAACTGGACACATACAAGATAGTTCACTAAAAATTAGATCATCAAAACTATTCTACAATCTCTGGACTGGATTATCAAGTTTTGTAGATGAAATTCAGACAATCATAACTTCAAAAGGAGAAAATTACATTTATTGATGAGCTTCCTAAAGGCACCTTTCATGTCCTTATTCCTCAGGCTATAGATGAAAGGGTTCAACATTGGTGTCACCACTGTGAAGAGTACTGCACCAATCTTGTCTGTGTCTTCAGGGTGTGTAGATGAAGGAAAAAAGTAAACCCCTATAATGGTACCATAGAAGAGGAATACAATTGTCAGGTGAGAACCACAGGTAGAGAATACTTTCCACTTTCCTTCTGTGGATGTAATTCTTAGTACATCCTTGATGATGCAGACATAGGAGAAGATAATGAGGGTAAAGGGAAAGGTGATGACTGATAGCCCCACAATAAATTTTACAAGTTCATTGATCATTGCATCTGAGCAGGAAAGTTTGAGTAGAGGGGCCAAGTCACAGAAGAAGTGCTGAATGGTGTTGCCATTGCAAAAAGTCAAGTGATTGGCCAGAAGAGTATGCGTCAGTGCAACAATATTGCTTAGAGCCCATGGACAAACAGAGAGAAAAATACAAACCCTAGGGTGCATAATACTTGTATAATTCAGTGGGTGGCAGATAGCCACGTATCGATCATAAGCCATGACCCCCAAAAGGAAATTGTCAATGACAACAAACACAATAGAAAAGTACATCTGTGTAATGCAGCCCTCATAGGAGATGGATTGACTCTTGGTGTGAATATTCATCAGCATTTTGGGGACTGAGGTTGAAGAGGAGGAAATATCAGCAAAAGACAGGTTGGCAAGGAAAAGATACATGGGAGTGTGAAGATGTATATCCAAGCCAATAGCCAGAATGATCAGACTGTTTCCAACCACAGTGACCAGGTATATAACCAAGAATATCACAAAAATGAATGTTTGTTTCTCAGCCTGGTTGGAGAGACCCAGGAGGATGAATTCAGAAACGGTGGTTTGGTTTCCTTGATTCATGTTTCTCTTAATCTGAAAAAAATAAAACACAAGCTCTACATTCCCTCCCAAACAAAACAAAACAACAACCACTGAATAGTATTATTTTTCTGAAGCAAGTTTATGGGTGGTACTTCTTTTATGCTGATGGAGAAATATCTTTTATGTTTAAGTAGAAGAGCTACTCACTAAAGCATTATCTTAGCTGTGTGGTTGGGAAAAACATTCCTCATCAATAAAAATAGTAAATTATTCTCAGTGAGCATGTTTTGGTCATGATTTTTACATATGCTCTATTTTTTTCAACTCTCTACATAAATAAAATAAATATGTGACCCAAATTGTAAAGATGCACTATACCATAGAATTATTTACTTAAAATGCACAAAGAGGATAGGAAGATAGATCAGTTTTTAAAGTGTTTGCTGTAAATCTTGAGGATATAAGATTATTTTCTAACATCCTCATAAAAAACATTCATGGCAATACTGTGTGCTTTTTATTCCTCTCTCTTATTTTTTCTATCATCCCCTTTATTTTCCTAGCTTATTCTTTCTCCTCCTCCTCTTCTCTCTCTCTTTTCATATCTCTCTCTTCTCTCTCTGTGTGTGAGAGAAAGACAGAGACAGAGAGAGACAGAGAGAGACAGAGGGAAACACTGAGAGAGAGACACAGAGAGAGACACACACACACACACAGAGAGAGAGAGAGAGAGAGAGAGAGAGAGAGAGAGAGAGAGAGAGAGAGAGAGAGAGAGAGGAGGGAGGGAGTATGGGACGATTCATTTGGCTTACTGATTATCCAGGCTTGCAGAATTAATACACTGTGCAGGATGCTAATGTTGTAACATAATGCTTTAGTTATCTTATAAAAAGCACAATGGAAAAAGATATTTTATTACTGGCCAGTTTCCAAAGAATGGTTTTAGGACTGTTCATCATAAAGAACCCATTGCTACTGCTTTCTTGCAACTGGGTTTATTATTGTTTCCTTTTATGTTTCATTATATATCTTGAACTCTATAAAATAGTAATGAAGAATGAGTAATAAACAACAATTAAAATGACAAAATACATTTTTTTAGCGGAGATAAGTTTAAGGAATGAGACCAAAATTCCACTACCCCTTGTTAAGCCCCTGATACTTACTGCAGAGCCTCAAATAATGACACCAAGCTAATGCCTCTGTTTACTCACTTCCTAGACCCTGAACATTCATTGCACACTTCATGACTACACAATACATAGATCCTGGCTACTTGTGGCTCAACCATTAACTATACATTATACATCTCCTTATCATATCCTAGCACAAACCCCAAGTATTTACTGCATGATCCCTAAACACTTTCCATGAGTACATGTAGGATCTGAGATTAAGAAAGAAGACATACTTTGTACTAAAATGAAAGTGAAATATTAAGATAAGACTTTAAAAATCTGGAAATAGGTCTTTAATATGAAAATGTTTTGGACTATATCTGCTTATAAATCTATATACAGCTTACACGTTGTCACTAAGAAATAGAAGAAATTATGCTAGGTGATTTTTCTTGAGATTCATGTCTGTCTTTTTTCTCTCCTACTAGAACTTGAGTACTCAACCCTGACCTCTCCTCCTTTGTCTCTCTCATTTATGCCAAAACACTGCATATCATCTCATTTTTGTTTTGATGGACAAGGGAGAATCAGTAATTACCACTGGGATTATGGAAACCTGAACTTTAGAGAAAATATGACTGTATGAGGATTCTCTAATTTGGAGAAGCTCAACTTGTAAATCAGAGGGAAAAACACGCAAAATGGAGACTCAGTGAGAAGACTACAATTGGGTAAAAGGCTGACAGGGATCTGAACCCAACAAAGACAATGCTGAAGATGCTGTGGTTATAGATCTTGCATTGTTTTTCGTATGCCAAGAAAGTGAAATAATGTAATTTTGAATGTCTCATTTTAACCCAAACTTTTTAATCTACCTTGCCCACCTATCAGCAAACTTCTTGTCTATTCTCAATCTCCAAGATAGCTGAGTAGATGGTTAAGATCCAAGTTAGATTATAAAATTCTCACCTCTGGATGATGGCTAAAAAATTCAAATCCAAAGATTTCATGCTGTTGCTGTATCTTTGATTATAGAGACGGAGACTGAAAACAGTTCTCATGGGCTTATCTGATAATGCTTTCAAAATGCTGAAATCACACGGGATATTTAGCTTCTCAAATGTCCTCAGGGAAATTGTGTGTTTGTCTCAAGAAAAACTGTAGACAAATTAGTTTGCATAGGTGAATGGGGTAATAGATATGAAACCGCTCATTGCCTATTTGTCTTCAAGTGCTCTTTCTACGCTAGGAAGATTTTTTTGTAACTGATTCAGTTGTTATTATTTAGAGTAAATGAATTATTGTTTATGACTTGTTTTTACATCAATTAATATAGTGTATTTTGAAATTCCTGTCTTAGTTTCTTTTTTTTTAATTTTTTGAACAACTTTATTTTAAAAAAACAAAGATAAATGAACAAATTTTAAGCATTTTTCCAAAAAAAAAAAGTATACAAAAACATTTTTTTTTCAGTGCTAGGCTTTTTTCTTTTCAAACGTTTGATACTTTGCATTAAGGTCTTACTAGTTACAATGACCAAAAAGTACATGTAAAACAGGATGTAACCTGGAATTTGTCAAAGTTTTCTTGGTGTGTAAGAATTGAGCATAATAGTTTTATTTTTTATTTTATTTTTTTCTTGAACTACACATAGTCTGTGAGTTGTTTCTGGGGTGTTCAGAGCTTTCTGGGGTTAGTATCCCATTATCAGTGACTGCATATTATGTCTGTTATTTGTGACAGGGTTATCTCACTCAGGATAATATTCTCTAGATGAAGCCATTTTTTTAAAGAATTTTGTTAAGACATTGTTTCTGATAGCTGAGTAGTACTATATTGTATAAATGTACCATAATTTTTGTATCCATTCATATACTGAAGGACATCTGGGTCCTTTCCAGCTTCTGGCTGTTATAAACAGAGCTGCTATGAACATGTGGTGCATGTGTCTTTGTTGTATATTGGAGTGTCTCTGGGGTATATGCCCAGAAGTGGAATAGCTGGATCTTCACGTAGTATTATGACCAATTTTCTGAGGAAAAGCCAGGTTGATGTCCAGAGTGGTTGTATCAGTTTTGTATCCCAACAACAGTGGAGAAGTGTTCCTCTTTCTCCACAACATCACCAGCATCTGTTGTCATCTGGGTTTTGGATCTTGGCCAATCTGACTGGTGTCAGGTAAAATCTCAGGGTTGTTTTGATTTGCATTTCCCAGATGGCTAAGGATGTGGAACACTTCCTTAGATGTTTCTAAGCATTCTATATTCCTCAACTGAGAACTTTTTGTTTAGCTCTGTACCCCATTTTTTAATAGGGTTGTTTGATTTTCTAGTGTCTGGATTTCTGTGTTATTTGTATACATAGGATATTAGGCCTCTATCTGATGTGGGGTTGGTAAAGATCTTCTCCCACTCTGTTGGCTGCCATTTTGTTTTCTTGACAGTGTCCTTAGCCTTTCAGAACATTTGCAATCTCATTTAGTCCCATTTGTCAATCTTTGACCTTAGGGCACAAGCCATTGGGGTTCTGTTAAGGAAATTTTCTACTGTGCCTATGAGGTCTAAGGTTTTCCCTACTTTCTCATCTAATAGTTTCAGTGTACCTGGTTTAATAAGAAGATCTTTGATCCACTTACACTTGATCTTTGTACAAGGAGATAAGAAAGGGTCTATTTTCATTCTTCTGCATGCTGAGTGCCAGTTGGCTACCACCATTTATTGAATAGGCTCTCCTTTTTCCATTAAATGTTTACATCTCCATTGTCAAAAATCAGGTGACCATATATTTGAGGGTTCATTTCTAGATCTTGTATTCTATTCCATTGATCAACTTCCCTATTTCTGTGCCAGTACCATGCAATTTTTAGCACAATTGCCTTGTAATATAGCTTGAGATTAGGGATAGTGATTCCCACAGATGTTTTCTTGTTGTTGAGGATAGATTTTGCTATTCTAGGTCCTTTGTTATTCCAGATGAAATTGCATATTGCTCTTTCCAACTCAATGAAGAATTGAGTTGGAATTTTTATGGGGATTGCATTGACTCTGTAGATTTTTTGGTAAGATGGACATTTATAAAATGTTGATCTTTCCAATCCATGAGCATGGGAGATCTTTCCATTTTCTGATATCTTCCTCAATTTTTTTTTGAGGTTTGAAGTTCTTGTCATACAGGTCCTTCACTTGCTTAGTTTTAGTCTCACCAAGTTATTTCATAGATTTTATGAATAATATGAAGGGTATATTTTCCCTAATTTCTTTCTACACATGTTTGTCATTTGAATATAGGAAGGCTACGGATTTGATTCAGTAAATTTTATATCTAGCCACTTTGCTGAAATTGTTTATCAGCTGTAGAAATTCTCTGGTCGAATTTGTGGGGTCGTGTAAGTACACTGTCATGTCTTTTGCAAATAGTGATGTTTTTATTTCTTCCTTTCCAATTTGTATCCCTTGATTTCCTTTTGCTCTCTAATTGCTTGGGCTAGGACATCAGTAATATGTTGAATACATAGGGGGAGAGTGGGCAAACTTGTCGAGTCCCTGAATTTAGTGGGATTGCTTCAGGTTTCACACCATTAAGTTTGATGTTGGCTGTTGGTTTGCTGTATATTGCTTTTATTATGTTTAGATATGGGCCTTGGATTCTTTGTTTCCAAGACTTTTAACATGAAGGGGAGTTGAATTATGTCAAATGCTTTCTCAGCATATAGTGAGATAACCATGTGGATTTTTTTCTTTGAGTTTGTTTATATGGTGGAGTACATTGATGGATTTCCGTATATTAAAACATCCCTGCATCCAAGGGATGAAGACTCATTGATCATGGTGAATGATCATTTTGATGTGTTCTTGGATTTGTTTTGCATGGATTTTGTTGAGTATTTTTGCATCAATGTTCATAAGTTAGATTGGTCTGAGATTTTTTTCCTTGTAGGACCTTTGTGTGGTTTAGGAATGAGGGTTATTGTAGCCTCAAAAAATGAATTAGGTAGTATACCATCTTATTCTATCGTGTAGAACAGTTTGGAGAGTATTGTTATTATGTCGTCAATAAATGTCTGATAACATTCTGTACTGAACCCATCTGGACCTGGGTTTTTTTTGGTTGGGAGACTTTTGATGACTGCTTCTATTTCTTGAGGTGTTATGTGATTATTTAGATGGTTTACCTGGTCCTGGTTTATCTTTAGTAACTTGTATTTGTCAAGGATTTCATCCATTTCCTTCACATTTTCCAGCTTTGTTGAGTATAGACTTTTGCAGTAGGATCTAATGATTCATTGAATTTCCTCAGTTTCATTCGTTATTTTTTCACTTTCTTTTCTGATATTGTTAATTTGAATAGTCTCCCTTTGCCCTGAACTTAGTCTGGCTAAGGGTTTATCAATCTTGTTAATTTTCTCAAAGAACCATTATTTGGTTTAGTTGATTCTTTGGATCGTTCCTTTTGTTTCTATTTGGTTTATTTCTGCCTTACGTTTGATTATTTCTTGCTGTCTACTCCTCTTAGGTGTATCTGCTTCCTTTTGTTCTGGAGCTTTCAATTGCGTTGTCAGGTTCTTAGTGTATTCTCTTTCCAGTTTCTTTTTGGAATTACTCAAAGCTATGAGTTTTCCTCTCAGTACTGCTTTAATTGCATCCCATAGGTTTGGGTGTGTCGTGTTTTCATTTTCATTAAATTCTAGAAAATCCTTAATTTCTTTCTTTATTTATTCTTTGACCCTGCTATATTTTAATAGAGTATTGTTTAGTTTCCATGTGTATATGAGTTTTTTGTTGTCTTTGGTGTTTTAAAGACCAGCATTATACCATGGTGATCTGAGAGGATGCATGTGAGTATTTCAGTCTTCTTCTATCGATTGAGAATCTTTCTGTGTCCAATTCTGTGGTCAATTTTTCAAGAATGTGTTGTGAGGTGCTGAGAAGAACAAGTATTCTTTTGTTTTAGGATATCATGTTCTATAGATATCTATTAATTCCAGTTGGTTCAAAGTCTCTGCTAGTTTTACAGTGTCTTTTTACAGTCTCTGTTTCAATGATCTGTCCATTGGTGAGAGTGGGGTATTAAAGTCTTCCACTATTATTGTGTGGGGTGGAATGTATTTTTTTGAGCTTTAGTAGGGTTTCTTTTATGAATATGGGTGCTTTTGTATTTGGAGCATATATGTTAAGAATTGAGAGTACCTCCTGACAGATTTCCCCTGTAATGAGTAAAAAGTGCCCTTCCTTATCTTTTTTATAACTTTTGTTTGGAAATTTACTTTATTTGATATTCGAATAGCCACTCCAGCTTGCTTCATGGGGATGTTTGCTTGGAAGTTTTCTTCCCAACCATTTACGCTGAAATGGTGTCTGTCTTTGTCTCTGAGATGAGTTTCTTGTATGCAACAAAGTGCTGGGTTTTGTTTATGTATCCAGTCTGATAGCCTATGTCTTTTTATTTGGTAGTTGAGTCCATTTATGTTAAAAGATATCAAGGAATAGTGGTTGCTATTTCCTGCTATTATTGCTTTTGTAGGTTGAATTGTGCCTGTGTCTGTTTATATTTTTGTTTTTTTTTTCCCTTAGGGGTTTTCTTGTTTTAACTAGGATGTAGTTCCCCTCATTGTATTGGGCTTTCCACCTATAATTTGTTGTAGTGCTGGTTTGTGGTCAGATATTGTGTAAATTTAGATTCGTCTTTGAATATCTTCATCTCTTCATATAGGGTGAATGATAGTTTTGCTCTGTATAGCAGCTTGGGCTGGCACTTGTACTCTCTTTGTGTCTGCATAAAGTCTGTCCAGGCTCTTCTAGCTTTCATAGTCTCTGTTGATATATCTGGTGTGATTCAGACTGGTATGCCTTTATATGTTACATGACCTTTTTCCCTTACTGCTTTTAGTCTTCTTTCTTTGCTTTGGGCACTTGTTGTTTCGACTATTATGGGTCAGGAAGAATTTCTTTTCTGGTCCAAACTATTTGGAGTTCTGTAGGCTTCTTTTATGCTTGTGGTCATCTTATTCTTAAGTGTAGGAAAGTTTTCTTCTACAATTTTGTTGAAGAAATTTACTGTGCCTCTTCGTTATATTCTTCACTCTCTTCTATTCCTATTATCCTTAGGTTTGGTTTCCTCATTGTGTCCTGGATCTCCTTGACCTTTTGAGTTAGGAGCTTTTTGGTTTTTTCATTTTGTCTGACTGTTTAGTCTATGTTTTCAATGTTGTCTTCGGCCACTGAGATTCTCTCTTCCATCTCTAGTTGTCAGTTGAAAATGCTTGCTTCTGTGACTCCTGATTTCTTTTTAAGATTTTCAACCTCTAGGGTTGTCTCTTTTAATGTTTTCTTTATTGTGTCCATTTCCATTTTAAATTCCTTCTTCCATTACTTCATCTCTTTGTTTCCATTTTCTTCTAGTTTTTTGAGTTCTTTGAGTGTTTTTCTTGTTTCTTCTTTAAAAGCTTCTAATTCTTTATGATTTTTCTCTCGTTCTTGTTTAAGTATCTCTATCATCATCTTGAGGTAGGATTTTGGATCTAAGTCTTCTTTTTATGTAGTGTTTGGTATGCTGCTGTTTGCTCCTATGTAGAGCCAGATTCTAGTGTTTTATTTGTTGTCTTGGTTTCCCTGGGGTACGTTTTTTGCTTTTCCCTTGCCATCTTGTTGTCTGTGATTGGTTCTCATTTTCCCCTTGTTTTTTGCCTGTGTCCCTCGATCTCCGCTGGTCCTGGTGGTGGATAATCTGAGCCCTGTTCTGCACCCAAAAGCCGTTGACTGGGAACAGATGGTCCAAAGCTGGGTTCCTTGTCCCTGGATCAGGCAGGGCAGGGGCTCACTTTCCGCGCACGCTTGGCAGAGTCACTCTGCCCCCTGGCTAGTCAGAACCCCTTCTCACCAGGCCTGTATCTCTGGGTCCATGATGGTCCTGGTGGCGGATGGGCCCTGCCTTAGTTTCTTAATGATGCCTGTTAAGTACAAGTACTTAGTCAATGTCCTGAAAATTGATTTATATACATTTTTTTTCACACTGGATATGACTTTAGTCAGTTGACATCTGTAGTGAAAGTTCATAATCCCCTATCATTGAAACAATGCCAGCATTAGAAAAGGGTCTGAAGAGAGAGTGATTCAAACATCTAAACTCTTAATTATAAAGAAAATCTATAAAGCTCAAAATTATGTTTTTAAAATAAATATTGAAATGATTTTGAATATCCCCCAATATACTGAGAAACCTGAAATAGGTGACTCTAATGCAGAGAGAACTATAAAGCTGTGTTAGGCAGAGACAGAAGCAGAAAAAGTAAACCCCTTCCTTTTAATGCTTAAATATGCTTAAATATGCTTCTTAATATTCCAAATGCTTTATCATTCAATAAAAAGTGGAAATTTATCTTTCTTTGACCTAAAAACAACTCATTCTGTGAGATAACTGTAGACATTACATTTACTCAGACACATACATTCATGACTAAATTGAGATGATTGAAAATAAAGTTTATCAATTAATCTATCACTAGTCTTTCTGTATCAACCACAGAAAATGGATAGGCAAATAGAGCTAAATGAATCTTCTGATAATTGTTACTACCTCTTCCTATTTTATTAAGATTAATCTTAACAGACTCTTATAATTTAATTCTTAATATTTCATATCGAATGACAAACTTCAGGGAAGTAAGGAGAAGTTAGTTACCTATATATACAACTAACACAAACAAAAACCAGTATAATATCCTGCATTCCCTCAAGTTACATTTTCTCCAGAGTTTACTCATGGATCTATTTATTCTGCATGCAAGTATTGTGGAAAGTGATATTGTGCCTGTATATGTCGATTAAGGAAAATAAATCATCTAAGTCCACTCCACAAGTCTCTCTTTGAAAGTTCAGATTACATTATCTGGCCCCTAATTATGGCTGTTATTTTAATGTACAGAGTAGAAAATTTTAGTGTGTGAATGTAGATTCAGTGTAAAGCAGTTCAGAGAACTTGTGAAGAGTAATAGAATCATGGATGTGAATGGCAAGTAGAATGGAACAGTCATTATTAAGAAACCTCATAAAATATATTTTGCACGTTTAATCCATTGCATCACCTTCATGAAATAAAATATGTTGGAGTAAATAAAACTGGAGTATAGAAACTAATACAGACACCCTGGATCACAGGTAAAGCCACAAAATCTGCTCTAACAACAGGAGTAACTGGGACCCTAGGGAGAGACCCCACACCAATTCAGAGGATAGAGTTTCTTCAAGTTTGCCCATGTGGCTAGAGCAGTCTTGGGATACTGGTTCCTCACTCACTCCTACAAACACAGAGGAAGCTCAACTTTCCAGAAATCTGATACACTCAGGAACACCAAAGTTCTGATAAACCAGTAAGTATCACAGGGAAAACCTCATTCCCAAGAGCTCTGATACTAAGGAGAACAGAATCTGAGGATCACAGAAACACAGGATTACAGAGACAGCTGTACTCCCAGGAGTTCTGACACAATTTGGTTCACAGGATAGACAATTCAATCAGAGACAGCAAGAGAAGTTACTATTAGAGATAAGTAGATGGTGAGAGGCTAGTACAAGCACATAAGCAACAGAAACCAATGTTACTTGACAACAACAGAACTCAGTCCTACCACCACACCAAGCCCTGGAAAAGCCCTGGAAATTTAAAAAATCCTGAAAAGCAAGATTCAGATCTAAAAATCTCATCTAATAAATATGATACAGAACTTTAAGAAGGACATAAACAACTCTATTAAAGAAATATAGAAGAACACAAGTAAACATGTAGACATCTTTAAAGAAGAAACAAATAAATCTCTTAAAGAAATATAGAAATACAAAATAAAACAGGTTAAATGATTGAACAAGCCATCCATGATCAAAAATTGGAACATTAAAGAAACACAAAGGGAGACAACATGGAATATGGAAAACAAAGGAAAGAGATCAGGATTCACAAATGTAAGAATCACCTAGAGATTCCAAGAGATAGAAGAGAAAATATGAGTTTTAGAAGATACCTTAGAAGATATTAATACAAGGAACAGCTGAGATCCAGAGACAGAGGCCTGGTAAGAATGCACTGTGAGTAGCCGGAGCACAGAGATGTCTGGGCCAAACTCCCAGAGAGCACACTCCCCCCAATTTGTCCCTGGGATCAGAAACTTTACCATAGGGTCACGGTTTCCACTCAGCAGGCCCTTGTGTAGAGAACAGGCACTCAGGCCATTTGCCACCAAGAACAGCTGAGATTCAGGGACACAGGCTAGGTGAGACTGCACTGAGAGTAGCCAGGGTGTAGAGAGGTCTGGACTGAGCACTGGAAAGCACACCCCCATAGGTTCAAGGAAACAGGAACTCTGCCATATGGACTTGGTTTCAAACCACTGGGCCCATTCAAGAAGAAAAAACACTCAGGCCATTAGCCACCAGGAACAGCAGAGATCCAGAGGAACAGGCTAAGTACATAGGAGAGATGGGAACGTATCATTGACATAAAACCCACAAATAATCACAGACAACAAGTTTGCAAGAGGAAAGCAAAGGAAATTTTACACAAGGAAAACCAAGACAACTTGGCAACACCAAAACCCAGCTTTCCCTTCAGAGCAAACAGCATAATGCCAAGAACTCCAGAAAAAAAAGACTCAGACCAGAAAACATACCTCAAGATGATGATAGAGATCCTTAAACAAGAACCTGAAGAAAAGCATAAAGAATTAGAAGCTTTTAAAGAGGAAACAAGAAAAACACTCAAAGAAATCAAAGACCTAGTGGAAAACAGAACCAAAGAGATGAAGGTATTTAAGAAGGAATTTAAAATGGAAACAATAAAGAAAACACTAGAAGAGACAATACTAGAGGTAGAAAACAGAAAAGAAATCAGGAGTCACAGATGCAAGCATCTCCAACAGACTACAAAAGATGGAAGAGAGAATTTCGGGGGCCGAAGACAACATTGAAAACATAGACAAAACATTCAGAGAAGAGGAAAAAGCCAAAAAGCTCCTAACTCAAAATGTCCAGGAGATACAGGACACAATGAGAAGACCAAAACTAGGAATAATAGAAATAGCAGAGGCCAAAGAATATCAACTAAGAGGCACAGTAAATATCTTCAACAAAATTGTGTAATAAAATTTCCCTACCCTTAAGAAAGAGATGACCATGAGCATAAAAGAAGCCTACAGAACTCCAAATAGAGTGGACCAAAAAAGAAATTCCTGCTGACAATTAAGAGTCAAAATCCCAATTGCCCAAAGAAAGAAAGAATATTAAAAGCAGTTAGGAGAAAAGGTCATGTAACATATAAATATAGACCAATCAGAATAACCCCCGGCTTCTCAACAGAGACTATGAAAGCTAGAAGATCCTGGACAGACATAATGGAGACCCTAAGGGAACACGAGTGTCAGCCCAATAAACTATACCCAGCAAAAATCTCAATCACTATAGATGGAGAGACCAAGATATTCCAAGACAAAACTAAATTTATACAATATATGATCATAATCCCAGCACTATAAAGAATTATAGGTGGAAAACCCAATACAAGGAAGGAAACTACATCCTAGTAAAAATAAGAAAATACCAAAGCAAGAAAACCTAAAGAAGAAAGACACACAGGCACAATTCTACCTCTAAAAGCAAAAAAGCAGGAAACAGCAACAACTACTCCTGAATATCTGTTAACATAAATGGACCCAATAAAAATATATAGGCTATCAGACTGGACACAGGAACAGAATCCAGCATTTTGATGCATACTGGAAACTCATCTCAGAGAAAAAGACAAATAGTATGTGAGAATAAAAGGTTGGGAAAAAAAAACCTTCCAAGCAAATGGATCCAAGAAGTAAGCTGGAGTGGATATTCTAATTTCAAATAAAGTAGATTTTCAACCAAGAGTTATCAAAAAATAAGGAAGGACACTTTTTACTCATTACAGGGAAATTTTCTCAGGCAGAACTCTCTATCCTTAACATATTTGCTCCAAAAACAGGAGCACCCATATTCATAAATGAAACCCTATTAAAGCAATAAAATTCATTGCACCCCACACAATAATAGTGGGAGACATCACCTCCCATTCTCATCATTAGACAGATCATGGAAACAGAAATTGAACAAGGACACAGTGAACCTAGCAGAGGTTATGAGGCAATTGGAATTAATAGACATCTACAGAACATATCCTAAAACAAAAGAACATAGTTTCTTCTCAGGACCTCATGTCACCTTCTCCAAAATTGACCATACAATCCTTCACAAAACAAGCCTCAATAGATATAATACGATTGAAATAATCCCATGCATAGTATCAGATCACCATGGTCTAAGGCTGGTCTTAAATAACAAAAAAGACAACAAAAAGCCCATAGACATATGGAAACTAAACAATGCTCTATTAAAAGATAGCATGGTTAAAGGAGAAATAAAGAAAGAAATTAAGGATGTTCTCGAAATTAATTTAAAAAAAACCACAACTTACCCAAACTTATGGGATGAAAGAAGTACTGAGAGGTATACTCATAGCTCAGAGTGCTTCCATAAATAAACAGGAGAGAGCATACACTAGAAACTTAACAGCACAATTAAATACTCTAGAACAAAAGGAAGCAGATATACCAAAGAGGAGTAGACAGCAAGAAATAATCAAACTCAGAGCAGAAATTGACCAGATAGAAACAAAAAAAAAAAAAAAAAAAAAAACAAGAGCTGGTTCTCTGGGAAATTTAATAAGGTTGATAAACCCGTAGCCAGACTATTTCAAGGGCAAAGAGAGTGTATCCAAACTAACAAAATCAGAAAGGAAAGTGGAGAAATAATGACAAACTGAGAAAATTCAAGAAATTTTCAGGTCCTACTACAAACATCTATACTCAACAAAAGTCTAAACTCAACAAACTGGAAAATCTGGAGAAAATGGATAAATTTCTAGACAGATACCAGATACTAAATTCAAACCAGGACCAGGTAATCCATCTAAACAATCACATAACACCTAAAGTAATAGTAGCAATCATCAATAGCCTCCCAACCAATAAAAGTCCAGGTCCAGATAGGTTCAGTGCAGAATACTATCAGACATTTATTGATGAACTAAAACCAATATGCTCCAAATTATTTCACAAAGCAGAGTCAAATGGAACACTACCTAATTTTTCGAGGCTACAATAACTCCCTTTCCTAAACCTTACAAAGACTTTACAAGGAAAAAGAACTTCAGACAAATCTCACTTATGAACATTGATTCAAAAATACTCAACAAAATTCCTGCAAATCAAATACAAGAACACATCAAAATGATCATTCACAATGATCAAGTAGGCTTCTTCCCTCGGAAGTAGGGATGTTTTAATATACTGAAATACAACAACATAATCCAACATATAAACAAACTCAAAGGAAAAAAAAACACATGTTCATCTCACTACAGGCTGAGAAAGCATTTGACAAATTCAACACCCCTTCATGTGAAAAGTCTTGGAAAGAACAGGAATCGAAGGTCCATACCTAAACATAATAAAAGCAATATACAGCAAACCGATAGATAACATCAAAATTAATGGTGAGCAACTTGAAGAAATCCCACTAAAATCAGGGAGTAGACTGGCTGCCCACTCTTGCTCTGTCTATTCAACATAAGACTAGAAGTCCTGGACAGAGTAATTAGAGAGCAAAAGGAAATCAAAGGGATACAAATTGGACAGAAAGAAATAAAAGCATCAATGTTTGAAGATGACATGAGAGTGTACTTAAGTGACCCAGAAAATTCTACCAGAGAACTTCTACATCTGATAAACAAGTATAGCAAAGTGGCTGGATATAGAATTATTTCAAACAAATCAGTAGCATCCCTCTACTCAAAGGAAAATGATGCAGATAAAGAAATTAGTGAAAAGACACCCTTCACAGTTGTCACAAACAATATGAAATACCTTGGTTTGACTCTAACTAAGCAAGGGAAGAAACTGTATGACAAGAACTTCAAATCTCTAAAGAAATAATTTGAGGAAGATCTCCGAAAATACAAAGCTCTCCCATGCTCATGGATTGGAAGAATCATCATTTTAAAAATGGCCATCTTACCAAAAGAAATCTACAGATTCAATGTAATCTCCATCAAAATTCCAACCAAATTCTTCATAGAGTTGGAAAGATCAATGTGCAATTTCATCTGGAATAACAAAATTCTAGAATAGCAAAATCCATCTTCAACAACAAGAAAACATTTGTGGGTATCACTATCCCTGATCTCAAGCTATATTACAAGGCAATTGTGCTAAAAACTGCATGGTACTGGTACATAGATAGGCACCTAGATCAATGTAATAAAATAGAAGATGCATAAATGAGCCCTCACATGTATGGTCACTTGAGTTTTGACAAAGGAATTGAAAACATTCAATGGAAAAAGGACAGCCTCTTCAACAAATGGAGTTGGTCCAACTGGCACTCAGAATGCAGAAGAATGAAAATAGACCCTTTCTTATCTCCTTTTACAAAGGGCAAGTGCAAGTGTATCAGAGATCTCCACATGAAACAAGGTACACTGAAATTATCAGAAGCGTATGTAGGGAAAAACCTTAGAACACCTAGGCACAGGAGAAAATTTTCTGAACAAAACAGCAATGGCTCAAGTTCTAAGGTCAAAGATTAACAAATAGGACTTAATGAGATTGCAAAGTTTCTGTTAGGCTAAGACACTGCCAAGAAAACAAAATGACAGCCAACAGATTGGGAAAAGATCTTTACCAACCCCACATCAGACAGAGGCCTAATATCCAAAGTATACTAAGAACTCAATTAGTTAGACACCAGAGAATCAAACCACCCTATTAAAAATTGGGTACAGAGCTAAACAAAATGTTCTCAATTGAGGAATAAGGAAGAGCTGAGAAGCATCTAAGGAAGTGCTCTACATAATTATCCATCAGGGAAATGGAAATCAAAACATTCCTGAGATTCCACCTCACACCAACCACAAAGTCTAGTATTATAAATTTAGATGACAGCAGATGCTGGCGAGGATGTGGAGAAAGAAGAACACTTCTCCACGGATTCTGGGGTTGTAAACTGGTACAACCACTCTGTAAACCTGTCTGGGGATCCCTCAGAAAATTGGATATAGGACTACCTAAGACCCAGTTATTACACATTTGGGCATATACCCCGGAGAAGCTCCAACATACAACAAAGACATAAGCACCACAATGTTCATAGCAGCTCTATTTATAATAGCCAGAAGCTGGAAGGAACCCAGCTTTCCTTCAGTAAATGAATGAATCCAAAAATTGTGGTATATTTATACAATGGAGTACTACTCAGCTATCAGAATCAATGACGTTATGAGATTCGTAAGAAAATGAATGCATCTAGAGAATATCATCCTGAGTGAGATAACCCAGTCACAAAAGAACAGATATAATACGCAGTCACTAATTTGATTTTCATGCATACTATCAAATCTTTAAAAAAATCAAGTGCTGACAAAAATATACTTGTATACTTTTGTGCACAAATACTTAAAATCTGTACTTTTTTTGTTTTTAAAAATAACATTGTTGCATTTTGTTTTGCATGTACTTTACGCTTATTGCAACTAGTAGGTTTTCAATGCATACTGTCAAGCCCTTGAAAAAAATCAAGTACTGACTAAAAAACATATTCACATGGTTTTATGTAAAATTTATTTTAATGTCTGAAAAAACAGTATTGACAAAAATGTATAATTTTAAGCAAAAAATGTTTAAAATCTTTACATTTATCTTTGTGTTGCAAAATAAAGTCGTTTAAAAAAAATAACATTGTTCAATTAAAAAATGAAAACATTAACACAACAGTCCAAGAAAATGAAAAAAGATAAAAAGCTCGTAACTTAAACCTGTCAAGAAATCCAGGACACAAAATAAAGAACAAACCTAAGACTAATAGTTATAGAAGAGAATGAAGACTCTCAGCTCAAAGAGCCAGGAAACACTTCAGCAAAATTATAGGAGAAAACATCCCTAACCTTAAGAAGGAGATGCACATAAATATACAAGACACTTATAGAACCAAACATATTGGACCAGAAAAGAAAATCTTCCTGTCACATAATAATCAAAACCCCACATGTACAGAACAATGAAAGAATATTAAAATTTGTAAGGGGAAAATGTCAAGTAACACATAAAAGACTTCTCAACAGAAACTCTAAAAGCCAGATCTTTGGTAGATGACACACAGTGTCTACTACAACAGAAGTGCCAGCGCAGACTACTCTACTCAGCAAAACTGTCATTTACCATAAAGGGTGATATTCTTTGACAGGACCAAATTAAAAACAAAAGAAAAATCTTTCCACCAATCTAGGATAATAGAAGAACAGAGGATAATAGAAGGAAAACTCCAAGAAGGAGAGGGAATGTACACCAAAGAAAATGCAAGAAACTAATATTCTCTCAATAAACTACAAAGTACAGAAACATTCAAACATACTTTCACCTAAAAAACAAAGCAGAACAAAAAACCACAAAACATTAATGGACTCTGTTTCCCAATTAAAAAGAAATAAACTAACAGGCTGGGTAAGTTAAGAGGACACAGGTTTGACTGCATACAGACAACACACCTCAGTAACACTACCTCTAAGTAAAAGGCTAAAAAAAATTCAACCAAATGGTCCCAAGAAACAAGCTGTAGTAGCAATTTTAATATCCATTAAGTAGACATTCAAATAAAGTTAACAAAAAAATGGGGAAAGGCACTACATACTCATGAAAAAAAAGTCCATTAAGGGGAACTGTCAACTTTTAATATCTATGCCCCAAATGCAAGGATATCTACATTTGGTTCTATTAGTATTCAAATTTGCTTTAATCTTAATAATGTAATTTATATTAGACCAAATAATTACTTTAAAATAATAATAATAATAATAATAATGTTTTTATTATTATTATTATTTTAAAAAACAAAGTGCTTTTGTTTTCTATTTGAAAACATATTTTTTCAATTTTATTGGATATTCTCTATATTTACATTTCAAATGTTATACCCTTTCATGCTACTTCTCTCCCTCCTCCCTCTCAACTTGATTTCATGAAGGTGCTCCCTCTCCCAATCACTCTCTCCACCTCTATGCCTTGGCTGATGAGGATGTTGTTCTTCTCATGAGGGTGGTATTTTAATCCTTTCTCTAGCTCTTTCATTGGGGTCTCTGTGTTCAGTCCGATGTTTAGCTGCAAGTATCTTGATCTGTATCTCTATGACTCTGGGAGAGTCTCTGAGGAGGCATCCTTGTCTGGTTCCTGCCAGTAACACTTCTTGGCAACAGCAATAGTGCTTTGAATTGGTGGCTGCAAGAGCAGTGGTTCTCCACGTGAAACAGTCTCTGTAAATCTTTTCTTAAATCCCTGATCCTCTATGTGAGCTTGTGTTTCTTTCCCTGTTTTGTTCTTTCTTCTAAGATGGACTGAGGCATTCACATTCTGGTCTTCCTTCTTTTTGAGCTTCATAAAATCTGTGAATGGTTCCTTGGGTATTCTGAGCTCTTTTGAAGGGCAAGGCTAGAATGTGCTTATAAGTGAATACATACCATTAGTTTTCTATTGTGACTGTGTTATCTCACTCAGGATGATAGCTTCAAGTTGTATCCATTTGCCTAGGAACTTCATAAACTTGTTGTTTTTAATAACTGAGTAGTACTCCATTGTGTATAAGTACCACAATTTCTGAATCCATTCCTCTATTTAAGGACATTTGGGTTCTTTCCACCTACTGGCTATTATAAATAAGGCTGCTATGAACATTGTTGAGCATGCTTTCTTGTTATATATTGCAACTATTTTTGGGTATATGACCAGGAGTGGTAAAGCTGGATCCTCCAGTAGCACTATGTCAAATTTTCTAAGGAACTGCCAGACTGATTTCTGATTTTCAGAATGGCCGTATCAGTTTAAAAAGCCACCAAAAGTGGAAGAGTGTTTCCATCTTTCATGTCCTCATCAGCATCTGCTGTCACCTGAGATTTTGACATTAGCAATTCTGACAGGTGGGAGGTGGAATCTTAGGGTTTTTTTGATTTGCCTTTCCCTAATGACTAGAGATATTGAACATTTCTTTAGGTGCTTCTCAGCCCTTCGATATTCCTCCATTGAGAATTTTCTGTATAGTTCTGTACCACATTTTTAATAGGATTTATTGATTCTCTAGGATATAACTTCTTGAGTTCTTTGTATATATTGGATACTAACCCTCTATCAGATGTACAGTTAGTAAAGGTCTTTTTCCAATCTGTTGGTTGCCATTTTTTCCTTTTGATAGTGTCCTTGGCATTATAGAAGCTTTGTAATTTCATGAGGTTCCATTTGTCAATTCTTGATATTAGAGCATTCTTGTGCTTATGTGTTTTAAGCTCTTCCCCACTTTCTGTTCTATTAGTATCAGTGTATCCAGTTTTATGGGGAAGTCTTTGATGCACTTGGATTTAAGCTCTGTACAAGGAGATAAGACTGGATCAATTTGCTTTCTTCTATATGCTGACTTCCAGTTGAACCAGAACTATATGTGGAAAAGGCTGTCCTTTTTCCACTTTTTCCATTGAATGTGTTTTAGCTCCCTTGTCAAAGATCAAGTGACCATAGTTGTGTTGGTTCATTTCTCAGTACTCAATTCTGTTCCATTTGTCTACCTGCCTGTCTCTGTACCAATATCAGGCAATAATTATCACAATTAATCTGTAATATGGCTTAAAATCACAAAGAGTGATTGTTTAAGATATTTTTATTTTTTAATTTTAATTTTTGAGATTTTTTTTTGCTATCTTTGGTTGTTTTTCTTCCATATAAATTTGAAAATTGATCTTTCTACCACTATGAATAATTGAGTTGGAATTTTGATGTGGATTGTATTGAACTTGTAGATTGCCTTTGGCAAGATGGCCATTTTACAATATTTCCTTTTTTTTTTTTTTTTTTTTTTTTACTAGAATGTAGTTTCCCTTTTTGTATTGGGTTTTCCACCTATAATTAGTTGTAGTGCTGGGTTTGTGGTCAGATATTGTGAAATTTAGTTTTGTTTTGGTATATTTTCGTCTCTCCATCTATGGTGATTGAGAGTTTTGCTGAGTATAGCAGCTTGGGTTGACACTTGTGTTCCCTTAGGGTCTGCATGATATCTGTCCAGGATCTTCTAGCTTTCATAGTCTCTGTTGAGAAATAAGGTGTGATTCTGATTGGTCTGTCTTTACATTTTACATGACATTTTTCCATTACTGCTTTTAGTATTCTTTCTTTGCTTTGGGAACTTGGCATTTTGACTATTATGTGTCGGGAGGAATTTCTTTTCTGGTCCACTCTAATTGGAGTTATGTAGACTTCTTTTATGCTCATGGTCATCTCATTCTTAAAGATAGGGAAGATTTATTATACAATTTTATGAAGATATTTACTGTGTCTCTTAGTTGATATTCTTCACCTTTTTTATTTCTATTGTCCTTAGGTTTGGTCTTCTCAATGTGTCCAGGATCTCCTGGACATTATGGGTTAGGAGCTTTTTGGCTTTTACATCTTCTTTGACTGTTTTGTCTTTGTTTTCAATGTTGTCTTCGGCCCCCGAGATTCTCTCTTCCATCTTTTGTAGTCTGTTGCAGATGCTTGCATCTGTGACTCCTGATTTCTTTGCTATGTTTTCTACCTCTAGTATTGTCTCTTTTAGTGTTTTCGTCATTGTTTCCTTTTCTGTTTTAAATTCCTTCTTCCATTCCTTCATCTGTTTGGTTATTTTTTTCCTCTAGTTCTTTTAGTTCTTTGAATGTTTTTATTGTTTCTTCTTCAAAAGCCTCTATTGCTTTATTCTTTTCCCCCTGTTCATGTTTAAGCATCTGTATCATCATCTTGAGCTATGATTTTGGGTCTGAGCCTTTTTTTACTGGTGTGTTTGTTATTCAGCTCTTTGCTGTGATGGTAGAGCTGAGTTCTGGTGTTGCCAGGTTGTCCTTGTTACCCTGGGGTACGTTCTTTCACTTTCCTCTTGCCATCTTATTGTCTGTGATTATATGTAGTCTTGTAGTTAGTGATTGGTTCCCGTCTCTCCTGAGTACCTGGCCTGTGTTCGTGGATCTCTGCTGTTTCTGGTGGTAGATGGCCTGAGTGCCTGTTCTGCACACAGGGTTCTCCAGGTGTAATCTGACACCCTAAGGCAGGGTTCCTGGTCTCCTGAACCAATCAGGGGAGTGGGGCGCAAGTTCTGAGAACTTGGCACAGACCTGTCTGCTCCCCAGCTACTAAGAATGCTGTTTCACCAGGCCTGTGTCCCTGGATCTCTGCTGTTCCTTGTGGCAGATGGCCTTAGTGCCTGTTCTGCATGCATGGGCCGAAACAAACTCCCTAAAGCTTGCTTCCTTCTTCCCTCAACCAATGGGGGCGTTAGGGGAGTGCCTTTTCCGTGTGCTCCTCAGTGACCTCTCTGCTACCCAGGTACTAGGAATGCCATCTCACCAGGCCTGTGTCCCTGGATCTCTGCTGTTCCTGATAGCAGATGACCTGAACACCTATTCTGCACGCACAAGCCACTAGTTGGAAACAGAAGCAGGGTACCTGCTTTCCTAAACCAATAGGGGAGTGGGGGGGCGCACTTTCCACACACTTGGCACAGACCTCTTTGTTTCCCGGCTACTCTGAATGCTGTCTCACCAGGCCTGTGTCTCTGGATCTCTGCTCTGCATTCTTCATCCTACACACTCCTGGGACTGTTGAGTGATACTATATATCCATAATTAGTGAAAGTGGAAGGGTTAGAAGATACTAGGTACAGTTGTAAAGAAGATATATTAACTAGAAATACTCATACAAATCATCTGATTTCCTTTACTTATAACCATGTTATTGAAAAGAGAAAACGAAACCACAGAAGGCATAACAGCAGGTAAAAATCAAGAGATTCAAAGAGACATGCTTTAAAGACCCATATTCTACACAATTTAATATCCAAAAGGAATAGATAATTATCTCAGTAGATATCACTTAACAATGTTAAATCAAGACCAGATAAATAAAATAATACTATAAGCCCCAAGAAGATAAAAAACAGTCTTTAAAATGACCCAAGTCAAAAAATCACAAAACCTCCCTAAAACTGACAGAAAATAATGGAGGGAACATCTTTTGGACACACTGGTACAGAAGAAAACTTTCTGAACAGAACATAAATGATGTACGTACAAAGATCAACAAGTAATAAATGTGACCTTATAAAATTGAAAAGCTTCTATAACACAAAAAACATCATCAACAGAACAAAATTGCAGGCCACAGAATGGAAAATTATTTTTTATTAACTCTGTAGAGATCTAATACACAAAATATTTAAAAATGGAATCATCTAGATATCAAGAATCCAAATAATCCAATAAAATGGGTACATATCTAAAAGGAGAATTCTTAAAAGACATATTTCAAATGGCTGAGAAATACCTAAAATATTGTTCAGCATCCTTATCTATCAGGTAACTGCAAATCAAAAGTACTTTGAAATTCTATCATAAAATTGGTGAGGATGTAGAACAAGGGAACATGCCAACGTAGCTAGCAGGAGTGCAACCTAATCCAGCCAATATAGAACTCAATATGGTAATTCCTCAGAAAACTCAGAAATGGTATACCTAAAGACACAGATGCACCATCATGGACCTACATCCAAAATTGTTTCTTCTTTATAGAAACAATTATTTACTTAACTACATACATAAATGCTTATTTTTTTATTTTTTTTGGTTTTTTAAACGACTTTATTTTACAAAACAAAGATAAATGTACCGATTTTAAATATTTTTGCTTAAAATTATACATTTTTGTCAGTACTGTTTTTTCAGACATTAAAATAATTTTTACATAAAACCATGTGAATATATTTTTTAGTCAGTACTTGATTTTTTCAAGGGCTTGACAGTATGCATTGAAAACTTAATAGTTACAATAAGCGTAAAGTACATACAAAAAAAAAAAAACGCAACATGGAGATAGTCAAAGTCTTCTTGTTTTGTAAATATAGGTATATTTTTTTGTTTTCTTTATTTCTTGGACTTCATACAGTCTGTGAGTTGTTTCTGGGGGAGTGCAAGCCTCTGGGTTTAGCATCCCACTATCAGTGACTGCATATTATGTCTGTTCTTTTGTGACTGGGTTATCTCACTGAGGATGATATTCTCTAGATGCAGCAATTTTCTTAAGAATTTGGTTAAGTCATTGTTTCTGGTGGCTGAGTAGTATTCCATTGTGTATATGTACCACAATTTTTGTATCCATTCGTCTTCTGAAGGACATCTGGGTTCCTTCCAGCTTCTGGCTATTATAAATAGAGCCGCTATGAACATTGTGGTGCATATATCTTTGTTGTATATTAAAGTGTCTCTGGGGTATATGCCCAGAAGTGGAATAGCTGGGTCTTCAGGTAGTACTATATCCAATTTTCTGAGGTATCGCCAGACAGATTTCCAGAGTGGTTGTATTAGGTTGCAACCCCACCAACAGTGGAGAAGTGTTCCTCTTTCTCCGCAGCCTTTCCAGCATCTGCTGTCATCTGAGTTTTGGATCTTGGCCAATCTGACTGGTGTGAGGTGGAATCTTAGGGTTGTTTTTATTTGCATTTCCCTGATGGCTAAGGATGTTGAGCACTTCCTCAGGTGTTTCTCGGCCATTCAGTGTTCCACAACTGAAAACGTTTTGTTTAGCTCTGTACCCCATTTTTTAATAGGGTTATTTGATTCTCTGGTGTCTAGCTTTTTGAGTTCCTTGTACACCTTGGATATTAGGCCTCTATATGATGTGGTGTTGGTAAAGATCTTTTCCCATTCTGTTGGTTGCTGTTTTGTTTTCTTGACAATATCCTTAGCCTTACAGAAATGTTGCAATCTCATTAAGTCCCATTTGTTAATCTATGACCTTAGAGCTTGAGCCATTAGTGTTTTGTTCAGGAAATTTTCTCCTATGCCTATGCGTTCTAAGGTTTTCCCTACTTTCTCATCTAATAGTTTCAGTGTATCTGGTTTAATGTGGAGATCTTTGATCCACTTACACTTGAGCATTGTACAAGGAGATAAGAAAGGGTCTATTTTCATTCCTTTGCATGCTGAGTGCCAGTTGGACCAGCACCATTTGTTGAATAGGCTGTCCTTTTTTCATTGAATGTTTACTGCTCCTTTGTCAGAAATCAGGTGACCATATACATGAGGGCTCATTTCTGGATCTTCTATTCTATTCCATTGATCCACATGCCTATTTCTGTACCAGTACCATGCAGTTTTCAGCACAATTGCCTTGTAATATAGCTTGAGGTCAGGCATAGTGATTCCCGCAGATGTTTTTTTGTTGTTGAGGATGGATTTCGCTATTCTAGGTATTTTGTTATTCCATATGAAATTGCACATTGATCTTTCCAATTCCATGAAGAACTGTGTTGGAATTTTTATGGGGATTGCATTGAATCTGTAGATTGCTTTTGGTAGGATGGCCATTTTTAAGATGTTGCTTATTTTATAATAGATGAAACTGAAAACAATTTAGATGCTCCCCAATTTATGAATGAATAAAACAATGTCATAAATTACTCAGCTGTTAAAAATTGACAAGAAAATTGCAGTTAAATACATGAAACTAGAAAAAAAATTATCCTAAGTGAAGATGGACTGGACCTAGAAAGACAAACACAGTATGTTTCTACTTATAAGTAGATATTAACTATTAAAAATGATTATGTTACAATCCATAATAAGAAGGAGTACTCTGTAGTAGATTCATGGTCTTCCATGGTAGGGAAAATAGGATAGATTTTGTGTATGGACTAAGAATAGATAATAATGGGAGAAGGAGAGAGAATATGAAGAGAAACAACTGGAATTGTAGATCATTTTAGGGGCAATATTGAAATCTGGTATAGTAGAAATTCTCAGAATGCTACAACGGTGAACTTAGTGAGTCCTCCTAGTAATGGGACATATATGTTTGGTACTGACCATCTTTTATAACTAGGCAACTACCAGTGTTGGAACTTGAACACTAATCAGGCCATAAAACCTTTGACTTGCAATCTATCCTGGGGTAATGGATGTAAATAATTGATAGAAGTGGCTAATGAATGACTAGTTTAATTTAAAGCCCAGCCATTACATAGAGCCCATTCCCAACACTGTTTGGATGAGTAGGATCCATGCTCAACACTTCCTGGCTAGCAATGAGACATACAATTAAAAATTTAATTACATGATTTAAAATGATGTTATGCTATACTCATAGATAGGTGCTTAGCACAGTCATCATCAGAAAGGTTTCCTCTGGAAGCCGATTTGAGCAGATGCAGAGAACTGCTGCCATATTTTAGGTAAAGAAATCACACAATTGGAGATTTGCATCGAGTTTCTTCCTTGGAGCTTAGGGAACACCATGGTAAAGGGGGAGAAGAATTATAGGATTAAGTGATTAAAGACAAGAGGAGAACACGGCCTAGAGCATCAACTAAGCAGGGTCATAGGGGCTCATAGGGACTGAAGGAACATTCCAGAAACTGTGTGTGTAACTCAGTGCTTTTGTGAGACTCCTAACAATAGTAGTGGGCATATCTCTGATTGTTTTCATGTTGTTGATATCCTTTTCCTCCAATTGGGATGTGCTATTAAGTCTTGACATGAAGGTTTGTACAGTGAGGCCCATATTTTCTTAAGGGGAACAGGTAGAAGAGTAGATCTGGGAAGGTAGGGAGGTGGGAGTGATGTCAGGAAGGAGTGGAGGAAAGGGAAACTGAGGTTAGAATGTATTTTATTAGAGACAAGTAAATCAATAAATAAAAGTATAACCAAGAAAGCAGCAATATGGAGGAACAAAACAGAAATAAAATTATTTAAACATTTTAATTAACATTTACATATTTACTTAGCATGTACATTTAAAATTATTTTTTCTGGTTATTAGAAAGTTGGTGTAGTGATTAATAGCACTTGCTGCTGTTACAGAGATGATGATTTCAGTTCCTTGAATTCACATGTCTACTTACAACAATGCAAAATTTCAGTTTCAGGGTGGGGTGGTTATGGCTTCTTTGGTTGACAAAACACACATATTCATTGAAGAAGAACACATATATCCATACTTTGCATTAAAAGAAAAAAATTTTTCTTCTATAAGGAGTAATGAATCTAATATGTCAGTGAACAGCACAGAAAAATCAATGAATATAATTAATTTTTCTATCCTACCACAGTTGTGATATGGTTAATAACATGTCAGTTAAAAGAAATCTGTTCTCCTCATAGATGATAAAATAAAAATGAAAAAAAAAAATGAAAGAAAATGCATTCTTTGAAAAGCAAAAATAAAGGCAATTGATGAACTCTGTAAATTATGCTATTGCATACCATGGTGTTTAAGATAATAGGATGTATATATTTGAAAATAATATATATCTTTATTAATTTTCCATAATGAAGACATCCCTGCAGCAGGCAGTATTTGCAAAGTCATCAATATATTATCAAGAAAGTATTACTTGTGTCTGATGTAGAAATTGCTATAGGAAAACTTAGAAATTTTGAACTTAAATTATATTCACAGGACTTTGGGAAATAAGTGCAGATGAACACATGGTGAACATAAAGGAAAAAAAAAGTCAAGAGCCAAACACAAAAGAAAAATAAAGTTTTCATTGTTTGTTATTTAGAGTTGACTGGCTTATCTGATAGAGACTGAGCTCCAAACCCAAGATATCAACGAGTGTCAGAAGCTCGTACATGGAATAAAGAGTTTCTCAGAGCATCTTTGATATCTTTATTCCTAAGCGTGTAAATTAGAGGGTTGAGTAATGGAGTACCAAAGATGTAGACCAGGGAAATTTGGCGGTCTTCATCTTCTGAGGTGCTGGAGCGGGGCCTCAGGTACACTAGACTACAGCAGCCATATTGTAGCAAGACCACAGTGAGGTGGGAGGAACAGGTAGAGAACGCCCTCTGCCGACCCTCTGCTGAATGCATGCGCAGAATGGTAGAAGCAATGAACACATAGGAAATGCAAATTAACAGGAATGGGACTGTCAGAACTAGGATGCTAACTACATAGAGGACTGCCTGGTTCACACTGATGTCAGCACAGGCCAGGCGCATGATAGGAGCCACATCACAGAGGAAGTGGTTTATTTCCATGCGGTGTATGCAGAATGGCAACGTAAAGGTAAAGACAGCAAGCTGCAAGGAGAGAAGAACTGCCAAGCTTAAAGAACCTATCACCATCTGGACACACAATTTCTGGGTCATGATAAGGTTGTAGTGTAGTGGATGGCAGATGGCTACATATCTGTCATAAGCCATGGCTGTCAAGAGAAAACAATCAGTGCAGCCAAAAACAGAAAAAAAGAACATTTGTGTCCCACAACTAGCCAGTGATATGGGCTTCTGGGCTCCAAAAGTGTTGGAAAGCATCAAGGGCACCACATCTGTGATGTAGCAGATTTCCACAAATGACAGACTGCCCAGGAAGAAATACATAGGTGTGTGCATGGAGCTGTGTTTGCATACTACCCAGATGATGGTGGTGTTGCTACAGAGGATCATAAAATACAGAAGGATGAATAGGGTGAAAAGGATTGCTTGGAGGTCAGGAACATTGGTTAAGACACGGAATATAAATTCTGGTGCGCCAGATTTGTTGAAGAAAGACTTTTCATCCACCATATCTTCTGAAAAAAAAATGACAATGATTATTGGCTTGTTTTCATTAAGTATTGTCTATTAAGTATTCTGTTTTCAAGCACGATGGTGAAAAGTACCTCATTTTTTTACAATAGAAGTATAAGTTATTTATTAATCAATTTACTTACAATGCAGGTGGCTTAATGCAAGCTTATTGACATCCTCACATATGATCGATGGGACGATGTCGCCCACATACAGACAGTGGTATTACTGTTGGATGTGTTTGTAATCTTGGGCATATTAAGCATATTTATACAAATAAAATTTTGTTATCCTGAATATGAAATTATCTCGATAATATGCATCCTGAAGCAAATTTAAACTTCCTCCAAAGGAGAAATTTTGTTATGTTAAATTTCATTCTATATTATGTTATACATCCTAACTATAAAAAATAAAATTTTAAGTCAGGGATCATCTCTTGGTGATGTCTGAAGTGGGTGTCAATAACCAGAGCAAAAGTAGCTTGAGAATATAATCTGTGCCTTACAGTATCTGCAGATTTATTGTTTTCAAGTGAAGAAAAATAAAACAAGAGAAATGTACTCATCTGACTTTAATTAAACTATAAAAACTTGGAACCTTATAAGGATTCTGGGACCTTTAGAAGTTCTACAAATGCATAGATACAAGCCTATGACTGAATTCGAAATTCTGATGGAATGACTTTATAAAATTAATGTAAGCAGTTATCTTATTAATAATTATCATAAGACCAAACAAAATTCTACATGTCTTTTTCAATTTCCCTCCAGCTATCTCAAGTTAACTTTTAGTGTTCATCAATGCTGTTTCACAGCACCTAAACATGGGTTAGAGAATAAAATTCCAAATGGCAGAGAGAAAGATAAATAGGGTCAGAACTGCAGTCTAAATACAATGTATCAACAGCATCTCTATCTTGCACAGTGCTGAAGAAAATTCCTATTGATCACTCTGGTCATGTGAGTACTACCTGCATCTAAGTGACATGGGTTATATTCTGTTCCCAGTATTGAGTGCAATACTTAATTCAGAACTCTTTATTGTAAGTATACAACAGCCATTTTGTTGTAATTTAATAAAGAATTCTCTTTTTATTAGATATTCTCTGTATTTGCATTTGAAATGTTATCCCCTCCCCCCACTTCTCTCCCATCCCTCTCCTCCTCCACTTGTCTTCATGAAAGTGTACTCCCCTCCTAATCAGCATCTTTACCCCATTGGTGTGTCATTTCCCTACATTGGGAAAACGTGCTCTCCCTGGATCAAAGGCCTCTTCTCACATTGATGCAAGACACTGCTATCTTCAGCTACATATGCAACTGGATCAATAGGACTCTCAATGTGTGCTCACTGGTTGGTGTTTTAGTCCATGAGAAGGGGGTTTTTGAGGGTTTGGTTGGTTGATAAGGTTGTTCTTCCCATGAGTTTGGAATCTCTTTCAACTCCTTCAGCCCTTTCTTTATAACCTTCATTGGTGATAAATACACCCCATATTCTGTCCACTGGTTAGCTGCATGCATGTTCAGTTGTATCTGCATGAATCTGGCAAAAACCCTGAGGAGGTATCACTATCTGTTTCCCGCCAGTAAGTACTTCTTGGCATTAGCAATAGTGCTTGAGTTTGGTGGCTGCATATGGTGTGTATATCCAGGGGAGGCAGCCTCTGAATGTCTTTTTTAAATCTCTCTGCTTTTATTTGTATTTCCTCCTGTGAGTGTTTTGATCTCCCTTCTAAGAATGACTGAGGCATCCACATTTTTGCCTTCCTACTTTTTGAGCTTCATAAAGAGGACTTTTATACATTAAACTAAAGTACATAATTGATTAAATTAAAGGTTAGTCAGTACTGTTTTTTCAGACATTAAAATAAATTTTACATAAAACCATGTGAATATGTTTTTTAGTCAGTACTTGATTTTTTTTCAAGGGCTTGACAGTATGCATTGAAAACGTACTAGTTGCAATAAGCGTAAAGTACATGCAAAACAAAACGCAACATGGAAATAGTCAAAGTCTTCTTGTTTTGTGAATATATGTATATTTTATTGTTTTCTTTATTTCTTGGACTTCATACAGTCTGTGAGTTGTTTCTGGGGGAGTGCAAGCCTCTGGGGTTAGCATCCACTATCAGTGACTGCATATTATGTCTGTTCTTTTGTGACTGGGTTATCTCACTCAGGATGATCTTCTCTAGATGCAGCCATTTTCTTAAGAATTTGGTTTAGTCATTGTTTCTGGTGACTGAGTAGTATTCCATTGTGTATATGTACCACAATTTTTGTATCCATTCGTCTTCTGAAGGACATCTGGGTTCCTTCCAGCTTCTGGCTATTATAAATAGAGCCGCTATGAACATTGTGGTGCATATATCTTTGTTGTGTATTAAAGTGTCTCTGGGGTATATGCCCAGAAGTGGAATAGCTGGGTCTTCAGGTAGTACTATATCCAATTTTCTGAGGTATCGCCAGACAGATTTCCAGAGTGGTTGTATTAGCTTGCAACCCCACCAACAGTGAAGAAGTGTTTCTATTTCTCCGCAGCCTTGCCAGCATCTGCTGTCATCTGAGTT
Source organism: Micromys minutus (assembly GCF_963924665.1). Classification (NCBI taxonomy): domain Eukaryota; kingdom Metazoa; phylum Chordata; class Mammalia; order Rodentia; family Muridae; genus Micromys; species Micromys minutus. The sequence goes on from NC_137971.1 coordinate 45,555,918, forward strand.
TTGGATCTTGGCCAATCTGACTGGTGTGAGGTGGAATCTTAGGGTTGTTTTGATTTGCATTTCCCTGATGGCTAAGGATGTCGAGCACTTAATTTTATGCAAAAAATGTTTAAAATCTTTAAAAAAAATAATAAGCTGTTAGTCTTTTGTGTAGATGGAAATATCTCAAGAAACACTTATTGTTATGATTAATAATTTGAGTCTTATTTGTAACAGATAAGAGACCAATGTATTTTCCATGTATTTTCATGTTAAAAAAAATAAATCTTGTTTTGAAGACAAAAAAAAAATTAAAGGTTAGTAATAGGTAAAATAAATTCATTTTTTTTAAGGTACTATGTAAAATATCCAATAGTCTATGAAAGACTACTTACTAAAGCAGCTAATCTTGCCTATAAGTTCATGCTCGCAAGCCCATAATATGTGAAATGAAAGGCAATACAAGAAATGATGCAAAAATATAGTAAAATGATATGGGAAGAAATGTCAAATCTAGAAAAACCACAAAAGCTTTTATAAGTATATCAAGATCAGTTGTGTACCTAAGTAATAGGTCTAGCATTAGCTGTACTATGTAATATAGTCAGAACTCTGAGTTCAAGGTTTCCAGATATGCACAGGTAAATTATGCCATCATTAATTGACTGCAGTACTGGGAAGGATGGGTATGAGAGGGACAGCAAGAGTTCAGAAACACAATATCAACTTTCACTTGGAAGCTGGGCCTCGATGTCTACTCTGCATATAGGGTATTTTTATTGGTGATCAGCCATAAATCATCACTTATAAAAGGTGCCTCACATGTTCACCTTCATCAAAAATAGACAAACATTACATTTTCCAATCCTCAGCCCCTTCTTTCTCTTATTTGCAATGCAATTTCCTCTCTCTCTCTCTCTCTCTCTCTCTCTCTATATATATATATATATATATATATATATATATGTGTGTGTGTGTGTGTGTGTATCTTTCAATTGTGCTCTGAGAGGATCCACAATTAACATTTCCTTATCTTTCTGCAAGATAAATCAATTCCTTAAAATTGTTCCTAAAAGGACCTCTGAATGATGATACATCCAATCCTGAAGAAATGTAATGGATGTGAGGATATCCTGTCATATCAGGGCCTATTAAGGAAGTACTCCTAATTGTGGCTGATGAGGGGCATGGTAAAGGGTCAAGTGAGGGTGCAGTGCACCGGGTGTGTTAATAGCTGCAGTTACCCTAGCTTCAATCCCCAGGTCTCAGGTAGTTCTCTCTGGAGCCTGGCAAAGATGTAAAGGCATGGTTGTTTGATGCAGGTGAATATGATGCCTAATGGCCATAGTTGGGGTACATCTTATGTGGATGGGGGCATTCATGTGCAGTTTGTTGGATGCTACATCATCCTTCTTCTCTGAACTTCCATCATTTTATGGGGTTCAGTCTCTGGGCTGAAGGTGCTGGAGCTGGAATATCCTGTGAAATTGGCTTGTAAGCAGGTGGAAGATACTGAGGGGATGATGCAGCTATACTGTCTAAATTTGTTGATGGTGGTGGTGTCACAGTCTGAGAAACTGCATGAGAAGATATCTAATAATGCAAATTATAAACAGGATGCAGAATCACATAACCGTCTTCAGGAGGAGACTGAGTCTGAGGAGGAAACTTTCCATGAGAGTGAGGGCAAGTTGAAGCTTGATGGTGCAGTGGTCTTGTCAAGGAAGCATAAGGAGGTGGCAGGTAGTGCCAACATGATGAGAGAGAAGGTTGTTGGGGTGGCCAGGGCTGTGCAGCCATGCTTGACACAGAGCCATCTATTGGTAATGACTCTGTTTGTGCTGCAGCAGCTTGATGGGCAAAGACTGCAGCACAGGAAGAAGAGACAGAGCAGCAAGGACCAAAGGCAGATGCACCATGGAAACCCCTACTTTCATGATTCCTGAGATCAGTGGCAATACCTGGTCATAGTAGGTAGAATCCGAGCTGATATTTGCTCTACAAGGCTTTACTTGAAGTCTTTCTATAGGGCAACCAGGGACTCTGAAGTAAAAAGAAACTGAGAGAGCTGGGTGGGGTATAGCCTGTTGGTGGTGGTAGTGATGCTGAAAATGGTGGCCAAGCTGGTGAAAAAAATTTGACTCGTGGATGTGCTAATGCATGGTGACTCTATGGTGTCCCTCTGCATGGGGAGTTCTCTGGGCTGCATAAAGGTAACTTTGGCATTGCAGAAGAACCCGTTTCTGAGACAGCACTAATTGCAGTGCTCCTCATGTCATCACCCACAGAAGAACCAGTTTCACTATTGCTTTTAAGAGTAGGTGCAGATTCTGACACTGTGAAAGGCTTGACTACTGGCCACAGTTGAAGTTGAATCAGACGCTTGCCCAGAGTTAGATGGATTTGAATTGCTAATGGAAGCATTAGGAGTTTGTGAGTCCATTGTAGCAGAAGTGGTTGGCCCTAGAGTAGGTTCATCTTCATCAAAAGTAAGGTCCAAAATTTCTGCTGCATTCTGCTTCAGGAGCTGTATAACGGTAGAGATACTTCTGGGGTTCTGAGGCTCTTTTGCTCAATCTGTCTGTGATCTTGAACCTTGGCTCCAATGAGATCTGGATTGCCCAAGGGTTTAACCAGAATAATAGCTTTCTCCAACTGTAACAATCTCCACTTCACTCTCTGTTGAGGTAACATTAATTTCTGCATTGTCAGTGACCTTGGGAATGCAGAAAGCTTCTATCACCACAACATCTTCATCAATACTTACCCAGGTAGCAGCAGAGTCGCTGGAATTCTCTCTGACAGATACACACAGGTCCTTTTCTCCATCAGTGTAGGAGCTGGAACAGGAATCGCTGATGAGGTCATTCTCACTGCAGTAACTGGAGCTGGGGAGAAGAGCGTACTTCCACTGAGTCTGCTTCTTCTTCTGCACTAGCAACCTCTACTTCTGCTTCTCTGACATCTAGGAGGAGCTGCACTTCACTGGTCTTTCTCTATTTACTGCACTGCATGGAAAACTAAGTCCTTTCATCAACAAAACTGGCACAGGCTCTGCCCCAGTTCGAGGCCACTTGTGGGACTTTGCACTGACTTCTTTTAATACTCAAAACATGCTGGGAATGTCTCATTGGGACTTCTTTATCCTCATCTGAAGTTACAGTTTCAGAGTCCCCAAAGTGGAGACTAGATGAAGGAGAAGACAGACACTCACTGAAGTCATTATTTTCATCACTTGGTGTCACTAGGTATTGCCCCAATCCTAGGATTTCCTGATTTTCTTTGGCACATTCCTGCACATATGAGGGGTAAGCTTGCTGGCTTTCACTCTTTTTTTTTTCTCACAACACCATGTTTTTCTTGGTCTTGCTCATTGCCATTCATGTCCTTCTCTTGTGTTTGAGAATTATACAGAGATGAGAGAATTCATTCCATACTTTGCTATTAATCATCTCCATGTCGGTTGGGAAGCTCTTGGTGGCCACTAGGGGCTGTGGGTGCAGAAGGGCCACCTTCATTCACTCCATCTAGTGGGTGCATTAAGCGAAGTTCTGTTTTTCATAGCCACTTTTAGAGTGTAGAGTTCATTATATTCTGGAGCCCATTGAGACATGGCAAACTTTGGGGAAGGTCTCCATTTCTCCAGAACAAAACTCTATGTTTATACTGCACCACTGCTGGTTCGGATCAATTAACTGAGTCCTCAGGCCTAGTTCAGGCAGGTCCTGGACACACTGGTGTGGAAGAGGGAACAGTCCTCAGAAGGATGAGGTTGAGGCTGGATGGGTGGCTCTCTTCAGAAGGGCATTGGTCAACGCTGCTGCTGTGAGGTGTGAGGTTGTGTCTACTCTGCTTGAGCCCATACATGCTCATGACCCTAAACTGCCAGCAGCGCCCCACCATGATCATAACCACCGCAGTATGAGCTGACCCTCTGGAACTGCTGAAAGTACATTCATAGTAGAAGGTCTGACATTGTTTTCTCTGGACACTTCCATTAACTGGGAAGTGGCCCATAACGTCTCATTGGAAATTGTTCCAATTTTCCACGTGATATAGCCCATCAGTTGGTCTTTTAAATTCCATTGATATGAGCTAATACTTTGCTTGTATTCCATTGTACCTAATTAAATATAGTTGTAGATATTTTAAAATTAGGTCAATGGAAATTCTAGTATTTTTTCTTTTGTTATTGCTATTAAAAAATAAAGAAAACTTATGAAAAATCAAATAAGAAGTAGATTTTCGAATGAGATGGATAATGAGTACTCCAGTATAAAAGTGTCAACATTAAGAAATAAAACAATTTCAATAACTTAAAAACATTTTGTATTTTCCTAAGTCTAATGGTATAGAAGTAACCACCACATCATACTTGGATTTATGATGTACTCCACTGGAGGAAAATTTGGTGCCAATTAGCTAATCCTACCCCCCTCCCCCAATGCTGGATTCCATTAACTGACCCAAAATCTCATGACTTGCTAAGTTAAAGATTTCAACTTTTCATTTTTTTTGTCATTTAATAATTCATTCCAACTCACAGACTACATCAATTACTCCATTTTTTATAGCTTTCCCCATATCTGTTTTCAGAGACCACGTTAACCTTTAGTATATGCTGATATCTGAGTGTCCAGTTAACTTCATTGGAAAGGGCAGGCGTGGATTACTCAGCTCTTCACTTTGCTAGTTTAACTATCATTTACATTAGTGTTATGTGTATACACAAGAATTACCAGTTTTTTCACTGTCAAATGCACCCTCAAATATATTTTATTTAAAATCAACTGAATTGTTGAAAATTCCAGGACCTGTAGATTTTCTTCAAAGTCAGACAGTGTTTAATGGTTTCTTCCATAGATTATTCAATAATAACTTAAAATTCACATAGATTTCAGCCTTTCTTTGCCTAGTGGCTATTTTTATCTGCTTGTCATATTAAACATACAACACTAATGAACTTTGTTGTGATGGATTTAGCTAATCAATAAATAGTAGAAAGCCCATCACTTAAAATATTCAGGTTCCTTTGAACTGACAGGTTGGGTTGAAGACGAGAAAGTCACTGGTCTTATAGATACTCTTTTGTTACTGATTGATAATACCACCCAGAAACACTGTACAGCCCAGTGTCTATAAGTGAGTACACATAGAGATATACATGACTCCAACTGCATATGCTTCAGAAGATGGCATTGTCTGGCATCAGTAGGACAAGAAGCCCTTGGTCTTCTGAAGGCTTGTTTCCCCAGTGTAGAGAAATGCTAGGAAAATGAAGTGGGAGGAGGTGGTTGGGAGTCGGGGAATCTTTATGAAAGCAAGGAGAGTAGAATGGTTTATGAGGGAGGGGAAGGTGGTAACATTTGAAATGTAAGTACAAAAAATATCCAATAATAAGTTTTTTACAACCCCAAAAATATTCTTCAAATTCAGAGAAAATCATGAAACCACATAATTCTCTAGATATAGGGCTTATGTATATATGCTCACTTACTAAAATACACATAAAATAGAATGTCTAAATGATATAAGAAACATGTAATATTACCATTTCATTTCCTAACTACTACAACTGAGGTCTCTAGAGGCTAAGTCCATTGCAAATAAATATAATTGTTATTAGAATGCCTAATTATAAAATTTACATCCTAGTAAACTAGTTTAGTGCTGAGACTATAGACATACCTTAAATATATTTTTCTTCTCATTTATTCTGGGGTTTTAAAACATAATTAAGAGAGTGTAAACTTCAGGTACGGAAAACATTAATGCTTCTGATACTCCAGCAAAAGCAGACACTAAAGCTCAGGGCACAATTGATAGGACACTAATAAAAGAAAATGGTTGCTAAGGGAGAAGAAACTGAGAAAATAGTAATGTGATTTCTGTCAAATACAAGGGGAAGTTTTTAAGAGTAAAATGTGAAACTTTATCATCCTTGTCAGAGAACTATTTAATTGCACATTGTTGAAAGGCAGACTCCTAATAACTACAAAATGGTCACATTAGAAAATTTTCCTGCTGTTTGTAAGGAACCAAGTGATCACATCTTCTAGCAAGAGAACTGAATGGTTTGGCTTCTCTCCTACACTTTTTTCATGATTTTGTAATACAAAATTTGTAAAATGACAAATCAAAATAATAATCTTAAGAGATTAACAGTATAGATGTGATGAAAAATGTAGAACTAAAAAACAGTAGAATAGACTAAATGATTTCCAATAAAGAGTCCCTACATATAGGAGACCTGAGCCTCAGTGGGTGCAAGGAAGGCATTCACTGAACCTGTTGGAATACTGGATTTCTAACATTGGGATTGTATTAATGGAGAAGGGTCTTTCTTTCTAAGTAGAGATGGACAGAAAACTACTGATTCATCACAGGTTATCACCTAGAGATAGGGTAGAGATATGCAGTAGATGGTTTTTACTGAGATTTACCGAAGAAACATCAGTATGAAAGTCAAGTGGTATTTAGACTCTGTCATTTTTCCCTCTTTCTATTTTAGCATCTCCAATGTCACTATCTCTTAAAGGGTTTTTCTTTCTGTGAAGAATTTGAAAGCTGTTTGACAATACAATTGAAATTAGATAAGTGAAGGCAGGGGGCACTTCCTGAATAGTGGTTCAGGTGTCTCTCCTGAGATGCTTGGCTTACAAATCTGAGGAGGAAGTATATTCATATCAGGTGGAGAAACATTCAGAGTTACTTCTGTGTTTTCTTCTTAAGCTGATTAGATGATGATACTTAGTGGATTCTTAGACTTCCTGACCAAACCAAAATAGATGCAATGTGTGCAGGGATGTATAACTAAGGCAAGGAATACCTTCACAGGGTCTTTTGGTGTTTAAGTTCTAGATTGTTTTAGTATTGGCTACAACAGAGACTTAGATATTTTTTTTGTTTGTTCTTCTTTAATTTTTTTCATCCTGACCATAGTTTCTTCTTTCTCCTTTCTTCCCAGTTCCTCCTCTCCACTTTTGCCTTCACCATCCATTCCTTCTCTGTATCTCTTCAGAAAAGGTCAGACCTCCCATGCATATCAATCATGACATATCAAATTTCAGTAAGACTAGGCACCTCCACAACTTACATTTCCATCAACCAAACAATGGATAAAGAAACAGTGGTGCATTTACACCATGAAGCATTTCTCAGCTGAGTAATTTTATCATTAAATTTACAGACTTATGTAATTTCCATTGAAGATATTAAATCTAGATTTTTTTGTTCTAATTCTCAAAGCTATTAAGAGTGTTGGACAAACTGTCTTGAATCTTTAAAGTGATTCTCTAGCTGGATAATTTTAAGGTCAAAATTTAAAATGCCACAACTCTGATGGATGATAGAATCATAGAATATAATGGGGTCTAGATCTGAAAGCATTTTGCACTTACCGGTAGAGAGGTAGAAATGAAATCACCTATCCTGGGCTGCTTAGAAAGAAGCTCCTCATCTGAGTCAAAGAGTTAATGTAGTCATGGACTCAGAGTGGCTCACATGGGACATCTGCCTCTACCTAGCTCCTTAGAGAAAATATCTCTGTAGTGCTTTTCTCAAGAGAAACCGTTATTTTTACATTGTTGTATGGGAGTCAATGGGGAATAGGCAGGTAACTATTTTTTTCTTTGCTTTTTCTTTAGCACTGTTCCTATGCTGTGACTTTTTCCTTGTGACTTAGTTTGTGATTGCTGTTCAGAGAAAGGGGGATCTTGACAGTGTGAGAATTATATTCTTCTGAAGTGGACGAACATTAAGAGTTGATTATTTTCTTCTTATAACAATGAGAGGAGAATATTTGGGGAATGTTTAGAAACTTCAGATGGACTCCTCGGCCAATAAGTGAAAAAGATTCCGTCTGTAGAACAAAGAACACAGATTATAGCCACTGTACTTTTCCTTGACTGCCACAGAAAAACATAGTTTATAAAACCAATGATTCAGTCCCCAGTCAGTGATTTTAAATGAAAACTCAAAATACTTACACTTATAATATTGGGAAATAATTTCTAAATAATATTGAATTGTGTTTTTTGTCACTAGTAAATATGGAATAACAGTCCCTGAATTAGATGAAACTAAGAGAAACAGTATATAGAGACACATATTAGTATGCTATGTCCTCTAACAATTCTCAAATAATTTTGGAAATATTTTTCACCTAAGTCATTATTTTTTTAAGAAATGCATCAAACCTATTATATGTTAACTGTGAACATTATGTTTATTAAATTACAAGTGTTCATGTTTAATATAGAAAGCAAATTATATGCTCTGTAAAATAATAATGTATTGTTAGTATCATCTATGTATCTATCTATCTATGTGTCTATCTATCTATCCATCTATCTGTCTACTTTATCTACCTATGTGTCTATTGTCTATCAATTGTGTATCCATCTATTTTTCTTTGCCAGGATCAGAGAGTAGCAGGGAACAGAGTAGTGTGGTGCTTGGAAAATTTAACCTTTGTTTAATATTTACTGCTACACTCAATTAACTCACATCTTCTATCTACTCACCTTCCTCTATTTATTATTATCTTTCAATAAGGTGTTCTTTAGTATCTATAATCTAGCATCCATCTAAACTCTTTATGTCTCTATCTCAATCTCTCTCTGTTCTGAATTTCTATCTTTATTCCTTTACTTGTTTTCTCTTTGGTATGAGCTACAAAAGAAATGCGGTAGGATTAGAACTATCGACTTCATAAGTTATCTATAAAGAATAATTCATAATTGTTACTTATTCTACACTTTTATGATGAACATTCTAGGGACATCCCCAAAGGCAAAAAGTTAAGTTGTGTGCTTCATTTAAAGATAAAAGTGCCAGAGAGGTCAAGCAGAAAAATGTAACAAAGAAAGACCAATACAATATTTTAAATGCCATATAATACATTGTTTTGTGTGACATTGTTCCCAGGAATATTTCTTAACAAATCTATTCACTTAGTGCATGCTTACTATGAAAGGTAAACCCATAGCAGGTAGAAGCTCATCAAGGAGAAACTGTCTATTTGTGTCATGTATTATTACTCTTTGAAATTTCTTGCTTTCTTTTTGTGAAGGAATACCTCATGGAGACTATCAGGGTTTGAATATGATTTGTCCAAGAAGTGGCACTGTTCTGAGGTGAGGCCTTGTTGGAATAGGTTTTTCAATGTGGGCTTTAAGAACCTCATCTTAACTGCCTGAAAGTCAGTATTCTGCTAGCAGCCTTCAGATGAAGATGTAGTCATCTTAGTCCCTCCTGCATCATGCCTGCTTGGATGCTGCCTTGTTCCTGCTTTGATAAAGGACTGAACCTTAGAACCTTAAATACAGATTCAATTAAATGTTTTCTTTATAAGAGTTAATTTGGTCATGGTTTCTGTTCAGAGCAGTAAAATCTTAACTAAGACAGAGACCTTTTTGAATTTTGAATTTTTGGTGAATTTGAAACCAGAAACCGTATTCTACAACATGACCATTCCTTTGAGTCTCAGTGTAGGTGCATATTTTAAGTAAGTTGACAAGTGATCTCAATGTCAGCTACTCATGGTTATTCAGTACTCTTTTAAATACAGCACCTAGCATTGGTCCTTTCAGCTGTTTATTCTACAAAATCATTTTTTGACAGTTTCAATTGATCTTGGAGATAAACAATATTCTACATTTTAGAATTATATAAATTAAAATATATTTTATTGGTTATTTACATTTCAAATGTTATCCACACTCTCCAGTTTTCCCTACACAAGCCCTCTAACCTGTCCTACCTACCCCCTGCCTCTATGAGGATGCTCCCCCACTCACACAACCACTCCTTCCTCAGTAGACTAGCATTCACATATCATGGGATACCAAACCTCTACAGGATCAAGGGAATTCCTTCCCAGTGATGCCATATAAAACAGTCCTCTGCTAGATATTCAGATGTAGCCATGGGTATGTCCTGTGTACACTTTGATTGATGATTTAGTTCCAGGAGCCTTGGGGGATCTGGTTGATTGAAATTGTTGTTCTTCATATGAGGTGGCAAACCCCTTCAAAGACTAGAGTCCTTGCCCTAACTTCCCCACTGAGGTTCTCATGCTTAGTCCAATGGTTGGCTTTGTATTGATTGAGATCTGGTGGATCCTTTTAAGGGAAAGCTATACTAGGCTCCTGTCAGCAAACACTTTTGGCACCAGTGTCAGGGTTTAATGTCTGCAGATGAGATGGATCCCTCTGTTGGGAAGTCTCTGGATGGTCTTTCCTTCAATCTCTAATCCACACTTTTACCATTCATTTCCTTTGGACAGGAGCCATTCTAGTTTATTTATTAAATTGAACAACATTATTTTAAAAATCAAAGATAAATGTACAGATTTTAAGCATTTTTGCATAAACGTATATAAATACTTTTTGTTAGTACTTGATTTTTTAAAGGTTTGATAGTGTGCATTAAAACCTTACCAGTTACAATGAGCATAAAGTACATGTAAAACAAGATGTAACATGGAATTAGTCAAAGTTTTCTGGTGTATAAGATTAAGCATAATAGTTTTTCATTTTCTGTTTTTTTTGAACAACTTTATTTTAAAAAACAAAGATAAATATACAAAATTTAAACATTTTTTCATAAAAGTATACGAATACACTTTTGTCAGTGCTTGGGTATTTTTTTTTAAAGGTTTGATAGTGTGCATTAAGGTCTTACTAGTTACAATGAGCATAAAGAACATGTAAAACAGGATGTAACCCAGAATTAGTCAAAGTTTTCTTCATGTGTAAGTATTGAGAATAATGTTTTTTTTTTTTTTCATTTCTTTCTTTCTTTTTTTCTTGAACTTCACACTGTCTGTGAGTTGTTTCTGGGATGTTCACAGAACTCAGGGTTACTATTCCATTATCAGTGACTGCATATTATGTCTGTTCTTTAGTGACTAAGTTATCTTACTCAGGATGATATTCTCTAGATGCAAACATTTTCTTAAAATTTTCATTAAGACATAGTTTCTGATAGCTGAGTAGTACACCATTGTGTAAATGTACAATTTTTGTATCCATTCATCTACTGAAGGACATTTGGGTGATTTCCACCTTCTGGCTATTATAAACAGATATGCTATGAACATCGTGGTGCATGTGTCTTTGTTAAATATTGGAGTGTCTCTGGGGTATATGTCCAGAAGTGGAATAGCTGGATCTACAGGTAGTACTATGTTCAGTTTCCTGAATAATTGCCAGAGTGATTTTCAGAGTGGTTGTATCAGTTAACAACCCCAACAACAGTGGAGAACTGTTCTTCTTTATCCACATTCTTGCCAGCCTCTGCTGTCATCTGAGTTTTGGATCTTGGCCAAATTGATTGGTGTGAGGTAAAATCTCAGGGTTGTTTTGACTTGCATTTCCCTGATGGCTAGTGATGTAAAGCACTTCCTTAGATGCTTCACAGCCATTCAATATTCCTCAACTGAGAAGTTTTTGTTTAGCTCTGTACCCCATTTTTAATAGGGTTGTTTGATTCTCTGGTGTCAAGTTTTTTGAGTTTTTAATATACCTTGGATATTAGGCCTCTATCTGATATAGGTTTGGTAAAGATCTTTTCCCACTATATTGGCTGCCATTTTGTTTTCCTGACAGTGTCTTTCACCTTACAGAAACTTTGCAATCTCATTAAGTCCCATTTGTCAATCTATGCCCTTAGAGTATAAGCCAGTTGCTGTTCTATTCAGGAAATTTTCTCCTGTGCCTATATGTACTAAGGTTTTCCCTAATTTTCGTCTAATAATTTCACTGTACCTGAATTATTGTGGAGATCTTTGATCCACTTGTATTTGAACTTTTTACAAGAAGATAAGAAAGAGTCTGTTTTCATTCTTATGCATGGTGAGTACCACTTGGACCAACACCATTTGTTTTATAGGCTGTCCTTTTCCCACTGACTATTTACAGCTTCTTTGTCAAAAATCAGGAGACCATATATGTGAGAGCACATTTCTGGACCTTTTATTCTATTCCATTGATCCAAGTGCCTATTTCTGTTCAGTACCATGCAGTTTTTCGCACAATTGCCTTGTGGTATAGCTTGATGTCAGGGATAGTGATTCCTGCAGATATTTTCTTGTTGTTGAGGTTGGAATTCACTATTCTAAGGTCTTTTGCTATTTCACATGAAATTGCAGATTGCTCTTTCCAACTCAATGAAGAATTGGGTTGGTAGTTTGATGGGGATAATATTGAATCTGTAGATTGCTTTTGGTAAGATGGCCATTTTTAAAATGCTGATCCTTCTAATGCATGAGAATTGGAGATCTTTCCATTTTCTGAAATCTTCCTCAATTTCCTTCTTTAGAGGTTTTAAGTTCTTGTCATGCAGGTTCTACACTTGCTTAGTTAGAGTCACAAAAAGGTATTTCATATATTTTCTGATTATTGTGAAGGGTATGTTTTCCATATTTTTTTTCTCCACATGTTTTTCCTTTGAGTATAGGAAGGCTACTGATTTGTTTAAGTTAATTTCGTATCCAGTAATTTTGCAGAACTTGTCTTTCAGTGGTATGCATACTCTGGTGGAATTTGTCATGTCACTTTAGTACATTATCATGTCATCTGCAAATACTGATGTTTTTACTTCTTCATTTCCAATTTGTATCCCTTTGATTTTCTTTTGCTCTCTAATTGCTCCAGCCAGGACTTCCAGTACTATGTTAAATAGTTAGAGAAAAAGTGGGCAGCCTTGTCGAGTCCCTGATTTTAGTGGGATAGCTTCAAGTTTCATTTTCTTCTTTTTCTTCTTCTTCTTTTTTTTTTTTTTTTTTTTTTTTTTTTTTTTGGTCTTTGTTTTTTCTTGAACTTCATATAGTCTCTGATTTGTTTCAGAAATGTTTAGAGATTTCTGTTGTTAGTATCCAATAATCAGTGACTTCATATTATGTCTGTTCTTTTGTAATTGGGTTATCTCACTCAGGATGATATTCTCTAGATGCATCCAATTTCTTAAGAATTTCATAAAGTCATTATTTCTGATAGCTAAGTAGTACTCCATTGTGTAAATATACCACAATTTTTATATCCATTCATCTACTGAAGGACATCTAAGGACTTTCCATCTTCTGGCTATTATAAATAGGGTTGCTATGAACATTGTGGTGCATGTGTCTTTGTTGTATGTTGGAGCTTCTCTCGGGTATATGTCCAGAGTGGAATAACTATGTCTTCAGGTAGTACTATGTCTAATTTTCTGATGAATCGCCAGATTGATTTTTAGAGTGGTTGCACCAGTTTAAAACCCCACCAACAGTAAAGAACGGTTCCTCTTTCTCCACATACTCACAACCATTTGATGTCTTTGAACATTTGATCTTACCCATTCTGGTTGTTGTGAGGTAGAAGCTTAGGGTTGTTTTGATTTGCATTTACCTGATGGCTAATGATGTCAATCACTTCTTTAGATGCTTCCTAGCCAGTTTTAATTCCTCAATTGAGAACTTTTTGTTTAGTTCTGTATCCCATTTTTTTATAGGGTTGTTTGATTCTCTGGTGTCTAGCCTCTTGAGTCCTTTCAATACTGTGGATATTAGGGCTCTATCTTAAGTGGGGTTGGTAAAGATCTTTTCCCAATCTTTTGGCTGCCGTTTTGTTTTCTTGACAGTATTCTTAGCCATACTGAAACTTTGCAATCTCATTAGGTCCCATTTGTCAATCTATGACCTTAGTGTACAAGCCATTTGGTGTTCTGTTCAGGAAATTTTCTCCTGTGCATTTATGTACTAAGGTTTTTCCTCATTCTCATCTAATAGTTTTAGTGTACCTGATTTAATGTGGAGATCTTTGATCCACGTCTACTTGAGCTTTTTACAAGAAGATAAGAAAGAGTCTATTTTCTTCTGCATGCTGAGTGCCAGTTGGACCAACACCATTTGTTGTATAGGCTGTGTTTTTCCACTGACTGTTTACAGCTTCTTTGTCAAAACTGAAGTGAACATATAAGTGAAGGCTCACTTCTGGATCTTTTTTTTTTTTTTTTTTTTTTTTTTTTTTTGTTTAGTAAAACCTCATGATATAATATTATTTTAATTAACTAAATTTATAACATACACACATTATACCATTCATGTGCTAATCTTGTCTATAAGAACATTACTAACATTAAACATAATACCAGACCTGAGAAACCTTATTTCTTGTAGTTTATCAGGATAGTCCAGTGACTCTCAATATAACACTGCCTACCTGTTCACGTTGATGGCCTCTCAGAGCTTGAAGGTCAGTACCTATTATTGAAGGCACTACACAATCTATATCTTAGGATATAGAGGAACTCAATTGATTGCAAATGTGTCTATTCTGGAAGATTCTTTCCTGTAGTCAACTCATCTTTTTCATACTCCTATCATCCTGGGGCAAGTCAATTCACAATGACCACTGCATCAAGATGCTTATAAAGGTCCAATAAATGGTATCCAAGTGTTGATAAATAACTAATGAACGGGACTTAAGCCCCACTCAAAAGAAGGAAAATCGTGCCTGCTAATAGAAATGTATTCAGCTTACTGTGGATAGTGAGGATATGGAACTTGTTGAAAACCAACCACCATCATCTCTTTTCTTTTCTTTTTTTTAAACAACTTTATTTTACAAAACAAAGATAGATGTACAGATTTTAAGCATTTTTTTGCGTTAAATTATACAATACATTTTGTCAGTACTTTTTTTCAGATTTTAAAATAATTTTTACATAAAACTATATGAATATATATTTTTAGTCAGTACTTGATTTTTTTTAAAGTTTTGATAGTATGGATTGAAAATTTAATAGTTACAATGAGCATAAAGTACATGTAAAACAAAGTGTAACATGGAAATAGTCAAAATTTTTTTGTGTAAAAATTTTTTTGTTTTGTTTTCTTTATTTCTTGGACTTCATACAGTCTGTGAGTTGTTTCTGGGGGAGTGCAAGCCTCTGGGGTTAGCATCCCACTATCAGTGACTGCATATTATGTCTGTTCTTTTGTGACTGGGTTATCTCACTGAGGATGATATTCTCTAGATGCAGCCATTTTCTTAAGAATTTGGTTAAGTCATTGTGTCTGGTGGCTGAGTAGTATTCCATTGTGCGAATGTACCACAATTTTTGTATCCATTCATCTTCTGAAGGACATTTGGGTTCCTTCCAGCTTCTGGCTATTATAAATAGAGCTGCTATGAATATTGTGGTGCATATATCTTTGTTGTGTACTAAGGTGTCTCTGGGGTATATGCCCAGAAGGGGAATAGCTGGGTTTTCAGGTAGTATTATGTCCAATTTTATGAGGTATCGCCAGACTGATTTCCAGAGTAGTTGTATTAGTTTGCAACCCCACCAACAGTGGAGAAGTGTTCCTCTTTCTCCTCAACCTCGCCAGCATCTGTTGTCATCTGAGTGTTGGATCTTGGCCAATCTGACTGGTGTGAGGTGGAATATCAGGGTTGTCTTGATTTGCATTTCCCTGATGCCTAAGGATGTGGAGCACTTCCTCAAATATTTCTCAGCCATTCGATATTCCTCAACTGAGAACATTTTGATTAGCTCTGTACCCCACTTTTTAATAAGGTCATTTGATTCTCTGTTGTCTAGCTTTTTGAGTTATTTGTATATCTTATATATTAGGCCTCTATCAGATGTGGAGTTGGTAAAGACCTTTTCCAATTCTGTTGGCTGCCATTTTGTTTTCTTGACAATGTCCTTAGCCTTACAGAAATTTTGCAATCTCATTAAGTCCCATTTGTTAATCTTTGGCCTTAGAGCTTGAACCATTGGTGTTTTGTTCAGAAAATTTTCTTCTGTACCTATATGTACTAAAATTTTCCCTACTTTCTCATCTAATAGTTTCAGTGTATCTGGTTTAATGTGGAGATCTTTGATCCACTTACACTTGAGCTTTGTACAAGGAGATAAGAAAGGGTCTATTTTCATTCTTTTGCATGCTGAGTGACAGTTGTTCCAGCACCATTTGTTGAATAGGCTGTCCTTTTTCCATTGAATGTTTACGGCTCCTTTGTCAAAGATCAGGTGACCATATACATGAGGGCTCATTTCTGGATCTTCTATTCTATTCCATTGATCTACATGCCTATTTCTGTACCAGTGCCATGCAGTTTTCAGCACAATTGCCTTGTAATATAGCTTGAGGTCAGGGATAGTGATTTCTGCAGATGTTTTCTTGTTGTTGAGGATGGATTTCGCTATTCTAGGTCTTTTGTTATTCCATATGAAATTGTACATTGATCTTTTCAATTCCATGAAGAACTGTGTTGGAATTTTGATGGTGATTGCATTGAATCTGTAGATTGCTTTTTGTAGGATGGCCATTTTTAAAATATTGATCTTTTCAATCCATGAGCAAGGGAGATCTTTCCATTTTGTGAGATCCTCCTCAATTTCCTTCTTTAGATGTTTGAAGTTCTTGTCGTACAGGCTCTTCACTTTCTTAGTTAGAGTCACACCAAGGTATTTCATAGGTTTTGTAGCAATAATGAAGGGTACCTTTTCCCAAATTTCTTTATTCATATGTTTGTCCTTTGAGTATAGGAAGGCTACTGATTTGTTTGAGTTAATTTTGTATCCAGCTACTTTGCTGAACTTGTTTATCAGCTGTAGGAGTTCTCTGGAGGAATTTTTGGGGTCACTTAAGTACACTATCATGTCATCGGCAAAGAGTGATGTTTTTATCTCTTCCTTTCCGGTTTGTATCTCCTTGATCTCCCTTTGCTGTCTAATTGCTCCAGCCAGGACTTATAGTTCTATGTTGAATAGGTAGGTGGAGAGTGCGCAGCCTTGTTGAGTCCCTGATTTTAGTGGGATTGCTTCAAGTTTCTCACCATTAAGTTTGATGTTGGCTCTTTGTTTGCTGTATATTGCTTTTATTATGTTTAAGTATGGACCTTGTATTCTTGTTCTTTCCAGGACTTTTAACATGAAGGTGTCTTGAATTTTGTCAAATGCTTTCTCAGCATCTAGTGAGATGACCATGTGATTTTGTTCTTTGAGTTTGTTTATATGGTGGATTACATTGATGGATTTGCTTATATTAAACCATCCCTGCATCCCAGGGATGAAGCCTTCTTGGTTATGATGAATGATCGTTTTGATGTGTTCTTGGATTCGGTTTGCATGGATTTTGTTGAGTATTTTTGCATCAATGTTCATTAGTAAGATTTGTCTGAAGTTCTCTTTCCTTGTAGGGTCTTTGTGTGGTTTAGGTATGAGGGTTATTGTAGCCTCAAAAAATGAGTCAGGTAGTATTCCATCTGATTCTATCTTTTGGAATAGTTTGGAGAGTATTGGTGTTATATCCGCAATAAATGTCTGATAAAATTCTACACTGAACTCGTCTGGACCTGGGCTTTTTTTGGTTGGGAGGCTTTTGATGACTTCTTCTATTTCTTTAGGTGTTATAGGGTTACTTCTGGATCTTATATTCTATTCCATTTATCCATGTGCCTATCTCTGTACCAGTACCATGCAGTTTTTTGCACAATTGCTTTGTAATATAGCTCGAGGTCACGGATAGTGATTCCCGCAGATATTTTCTTGTTATTGAGGTTGCATTTCACTATTCTAGGTGTTTTGTTTTTCCAGATGAAACTCACATTTCTCTTTCCAACTCTGAAGATTTGGTTTGGAATTTTGATGCGGTTGCACTGAATCTGTAGATTGCTTCATGTAAGATGACCATTTTTGCACTGTTGATTTTTATAATCCATGATCATAGGAGTTCTTTCAATTTTCTGAGATTATCTGTGATATCCTATTTTAGATATTTGAAGTTCTAGTCATACAGTTCCTTCACTTGCTTAGTTAGAGTCACATCAAGTTATTTCATATTGTTTGTGACTATTGTGAATGATATCTTTTCCCTAATTTCTCTGCTTGTTTCTCCTTGGAGTAAATGAAGTCTACTGATTTGTTTGAGCTAATTTTATATCCAGCCACTTTGCTGAAGCTTGTTTTTCAGATGTCTAAGTTCTTTGGTGAAACTTTTGGGTTCATTTACATACACTATCATGTCATCTGCAAACAGTGATGTTTTTACTTCTTTCTTTACAATTTGTATCCCTTTGATTTCCTTTTGCTCTCTAATTGCTGTGGCCAAGATTTCTAGAACTATGTTGAATTGGTAGGGGTAGTGTGTGCATCTTTGTCGAGTCCCTGATTTTAGTGGGAATGCTTTAAGTTTCCCACCATTAACTTTATTGTTGGCTATTGCTTTGCTGTATATTGCTTTTATTATGTTAAGTATGGGTCTTGGATTTTTGTTCTTTCCAAGACTTTAAACATGAAGGCATTTTGAATTTTGTCAAATAGTTTCTCAGCATCTAGTGAAATGACTACAAGTTTTTTTTTTTTTTTTTTGAGTTTGTTTATATGGTGGATTTTATTGGTTGATTTTTGAATATTAATTCATCCCTGCATCCCAGGGATAAAGCCTACTTGATCATGGTGAATGATTATTTTGATGTCCTTTTTGAATCTGTTTGCAACGATTTTGTTGAGTATTTTTGCATCAATGTTCATAAGTTAGAATGGTCTGAAGTTCTCTTTTCTTGTATTGTGTGATTTAGTAACGGGTAACTGTGGCCTCAACAAATGAGTTAAGTAGTATTCCATCTGATTCTATTTTGTAGAATAGTTTGGAGTGTATTGGTATTAGGTCTTCAATAAATGTTTAATTAAGTTCTGCACTGAACCCATTTGGACCTGGGCTTTTTTTGGTTGGGTGGCTTTTGATGACTACTTCTATTTCTTTAGGTGTTATGGGATTATTTAGATGGTATACCTGGTCCTATTTTAACTTTATTATCTGGTATCTGTCTAGGAATTCATACATTTCTTCCAGATTTTCCAGGTTTGTTAAGTATAAGCATTTGTAGTAGGATCTGATGATTTCTTGAATATCCTCAGTTTCAGTTATTATGTCTGCACTTTCATTTCTGATTTTGTTAATCTGGATACTCTATCTTGTCCCTCTACCTAGACTGGCTAAGGGTTTATCAATCTTGTTAATTTTCTTAAAGAACCAGCTCTTGGTTTTGTTCATTCTTTGAATGGTTCTTTTTGTTTCTGTTTGGTCAACTTCTGCTATGAGTTTGATTATTTCTTGCTGTCTACTCCTCTTGGGTATATCTGCTTCCTTTTGTTCTAGAGCATTCAACTGTGCTGTCATGTTACTAGTGGATTCTCTCTCTAGTTTCTTTTTGGAAGCACTCAGAGGTATGAGTTTTTCTCTCAGTACTGCTTTCATTGCATCCCATAAGTTTGGGTAAGTTGTGTTTGTATTTTCATTAAATTCTAGAACATCCTTAATTTCATTCTTTATTTCGTCTTTGGCCATGCTATTGTTTAATAGAGCAATGTTTGGTTTCCATGTGCATATGGGTTTTTTGTTGTCTTTGTTGTTATTTAAAGACCAGCCTTAGACCATGGTGACCTGAAAGGATGCATGGGAGTATTTCAATCTTCTTTTTATCTATTGAGACTTTTTTTGTGACCAATTATATGGCCAGTTTTGAAAAAGGTGCTGCAAGATGCTGAGACGAAGGTGTATTCTCTTTTTATTAGGATGATATGTTCTGTAGATGTATATTAATTCCAATTGTTTCATAACATCTGTTATTTTACTGTCTTTGTTCAGTTTCTATTTTCATGATCTGTCCAATTATAAGAGTGGGGTGTGAGGTCTCCCACTATTATTGTGTGGGGTACAATATATATTTTGAGCTTTAGTGAGCTTTCTTTTATGAACATGGGTTCTCTTGTATTTGGAGCATAGATGTTAAGGATTCAGAGTTCCTCCTGACAAATTATCCCTGTAATATATAAAAAGTGTCCTTCCTTATCTTTTTTGATAACTTTTGGTTGAAAATCTACTTCATTAGAATGGCCACTCCAGTTGCTTTTTAGGTCAGTTTGCTTGGAAGTTTTTTTTTCCATCCTTTTACTGAGAGATAGTGTCTCTCTTTGTCTCTAATATGAGTTTCCTGTATGCAGCAAAGTGCTGGATTCTGTTTATCTTTCCTGTCTGATAGGCTATATCTTTTTATTGCATAATTGAGTCCATTTATGTTAACAGATATTAAGGAATAGTGGTTTCAGTTTCCTGCTATTTTTGCTTTTGTAGGTAGAATTGTGCCTGTGTGTCTTTCTTCTTTTGGTTTTCTTGCTTAGGTATTTTCTTGTTTTAACTAGGATACAGTTTCCCTCCTTGTATTGGGTTTTCCATTATAATTCATCGTAGTGCTGGGTTTATGGTCAGGTATTGTGTAAATTTGGTTTTGTATTGGAATATCTTGGTCTCTCCATCTATGACGATTTAGAGTTTTGCTGGGTATAGCAGCTTGGGCTGACACTTCTGTTCTCTTACGGTCTGCTTATGTCTGTTCAGAAACTTCTTGCTTAAATAGTCTCTGTTGAGAAGACGGTTTGATTCTGATTGGTCTGCCTTTGTTACATGACCTTTTTCCCTTACTGCTTTTAGTATTCTGTCTTTGTTTTGGGCACTTGACGTTTTGACTATTAGTGTTGGGAGGAATTTTTTTTTTTCTCGTCCACTCTATTTAGATTTCTGTAGGCTTCTTTTATGGTCATGGTCATCTCATTCTTAAAGGTAGGAAAGTTTTCTTCTATGATTTTCTTGAATATATTTCCTGTGCCTCCTAGTTGATATTCTTTGCCCTCTTCAATTCCTATTATTCATAGGTTTGGTCTTCAAATTGTGTCCTGGATCTCCTGGACATTTTGGGTTAGGAGCTTTTTGGTTCTTGTCTCTTCTTTGACTGTTTCTTCTATGTTTTCAGTGTTGTCTTTGGCTTCCAAGATTCTCTCTTCCATCTCTTGTAGTCTGTTGGAGATGCTTGCATCTGTGACTCCTGATTTGTTTTCTTAGGTTTTCTACCTGTAAGGTTGTCCCTTTTAATTTTTCTTTATTGTTTCCATTTTCATTTTAAAACACTTCTTCAATTCCTTCATCTTTTTGGTTCTCTTTTCCTCTAGTTCTTTGATTTCTTTAAGTATTTTTCTTGTTTCTTCTTTAAAAGCTTCTATTTCTTTATGCTTTTCCACCGCCAGGTGGAAACAGAGACCCTAAATCAGGCTTTCTGCTTCCCTGAACTAATGGGTGGCACATTTTCTGAGTGCTCTGCACAGACCTCTCTTCTACCTGGCTACTCTCAGTGCATTCTCATTAGGCCTGTTTCCCTGGATCGCCACTGTTCCTAGTCCTAGGTTAAATTTTTTGAGATGGGTGGGTAGTCCTAATTCTCAACTAGGGGCTATGCATAACCTGTGCTCTCAATATATCCACAATAGTTTCTCACTCCTCTTTGTTGCCTATTTCATCTAATGTTTCCCCTTTTGGGTCCTGGGAGCCTCTTGCTTTCCTGGCATCTGGCACTTTCTAGTGGATACCTCCAGTTCCACATCCCCCACTACCATATATCTCTGGTCAATTTCCTCCACATTTGTGTATGTTCCCTTCTCCTCCCATACCTGATCCTGCTCCTGTTTCATCCCCCCTCCTCTCTCCCTCCTAGATTCTTCCCTCCTTCTACATCCCAGAATTATTTTCTCCTTTTTCTAAGTAGGACTGAAGTACCCCACTTTTGTCTTTCTTTTTCTTTAGCTCCATATGATTTGTGAGTTGTATCACAGATATTCCAAGATTTTTACTTAATATCCACTTATCAATGAGTATATACCATGTATCTTCTTTCTGATTAGCTTGTTCAGGATAATATTTTGCCACCCCATAGAAAAAACAGAAATACCAACCAACCAGATCCCAAAAAACACCCAGGGACTAAGCTACCGTACAAAGTGTACACATTGAAAAACACATGGATTCAGCTGCATAAGTAGATGAGAATTGCCTTATCTGCCATTAATGGGAGGGAATTTTCTTGGTCCTGGGGAGACCCAATAGCCAAGTGTAGGGGAATGCTACTGTAGTGAAGTAGTAGTGCTTAAGTGGGTGGGTGAATTTTATGAATAGAGTTATATGTTTTATAGGTAAACAAACAAACATTGCTGCTGAAATTAAAAAAAAAAACAACAGGAACATTGGATTATTTCAATGTGCGCTGTCATACTAAGAATCACAATACTACTAGAAGACTGTGTCCAAATCTTCACAGACATGTCATATGAAATATAAAGAATCTGGAGTTTTTATTTTTCTAACTGTTAAATAGCTTATTACAATAAGGGAAAGTTGAATTATTACAATTGTTATGTAAATTAAAAGTTAGAAATGAACATTGCAAATAGGAGAAGAAAAAATTTTCTTCTGTGAAAAGCCAACAAATAGATTACCTAATCTCAAGAGATCAGGCTTAAACTTAAATACAAAATATAAAATAATCAACACAATAGGTCATGCATATACACACACATACATGTACATATATATGTGTGTATATATGTGCATTACATACATATATGAGTTGATTTTGTGGCATGGAAGAATTTGAAGTAGAAATTGGAGGCTTAAACTAATATAAAGACAGTGCTTATGCATGAAACTTTCAAAGAAATGTGTTTAAAATAAAATATACTTATATTTGACAAACATAATCATCCATTTTTAAAAAGCAAGAAATTCACCAGATTCAGGTAGATTATTTTTCTCTCTCCCTTACCCTTCTACTCCAGTTTTCTTAGTATAGCAACTGATTTCTATGGTGTCCCCTATGTTCAGTCTGTTGGCACTCTTTTGAAAATCAACTGATACCAACACCTTTTGTTGCCAGTTAAACTGTAGTCACACATGTCCTTCTGTTCTCCCTCGTTACTTCTTCCACTCTCCTTCCTTAAGCCACATTCATCCTCCAAGTCCTGTACAGATCCTATATCTGATATGTAGTCTGACACATCTCCTTGATGTCAGATTTCTTTCAGTATATCTAAATACCTGACTAGCCTTAGTTTACCATCCCTATGCTTACACAACTTGTAAGTCCCTATAACCTCACCTGCCATATCATTCCACCCTTTAGATGTTTAAGCTACACAGAAAAGGCACCTAAGGACCTCAGATGAGACAGATCCAAGAGGAGATGTCAATAGGTTTAAAACTAATCATAATCTCTCTCTCTCTCTCTCTCTCTCTCTCTCTCTCTCTTCCTCTCTCTCTCTCTCTCTCTCTCTCTCTCTCTCTCTCTCTCTCACACACACACACACACTAAGACACTTATATAATATTTAGGGCCAAAATGTACATTTCCCCTAAAATAAAAGATAATAAAAATTGTCTAGAAAGGAATTGCTGAAGTCCAGTAGACAGAAATTAAAAAAATTAATCAGTAACTTTTTCAAAAGATCAAAGATGTTTGCATAAGACCATAACAAGTACCTCAGTGAACTTAATGTGAATAGCAATAAATATCTGAGCGATGCCCAAGAAAACACAAATATATGGCTGAGTAAAACAAAAAAAAAAAAAACAGAACTTGGGATTTGAAAATGGTTTCAATATAAAGATGGACAAATTGAAGAAAAATTAAGCAAAAATTAAGGTAGTATTTAAAAATTCAATAACCCAACTGAAAACCTCAGAGAAGAGCTGCGCATATACTCTTGCTACTATCAATAAAGGTATTACCAATTGATACCTGCTGGGAAGAAGTGAAGCTATTTTTGTTTGTTTTTTTGATTTATTGTTTGTTTATTGTTTTCTAACTGTGTAGCCACTGTGAGGCTAACCATACTTTCACAGAAAGCCACACATCAAATATCATGTCAGGATCATATTAGATTTTATCAGAGCAAACAAATGTGCATACAAATAGATGGGCACAATGGAGGAAATGTTAATTTAAAAGGCGTGAAAATAACAAAACATTGTATGAAACATTAAAAAACTAATAAAACATAAAAATGAGTCTAGCACTCTAATACCCATTGAACTATTTACCTACCTAGTTATCAGTTCCTATAAAAATAGTTGTTTTGTGACTGAGATGTGAAGAATGTCTTGTCAACCTAGAGACTCTGCAAGAGGAATGCAGATTAGACAATTTCATGCAAGTCTGTCTTCCTGAAAGGATGAGTTTTGTCATGGTTATGACTTAAATGACAATGGATAAGGATCTGTCTGCAGGAAAGTGAGTGTATCTAAGAGAGATGCTTTGTTAGAAAGTCTGAGCAAAGTGGGTGATCACTCAGAAAAAAAATATATGAATTTCTGTACCTCAATAAATGACTTTCAGGAAGTGTGGTTTGGAAGTCTCTGGAATTATTGTACTCTCCTGGTTCTATGGACTAGCTTTTGTGATTCTTATAACTTTCTGAGCTCAGGAACCTGGTCACTTTCACTGATATCCTGAATCTTAAATTTTATGACACATCTGATCTTTGTAATTTTATTTACTTCCTGAGTCTTGTAATCTTAATTTCTCAAGCAGCTAATGTCTCAATTTAGAGGAAATATTTGTGTTAAATCAAATATGGTGCATTTTTGTTATTCTAGAATTCAGGATTACAATATTGTCAGAATCCAATAGGAAGGAACAATAAATAATAATAAATAACGTACCCTGAACTTCAAGATACTTTATAATTAATTCACTAATCCCAGTGAAGACAATGCTTTTCCAGCAACCTTCTGAAATGCATTCTTGACTTCTTTATTTCTCAGGCTATATACAAGAGGGTTCAGCATGGGGATGACCATGGTGTAGAACACAGATGCCATTTTGTCAGTGTCCATGGAGTGACTGGAGCTAGGTTGTAAGTACATGAAGATAATTGTGCCATAGAAGATGGAAACAGTGGTAAGGTGGGATGCACATGTGGAAATGGCCTTCTTCCGGCTCTCTGCAGAGTGCATCCTCAGAATAGCAAGAAATATGAGTAAGTAAGAAGACAAGATAACCAGTAGAGTAAAAGCAACGTTGAATGCTGCCAACATGAAGAGTAAAATTTCATTTGTGTAAATACTGGAGCAAGATAAACTTAATAGTGGGGGAATGTCACAGAAAAAGTGATTTATCACGTTGGAATGGCAGAAAGATAGGTGGAAAGTGAAGGCAACATGGATGGAAGATTGTAAAAGTCCACTGACATAAGATGCAGAAAGAAGCAAGGTACATACCATAGTTGTCATGGTTGTGGAGTAATGCAAGGGTTTGCACACTGCTGCATGACGGTCATATGCCATTGAGGCCAGAATAAAACTCTCAGTAGTAGCAAAGGCTGCAAAGAAGAACATTTGGGCAGCACATGCATTGTAGGATATGATCTTATCTTCTGTGAGAAAACCTTCTATTACTTTGGGAGTGACAGCCGAGGCATAAACACAGTCCACCAGGGAGAGATTACTGAGGAAAAAGTACATGGGTGTGTGGAGTCGGGAGTCCAAGAGAATCAACAAAATCATTCCAAGATTCCCAAATAATGTAATCAAATAAATGAAAGTAAAGATGATAAATAAAGGAACTTGCAGAAATGGGGCATCTGTTAACCCAACAAGAATAAATTCAGTCAGTTCTGTAATATTCTGCATCAGTTTTATGTGGGAATTATGACAGACTCCTAGGATAAAGTAAAAAAAAAGATATATTTGAACATCACCAACATATTTTAAATCTGTTCACCTTATCTTATTCACAAGTCATTATTTTGTTCAGTTTGAAATGGCCTAAACTGAATTCTGGGTAGAATGACCTAAATGGAGTGGAGTTACTTAGCTGGTTCAAATGAAAAGCATAATATTATTGTTTCCATTAGTGGTTCCTATTATAAATATAGGTCATATTTCAGTTTTCTGTTAAACAAAAACATATTTTCACTTACACACAAAGGACTTGTTTTTTTTTTTCAAAGTCTTACAAGCACATTTCTGAGATGTTCATCAGAAGCTTTTAAACAAGAACAATATAGGAACATCCAATTAAATTTTGCTTTTTGTTAGCTGCAAAGGTTATTTAAAGCATTTCCCATTTCTAATACGTATTCAAGTTTAACACAGTAACTGTGGCTATGCCGTAATTGTAGGTGCTGCTTCATGAGTAGTCAATTTCATATCTATGTAGCTAAGTTTGTTTTTCATTAAATTAATTGATTTTATCATTGGAGCAAATGATATCTTCCAAATGTATGGGGCATTTTCATTATAAAGTTTAAGTGTATTACTATGCCTATTTGTTGGACAATCTAATTTCATAATTTTCAAAAAATAGAATTATTTTGAAAGGCTTTCATTATATCTAATGAGCTGTGTTTTATTTTATTTTGATTTCTTTTACATATACAGCTATTTTTATTACCATCTCAAAAGTTTGTTATACTTATGTTTGAGGGATAATAGGGTGAAAACTAGTGGATATCCATTTACATACATAATATGTAACTTAAAATATAGTATATTACAAGGCATATGTTGTTGTATCATTACCATGGTGGATCATGTGACACTTGAAATGCAGCTATAATTTCATATGGGCCTCCTTAACTTGAGAGCTACTTTCAACTTTAAAGTCTTAGGCATACATATTTCTCTGTATTAATAACCTCTTATATCCAAGGCATCAAATAATGTAATCTTATTCTTTCAAATGACCAGTATTTACATCATCTTTTCTCGTCATGGAATATACCTGTACTTACATTAAAATTAATCTGTAAGTTTTTCCAATTATAAAGGATTCTAACTATTCTAAATTCCATAAATCGCAGCTATTATCTTCTTGACTTCTTACTTGGAGGTTGTAGTATTTATATTTTAAAGTTGATACCATCAGGAAAAGGAAACTAGTAACTGATATATTTTAATGAATGTTGAATGTTCTACAACCATTTAAAATTAAAAGTAAGCTGTGGTTATCTTATACTTTAGGACATTATAAATATTAGAAAAGTAGAGAATAGTCTCTTTTATGAGTGAAACCATCTCTCCAGGATCTAAACATCTTTAAAAAAGAATTCTGGCTGTTCTAGTGTAGCATGGATGTAGGAAGAATGTTGGGATAAGAATGGGAAAACTATAAATCATCATGGGTCTCTGGACTCATGCTGCTTCTCCTTTATAGATGTTCACATTTTTGTTGGCACCTATGAGTCAAAACAAAAATAATTCGGTATTTTATATTCATTAACAGTTTTATCTACATAAATTTACATATTTTAACACTTACTGTTGTGCTTAGAACAGAAAATAGGAGTAACAAAGAAGGCATGATATATCATATGCAGAGCATTGATCTATCATTCATAACTAGGAAAGAATCTTGCTGTTCTCCTTCTCCACAGGTAGAGATATGCTGAGAAGTGGAATCTTGTCTTCTAATATTGCCAATATAATAGCATAATCAGAAGCTATACTTGTATCTCAGGGGGAACAGTACATGGGAGTGTGTGTCTCTAGAGACTAGTGAACTCATACTGGTTTTTAGACTTGAAGGAGATGGCAGAAGCCAGTATTTGCGTTTTGTGTAACAGCACATAAGAAGACAATGGGGAATATATACACTCAGATGAAACATCCTCTAGTTATCAAACACAGGAATCCACAACCAGGTTGAACAGAGAAACGATAAACAATAAGAAACCAACTTAAAATTCCATTATTTTTTCTTAGGCAACTTTAGAAATATAAAATATTTTGTTATCAAATTCCTCAAAAGTAGAGAGTTAAAACTTTTATTCTTTCATTCTAAGCATGAGATAGAAGAAACATTACTTGGGATTCTTTTTCTTTAATTAACTTTTTACTTACTCGTTTTATATCTAGCTCACTGCCCCTTCCAGATCACCTCCTCCACAATCCTTCCCCATCTCCCTCCTGTTCTCTAATGAGAAAGTGGGGACACTTAGGTATCCCCAACCTGGACATTTCAAATCTCTGTGAGACTAGGCTCTTCCTCTTTCACTGGGACCAGACAATGAAGCCCAACTAGAGGAATATATTTCATGTACAGGCAACATCAGTTGGGATAACCCTTATTCCAGTTATTCAATACCCACATGAATTCTAAGCTGTGAATATGGTGGATATGTGCAGGGAGGCCTAGGACTAGGCCTGTGTGTTCTTTGGTTATTGGATCAAACTTTCAGAGCCACAAGCACCCAGGCTAATTTATTCTCATCTAATCTTCCTGTGAAGTTTGTATCCCCTTATTGGATGCAATCCTTCTTCCTAATCTTCCATAAGAGTCCTTGAAATTTCTTATATTCTTCTCCAGTTCTAATCAGGTGAGCTTCCTTAACACACATATTCACATCGTCTCCATAAATTTTCAGACGTGTCCCAACCTAGAGTTGTTATTCCTATACCCAAAGAATCATCCCACACTATATTAAAATTCCACCAATCTATATCTGACCTTATACTGTACATATAGGCACGAAAGAAAATCATGAACATCATCACAATTTCTTCTGTTAATGTGACTTTATCCTACCTAACCCTTTCCCAATATCTAGGCTCAAGCTATTAGATTCTTTCTGCCCATTTCCTCCATTATATTCCCTAAGCCTCAGAGAGAGTATATGGGAAAACTATGTAAGATGCATGCTTCTGGAGTACTTCTCCTTACAAGTGACACAGTGAGGAAAGGGTGCAAACATGTGGCATGGACCTGAAAACTTTCACATGACCAGTGTCAAAATCCAAGGAAGCATTTACTTTTGGAGTGAATCTTTTTTCACATCTGTGGAACTCTGTGTGGAGCAGAATGTATTCTTTTTTTTTTTTAAACGACTTTATTTTGCAAAACAAAGATACATGTAAAGATTTTTAAACATTTTTTGCTTAAAATTATACATTTTTGTCAGTACTGTTTTTTCAGACATTAAAATAAATTTTACATAAAACCATGTGAATATGTTTTTTAGTCAGTACTTGATTTTTTTCAAGGGCTTGACAGTATGCATTGAAAACGTACTAGTTGCAATAAGCGTAAAGTACATGCAAAACAAAACGCAACATGGAAATAGTCAAAGTCTTCTTGTTTTGTGAATATATGTATATTTTATTGTTTTCTTTATTTCTTGGACTTCATACAGTCTGTGAGTTGTTTCTGGGGGAGTGCAAGCCTCTGGGGTTAGCATCTCACTATCAGTGACTGCATATTATGTCTGTTCTTTTGTGACTGGGTTATCTCACTCAGAATGTATTCTTATGTTTCCCATTCAAAATTTAGAAATGACAAGATTTGCAATCATCTCATTGGGAACAATGCCATGGGACTTGCTATCTCTAGAGCTTTCTGATCCTTCCACGGCCTCTAAAACTCTCACTTCAGAAGCCTGTTTACATTTTTCTGGGAGGGTATATGAGTGTGTTTAAGAAGAGAATTTCAGAAAATAGAGTCTGAATCTATCAAATCTGCTGGGCTACAGACAAGTTAGGCAGAAAAACAACATTAAACTTCATTGAAATTTATTAATTTATAATAACATACTTTTGTAATTATTATTAATAAATATTTATTGTTTAACTTTTTCAAAATTAAATATATTTGATAATAGTATTTATCTCTGTCAATATATAGCTATCACACAAGTGCTTTTGTATGACCTTAGATTAAATTTTCTTTCATCATTTTTTTGTTAAGTAAATGTTCACTTTTGGTTTTATCACCACAAACATAATCTGCTTTAATATTTTTCTTATCAATTTTGATGTATAAAATAGTAAAACATTATAGATAGAGGTACAGTGTGTAATCTGATAATATAATGGAGATACACACAATGTAATGATCATTTTTCGGTATAATCTACATATTTATTACCTTATATATTATCATTTTAGGCTTTGAGAACATTAAAATATGACTACATTTTTAAAATCATAAAATAGTATATTATGTAGTTGAACTGTATGGATCAGTCATTTTGTGAAAAATTAAGAGAGTTGATTTTTATCTGATCTCCAGTCTTACAGTAATATTTCAGTAGCTTGAGAGAAACAGCTGCTTAGCCCACTAGAATCTGCCTGGGAAGTTTATTATCAGAGATCTGTACCTAAGCGAAACTTGGGTTTTTAACATTAAAGGGGAAATTAGGATCAAGAAGAGAAAATGATTCAAAGATACTTTTCTTTAAGAGAGAAAGTAAAGTGTTCTAAGAACACTTAGCAGGTACTGGTGAGGATGTGGAGAAAGAGGACCACTCCTCCATTAGTTGCTGGAATTGCAAGCTGGTACAACCTCTCTAGAAATCAGTATGACAGTTGCTCAGAAAATAGGACGTGGTACTACCTGAGGACACAGCTATATCACTCCTGGGCATGTACCCAAAAATGCTTCAAAATATAACTAGGATACATATTCCATTATGTTCTTAGCAGCCTGATTTATAATAGCAAGAAACTGGAAAGGACCTAGATGTCTTTCAACAGAGGAACAAATGCAGAAAATGTTTTACATTTACACAATGGAGTACTACTCAGCTATTGAAAAAAAATTACTTCATAAAATACTTAGGCAAATGGAAGAAGCTAGAAAATATCATCCTGAGTGAGGTACCCCAGTAAAAAAATGAACATACACAGTATTCACTCACTGATAAGTGGATATTAGCTGAAAAGCTCAGAATAGCCAACATACAATTCATAGACCACATGAAGCTTAAGAAGTTGGAAGACCAAAAAGTGGATGCTCCAGTCCGTAGATGGGAAACAAAATAGTCACAGGAAGAAATACAGATAAACATGTGGAGCAGAGACTGAAGGAAAGTTTATTCAGAGACAGCATCACCTGAGGAAAAATCCCATATACAGTCACCAAACCCAGACAATATCATGGATGAGAAGATGTGCAGGTTGATGAGAATCTGCTATAGCTGTCTTCTGAAAGGTTCTGCTAGTGGTTGAGAAATAGAGTCAGATGCTCTCAAACAATCATGAAACTTAAAATGGATCCACTAATTGAAGAATTAGAAAAAGTAATGAAGGAGCTAAAGGGGTCTTTAACCCCATAGAAAGGCCAAAAAAAATCAACTATCCCGCCCAACCCCCACACTTCCAGAGCCTAAACCAACAACCTAAGAGTACAATGGAGGGACCCATGACTCCAGTCACATATGTAACAGTGGATGGCCTTTTCAGCCATCAATGAGAGAAGAGACCCTTGGCCCTGTGAATTAGCTGTTACCCTGGAACACAGCAATTATATTGTATTAAAATATTGATTTTAAAATTGAATTGTATTTTATTTCTATAAAACAAATAAAAATCTACTTTAAATGGTGATGTTTTTACTTCTTCCTTTCCAATTTGATTTTCTTTTGCTGTCTACTTGCTCCGACCAGGACATCCAGTACTATGTTGACTAGGTAGGGGTAAAGTGGGCTGTCTTGTCAACTCCCTGATTTTACTGGAATTGCTTCATGTTTCCCACTGTTAAGTTTGATTGTTGGCTATTGGTTTGCTATATATTGCTTTTCATGATAGTGTACTTGAGTGACCCCACAACTTCTACCAGAGAACTCCTACAGCTGATAAACAAGTTCAGCAAAGTGGCTGGATATAAAATTATCTCAAACAAATCAGTAGCCTTCCTATATTCAAAGTATGAACATGTGAAGAAAAAAATTTTGGAAAAGATACCCTTCACAATCGTCACAAAAATATGAAATACCTTGGTGTGACTCTAACTAAGCAAGTGAAAAACCTGTATGACAAAAACTTCAAACCTCTAAAGAAGAAAATTGAGGAAGATACCAGAAAATAGAAAGATCTCCCATGCTCATGGATTGAAAGGATCAACATTTTAAAAATGGCCATCTTACCAAAAACAATCTATGGATTCAATGCAATCCCCATCAAAATTCAAGCCCAGTTTTTCATTGAGTTGGAAAGAGCAATGTGCAATTTCATCTGGAATAAGAAAAGACCTAGAATAGCGAAATCCATCCTCAAAAACAAGAAAACATCTGTGGGAAATACTATCCCTGACTTCAAGCTATATTACAAGGCAATTGTGCTAAAAACTGCATGGTACTGGTACAGAAATAGGCATGTGGATCAATGGAATAGAAGATCCAGAAATGAGCCCTCATGTATATGGTCACATGATTTTTGACAAAGGAGCTGTAAACATTCAATGGAAAAAGGACAGCCTATTCAACAAATGGTGTTGGGCCAACTGGCACTCAGCATGCACAAGAATGAAAATAGCCCCTTTCTTATCTCCTTGTACAAAGCTCAAATATAAGTGGATCAAAGATCTCCACATTAAACCAGGTACACTGAAACTATTAGATGAGGAAGTAGACTTAGAACACACAGGCACAGGAGAAAATGTTCTGAACAAAACACCAATGGTTCAAGCTCTAAAGTCAAAGATTGACAAATGGGACTTAATGAGATTGCAAAGTTTTTGTAAGGCAAAAGACACTGTCAAGAAAACAAAACTGCAGCTAACAGAATGGGAAAGATCTTTACCAACCTCACTTCAGATAGAGGCCTAATATCCAAGGTATACAAAGAACTCAAAAAGCTAGACACCAGAGAATTAAACAACCCTATTAGAAATGGGGTGCAGACTTAAACAAAAAGTTCTCACTCATGCAATATTGAATGGCTGAGAAACATCTAAGGAAGTGCTCAACATCCTTAGTCATCAGGGAAATGCAAATCAAAACAATCCTGAGATTCTACCTTACACCAGTAAGATTGGCCAAGATCCAAAACTCAGATGACAACAGATGATGGCAAGGATGTGGAGAAAGAGGAACATTTCTCCACTGTTGGTGGGATTGTAAACTGATACAACCACTCTGGAAATCAGTCTGGTGGTTCTTCAGAAAAATGGACATAGTACTACCTGAAGAACTAGTTATTCCACTTTTGGGCATTTACCCCAGGGACGCTCCAACATACAACAAAGATACATGCACCACAATGTTCATTGCAGCTCTATTTATAATAGCCAGGAGCTAGAAATAATCCAGATGTCCTTCAGTACATAAATGGATACAAAAATTGTGGTACATTTACAC